>NW_005357774.1:0-1815 GCF_000412655.1 Myotis brandtii | reverse complement strand
GTTCCTGTTCGCCTGAGATGTCATGCTGGAGGCAGCATTTAATTCAGATGAGAAGTGACACCCACGTTCTGATGCCTCAGCTGCCTGCAAAGGGCTAGTGACAACTTCCATTACACAGAAGGATGAGCCAGGTGTCCTAGAAAAACTCCCACTTCTCAAACCCCATCTACCTAATGAGATTATCTCTGCAGAGTGAGCTGGGTCCCTTCCTCTGTGTCAAGTCCTAAATTCTGCTTTAAAAGTGTGCTGTTTCGGTACTGCAGTCCTTTAAGAAAGAGGTGAAGTTGGGGACCAATGGAACAGCAGGAGCTGAGTGACAGGAAGGACAAAGAGAAGGGGATTTGGGAATGGGGGAAAAGTAATATTGAAATGCACCCACTTTCATATTTAGTGGAAGATATTTGTTTTAAGGTATTGATACAAGGGGGGGGGGGGGAATAATATTGAAATGCACCCACTTTCACATTTAGTGAAAGATATTTGTTTTAAGGTATTGATATATGGGAATTGTTCAACCTCATTAAGTTCACAGTTTTGAGATTTGGGAGAAAAAATTCTCTTCATCCCATCTTGGGTTCTGTAGAATACGCAGATGTTTGATTTCAGAAAACCTTTAAATGAAACTGTTATTATTAACTTTCATCACCCTTGCCTTCTTTCTCTTCCTGGTTCTAGGAGTTAGATGCCAGGGGTTGGAAATGTATGTTCCCTATGTCCTTGAGACCTGCATTAGAGAAAGAACTACAGGGCTGTTGATGACAAGTAAGGGCAGCTAAGGAGCTTTGAGACAATTAAGGGAAAGGTTGGGTTTATTTCAAAGTCTTTTTCACTGATGATACAACACTGACATTAAAATTGTATTTCATCAACAATTCATCTGAGTCAAATGCTCACACCTGAATTTGTGTGTTTATGTATATGCGAGTTGTGACAACTACAAATCAAGAACAATGCAGGAGAATGATCCAATTTTGAGTTCAGAATAGAAATGATACTCCCATGTTGAGCATTATGTTTCACATAAAAAGAAATGGAATACACTAATGTCACTATATTTTGAATCCTGAAGTTAAGACATAGGATGTGACAATGAGACATCATTTTTGAAATGGAGAAAAGTCTCAGAAAATGTGGGTCTTATATGAATGCCTTCTGTATGCAGAGGTCTATGATATGGCCCTCAGTAAACACAAAGAGCTTCTGTCACTTCCAATTAACAAATATTTTCTTTAGTCATATGCAAGGCTCGGGGGAGGGGGGGATTTAGACATAAATCAAATAGGAACTTGCAGTATGCTAGAGGAGAAATGATGTTTTCTAGGTTACCAGGGGATGTGGTCTAGAGCGATAAAGTCATTGTGAGCCACCACCATAGAGAAATTGGACTAGAGCATCCCAAGGGGAGAGGTTATATATTACCATTCACTGGTAGCTGATGATTCATGTGAATGTATAGAATCAATTTAATGTCAAATAATTGAAGAGGGAAAAAATGGAAGGTGCCCTGAGGGATGTGTGCGTATATGGGAAGAGGAAGCATTTCTATGCACTTGGGTGTTAGAGGATTCAACATGGTGTTTGAGGATGGGATAGGGTATTAGAGGAACCTGGAGCTAAAGGGACAGGAGAGGCCTAACTGCAGAGGGCCTTAACTGTCAGTTTGAGGCATCAAGCCTAGATATATGAAGTGCTGTAGGAAGCACATGGGGGCTTTGGAGCAAGAGGGCATAGGATAAGCCTTGTGTTAGGAAGGTCACTGTTATGATATTTACAGAGAACAGTTTCCAGTTCCTCATTCTGTTTCTTCCAGGTGAG
>NW_005357773.1:1180-2471 GCF_000412655.1 Myotis brandtii | reverse complement strand
GGGTAATATTTGACCTTTTCAATTCTGAGTTTCTTTTGACTAAATTTTCCATTCTCATGAGAAGGTAATTGTCAAGCAAGATATACTAGTAAAATGCCTTGGTAAAAGAGGCATGGTTACTCTTTGTTTAGTATTAAAGCATCTTTGAAGATCAGTCCCACAGAGACACAAGGGGGAAAGGCCATATGAAGACAACGGAAGTCGTTGGAGAGAGGCATCTACAAGATGCCATGGATTGCAGGCATTTACCAGAAGCTATGGAGAGGCAGGGAGGGATACTAAGTGCCTAGAGCCTTTGAGAGAACATTTTGAACATCTGACCTCCAGAACATAAGTAGAATAATTTCTGCTGTTAAACACACACACACACACAAAACAAAGGTATAAAATAGGTCCAACACTCTCAAGAGATCATGACTTTTCTTTAATCTTTAACCTAAAGGCCTTTGTCCTGAACCAGTTACATCTACACAGATGTGTGCAGATTCTAGCACTGACCAATTAAAGCCAAGCCACATCCAATAATAAGCCTGTCAGATTTGACCTCCAGACACTTGGAGTGTGGATTCCAAAGAGTTTGGACTGCAGAGAGGAGCTGTCTATGGGCTGTGGCCATAGGTCCGAGAAGTTGTCCAGCTGCCCATGTGACCAAATTCTAATAGGCTGAGTTATCCCTTTGAAGAGGCAAGGGTTTCCACTATGCTTCCAGGAGACCAAAGAATCCAGTTGGACAGCATGAGCTTGTGAGGTGGGAGAGGGAGGAGGGGCAATAGCAGTGGCAGCCTAGAGTTTCTCACTCCCACTTCTACCCAAGCTGCTCCACAAGTTTCTGTTTTCTATAAGAGTCATCACTGTGTATTTTATTCAATAAAGTGTTCTAAATTGAAAACCACCTAAGAATCCCTGATCTAGGTATATTTCATCCAGATGCATGGAAAAGAGATGGAACCCTAAACACTAACAAGAGGCAGAAGGTTGGAGGCAGTGTATGGGATTGCAAACCTGAATAAATTCTGAGACATCATGACCTCAGTTGTCGGTAGGAAGGCGGGTAAAATAGTACAGATGCCACTCAATTCCAGATGGGGCCTCCAGGACTTATCCAGGACTTTAGCATGTCACTTGGAATTTTCTAGACAGATGTTGTCCCAAGTCCAGGTTAATAAACTACAGGATGGAGAAATATCTATGAATAAGTCATAGTCTCAGGACATATTTTTATCTAATAAAAGAGAAACATGCAAATTGACCGTACCTCCACTACACTCACAAGCCACGCCCACAAGCCGAT
>NW_005357773.1:0-854 GCF_000412655.1 Myotis brandtii | reverse complement strand
GCCCCCCACCCAGATGGGCCAGGCACCCCAGTGGGGACCCCCACCATGAAGGGGGTGTGACCAGCTGCAAACAGCCATCAGCCCCTCACCCAGGCTGGCCAGGTACCCCAGCAGGACCCCCAGCCTGATCCGGGACACCCTCTAGGGCAAACCAGCAGGCCTCGACTGATGCACCAAGCCTTTATCCTATATAATAAAATGGTAATATGCAAATTGACCCTAACAGCAGAACAACTGGGAATGACTGGTCACTATGACACACCACAGGGGGAGCTCTGCTCAGCCACAAGCCAGGCTGATGGCTGCCAGTACAGCAGTGGTGGTGGGAGCCTCTCCCGCCTCCTCAGCAGCGCTAAGGATGTCCTACTATAGCTTAGGCCTGCTCCCCGCTGGCAAGTGGACATCCCCTGAGGGCTGCTGGGCTGCTAGAGGGATGTCTGACTGCCAGCTTAGGCCCAATCCCCAGGGACCTGGCCTAAGCCAGCAGGTGGACATCCCCCGAGGGGTCCCAGACCGAGAGGGCACAAGCCGGGCTGAGGGACCCCCCCGAGTCCACAAATTTTTGTGAACCGGGCCTCTAGTCTATATAATAGAGTCAAGGTCAAAACAACTGATTACCACGAAAGTCTCAACCAGACCGAAAGTGCTGGGTTGCCACAGCACTGACTGTCAAGGGGGCTGCGGATCAGGCCCAGAGAGAGGCCTGCAGAAAGAGAGAGGCAGGGTCTTATCCCCATAGCCTCTGTGGCAGCCATTGATCAGAACTTGCCTCTCTTCCTCTCGTGGCCTGGCCAACAGCCATGCCTTCATTTCTCTTCAGGCCTCCACAGGGGCTGCTGATCAGCCCTGCCTTT
>NW_005357772.1:2000-2506 GCF_000412655.1 Myotis brandtii | reverse complement strand
TTTTCCACATCCTCCTTGTCATCTATGTCTTGACTCATGAACCGCCCCTTTCACAGGAGACTTCCCTGACCATCTGCATTAGGCAGGGGTTTTTGTATCTAATTTATATCTATATTTAATCTGGATCATCTATCTATTTGTATATGGGAAGACAGAGAAACATTTATTTTAAGGAGTTGGTCCATGCAATTGTGTGGCTCAGCAAGTTTGAAATCTCCAGTGGGCTAGAGATTCAGTTGAGTTGATGCAGCTTTTAGTCTGAAGGCTAGAATTTCCACACTGCTGTCTTGAATCACTCTTTCTTCAGGAAACCCAATTTATTTTTTTCCTCTTCATCCCTTCAGTAAATTGTATGAGACCTGCCCAAATTATCAAGAATAAACTGCTTTTTCAAATATATATATCTATATATAGGCATATAGATATATAGATATATAGATATTTATATATATATCTCTATATATATCTATATATGTAGATATATAGATATATAGATATTTATATAT
>NW_005357772.1:0-1202 GCF_000412655.1 Myotis brandtii | reverse complement strand
CCAGGCTGGCCAGGCACCCAAGCGGGACCCCCACCCTGATCCGGGACACCCTTCAGGGCAAACCAGCCGGCCCCCACCCGTGCACCAGGCCTCTATCCTATATAGTAAAAGGGTAATATGCAAACTGACCCTAACAGCAGAAAGACTGGGAATGACTGGTCACTATGACACACACTGACCACCAGGGGGCAGACACTCAATGCAGGAGCTGCCCTCTGGTGGTCAGGGGGCTCTCACATGGGGAGCTATGCTCAGCCACAAGCCAGGCTGATGGCTGCCAGTACAGTGGTGGTGGTGGGAGCCTCTCCTGCCTCCTCAGCAGCGCTAAGGATGTCTGACTGCAGCTTAGGTCTGCTCCCCACTGGCAAGTGGACATCCCCCGAGGGCTGCCGGGCTGCCAGAGGGATGTCTGATTGCCATCTTAGGCCCAATCCCCCGGGGAGCAGGCCTAAGCCAGCAAGTGGTCATCCCCCAAGGGGTCCCAGACTGCGAGAGGGCACAAGCCAGGCTGAGGGATCCCCCCGCCCCGAGTGCACAAATTTTTGTGCACCGGGCCTCTAGTATATCCTATCTAATAATAGACAAACATGGTAATTGACCATACCTTTGCTACACCTCCCATCGGCTAATCAGCGCAATATGCAAATTAACCGCCAACAAAGATAACGGCTAATTTGCATACTGCAGGCAGGGCGGGCCAGTGCAAGCCGTCATCTGGCCCCCATGTGCTGCCTAAGCTCCGCCCCCAGCAGCGACCCCTGTGAGCGGCCCTGGGCAGCGGGGCTTGGCGGAGTGAATGAGCCACCTAAGCCCCACCCCCAGTTGGGACTCCCACCCCCGTGAGCAGTCCTGGGAAGCAGGGCTTGGCGGAGCTAACAGTGAATGAGCTGCCTAAACCCTGCCCCCAGCCAGGACCCCTGTCTGCAGTCCTGGGCAGTGGGGTTTGGCGGTGCGATTAACCCGAGGAAGCCCTATTCTGGCAGAGATCCTCCTGCAATGGGCTTCTAGTATATATATAATAGAGAAATATGCTAATGAACCAGGATGCTGTAATGGGTCGAATGGACAGGATATTGCACATGCAGCATTGGGGGGGGGGGTGTGACAGGGGCCTCCGTGAGGGTGGGTGGAGCCTCGTGATTTCAAATTGTGCTCTGGGCTCCTAATATATAAATATATATATACTAGAGGCCCGGTGCACA
>NW_005357771.1:0-294 GCF_000412655.1 Myotis brandtii | reverse complement strand
GAAAACAACAGAAAACCTATAAAATTACAAAGAAGAAACAAAATAAACTTTTATAACTCAAGAATAAAATAACCAAAAAAAGTTTTAAATGGATAGACTCACCCACAGAATGGAGAGGACAACATAAAGAATCAACCAACAACTTCTTTGTGAGAAGCTATAAATTGCTACCCCACCTAAAAACATGTAAAAATTGAACAAACTGAAAAATCAACATGCTTCTTAGACTCTTAATAGAAGTGGGTCACGGGGCAAGCCACTGCCCCCACAAATTCCAGAGCCCATCCAGCAAAT
>NW_005357770.1:229468-232336 GCF_000412655.1 Myotis brandtii | reverse complement strand
TGTGCTCTGGGGGAGATCAGAGATCCCTTCATTGTTATTGAGTTTGTTGACTTGTTGAAACTATCTTACATCCACCATTGTAAAAGAAGTATGTGTCTATCATTTTACCGTTTATCCAATCACAGAAGTTTCCCCACTTTGCTTTCTCCTCTCTTCCTAATCTATCACCCATGGGTTTCATGGAACCCACATAAGTCTGCACTTTTGATTGTAGTGTATAAAATAAGGTGCAAAATTGTCATTCTCCAGAGCATTCTCTCAACCCATTGAGATTTTGCTCACCCGCAATTGTCGACACTTTGGCTCAAATACACACAAATTTTTCACAGCTTTGAAAGTTTTTCACATTAATAAGAGAAAAGGTTATTGGCAGGAAAGGTAGAATTTCAGGTGAGGAATATGAAATACATTAGTATCTTAGGTCATTTTCTTAGCAGAGGACAGACAGCACATGCTTGTATTAACAGTGTCACCTGTGCGGTTTCTGACAAAACATCCCAATGTAAGATGAGAACACAGAGGCTTTTCCTGGGGTGGAGGGTCTGGATATTAGGACATGTGGTATGTGTTCAGGGTGGCACCGCTGTCATGGCAACGGAAGGTTTTAAGGTCCAGGTCCCACAGCAATGAAGACATGGATCACGGTGATAAGCAGTCCCATTCCCCATACAATGTGCAGCCCTGGGAGGACCCATTCCTTTGGGAGATGAACACTAGGAGGGATCTCAGGGGAGTAGCAGGGTGCCTTCTGGAACCCAGGTCCCGTTGACTCCCTGGGGTTCTGGAGTTTGGGTCAACTGGGCACCTATACTCACCCTGCGGCGGTGCTTCAGGCTTGAGGATATATCAGGTATCTGTCCCTCCTGCAGGGGCATGGAATTGAGGACCCCATCTGTCAGCTCTGGTCGGTTCTCCTGTGCGGAGCTCTGTAAAGACAGTTCCCAGTCACCAGGTGCAAAGCCTCAGAGCCCTGAATTTGCTGGTTCTCTACCCCTGTGACCCTCCACTCCAGACACACACAGAGTGTAATCTGCTGAGACCTCCACTGGCGAGGAAAAGGCATGACAGCCTGAGGGCCTAAGACTCCCATTGGCACAGATAAGGGACCCCTCTGGAACCCCATCTCCAACTGCCTGCCCTGCCCTGGGGTGTGATCACAACAGGACCTCTAGGTTATCCACTGCTCCAAAAACTGTTCGTGCCCCGCGGTTCTCCCTTCAGGTCCCTCTTCCCACCACATGAAGGGGAGGGATGTGGGCTGCACAGGGATGGCCCACAGAGGAGGCTGGCCTGGCGTGAATGGGTCTGACCCAGGCCACCTTCTCTTACCTGAGGGGATCTTCTTGAAAATGGCCAGAGATGTCGGGCACGAGTGTTGAACCGTCTACAGAGTCTGGAACAACTCTCACTGCAGGGTCTCCGGGAACCAGAGCCCCGATAACTGGGAACGCAACAAGAGAACATGTTGAACTGTCAACTGTCTCTTGCCAAGTGAGTGGCGGTTGATAACTGGGAACACAACAAGAGAACATGTTGAACTGTCAACTGTCTCTTGCCAAGTGAGTGGCGGTTGGGCAGTTGCTAGAAAGTGGGTGCCTGGTTACGGGGGTTCCAAGTTCTATTAGGAAGTGACCTCACTTCCTGGGATTGCCCCCCCTGACTTCCCTCACCTAATAACAGCTATAGACAGTGCTGTGGGCTGCTGACTGCTCACCCACCTTCTCCACGGAATACCAACAGTGTACACAGTGACACCAACACACCCTCTCCACAAGGTCTAGCTGCAACCAGGGTACTAGATTTGAGGAAACAGACCTGGGCTCAGACTCAACCTCTCATTCTTACCTCTTCTTGATCCTGGATAAGTCATTGTGCCTGTTAGAGCCTGTCTCTTCTCTGCCTGCACAATGGATTATTGCAGCATGTGCTTCTTAGCGATATTCAGGCTCATGAGGGGTAGTAGCTATAAAGTAGGAGGACTGTCACAAGGCAAAAGTGCCTCCAACCTCCTTTTCTTCCTATTGTCACCTCCTCGGTGTCTGCTTTTCTTCTAATTCCACCCAGAGTCTTTTGATCGTGTGTGTGTGTGTGTGTGTGTGTGTGTGTGTGTGATTGTGTGCGCGCACACACAAATGCTAGTGCTAGATTGTATTGTGTTAATAAAGCCTGAATCCAGTGGTTTGCAGCAGCAAAGGTTAATTTCATAGCCATGTGACTTCAATGATCTGATGGATCTAAAATGAGTTCCTGTTTTTTTTGATTGTTCATTTTTTTCTTCTTGTAAGGATGAGAGTAAGAACTTCCAAGCTCATATGGCAGAGTGGAAACCAGAAGTTGACATTTTATTTGACAATGGCCTGTGGGGGACATGACTTCTATTTCCCCCTTTCTAACAGCTGCCAATTTCCACATCCAGGTGGTCTGGGTAGTGTTGGTCAAGGCCCCAGAGTGGAGGTATCAGCACATCTCAGTGGCCTGGTCACAGTGATGATGATTGTATGTGGACATGTGATTTCAGTGAGTTTAATAAATTCTTTTTATTAGTCACAAAAAAATTCTGTTTTCATATGTCTCATGGCCTTATGAAAACATGCTTAAAGTCACTAATCATGTGAGAGATGCAAATCAAAACAACAATGAGGGCCCTAGCCGGTTTGGTCAGTGGATAAAGTGTTGGCCTGCAGACTGAAAGGTCCCGGGTTCGATTCTGGTCAAGGGCACATGCCCAGTTTTGGGCATTGATCCCCAATAGGGGGCATGCAGGAGTCAGCCAATCAATGATTCTGTCATCATTGATGTTTCTCTCTGTCTCTGAAATCAATAAAAATATATTTTTAAAAAACACAATGAGATACCATCTCACACCTG
>NW_005357770.1:224664-228383 GCF_000412655.1 Myotis brandtii | reverse complement strand
GAGGTGGGAGCCTTGGCCTGGAAGGTCTGAACATTCCTGAACTCTGGGCTCTGAATGTCATGGACATTGGATGATATCTGCCACTCTATGGACATCAGTTTCCCAATTTTCCATTGAGGGTTGGGTTCACAACTGCATAAGCCTGAGCTCAGAACAAAGGGGCCCAGCTCCCTCCACCCTGGTGGGTATTGGACAGAGGTGCATGCATGTGGTTTCAACTCTGGCCTCTTTTTCAGACAAATACTGGCCAAATACCCATCTTACTTGCTGAAAGCTCACCATCTCCCCCATGCCTCTCCATGTCTGTGCATGATTCCACCAGCAGATCCTTTTCCAGAGCCCCCGAGGAAACCTGGGTGCAGCTAGGACCCCAACTTTGAGGACACACTGCTGGGTTCATCTCAGGCTCTGTTGGGCTCAGTATTGGGATCACCCTCGGTCGTGCTGGTGTGGCACAACTGGGAATTGACCTGTGATCTCCTGGCTCACTAAGCCATACTGGCTGGGTGAAAAGAAATTTATTAAGTACCTACATTATTTTATTTAATCCAAAATTATCAAATATTATTTTCATCATCTCCATATTTTTAGGTGGGGAAAGTAAAGCCAGAGAGGTTGATTTGACCAACATGACACAATTGATGACAGAGAAGGATTCTTAATACAAGTTTGTCTGAATTCCTACTTCATATTTCCCCCTAGTTTACATCTTACTTTCCTAAATCTAATCTGTCTTTATCTAATTCTTTTAAAGTAGACTGATACAGTGGTAGAGTTAGACCTTGCTCTTTGCATATTACTGGAGTTGAAGCCAACTGATGATAAGGTTTCCTTTGAGGTGTTTTAAATAGGTTTGGTTCATAACTGATGGTTTTATATTCAGATTCTTCTGCAGTTTCAGAATTATATGGTGTGCCTTCTGAAGAAAGTTTATCGAACCAAATAATACTTATTGGTCCTAAATCTGTAAGAAAAATAAAAATCTCATCTTGGTTTTAATCAGAGACAGAAAAATTTGTGAGCCAGTAAAGATCATAATAAAAAGGATGCTTGAAATTTGGACTATGGATGACTTTTGTTAAAGCATATTAATTAAACAGGATCATTTGTTTGTTCTCTTATAAATCTGCAGCAAGGTATAACAAGTTTACAAAAGTTACAAAGAGAGAGCTCTTAACTATATTAGCTCTACTAAAGTTTTATTTTATATTCACGATTCAGAAACAAAAACCATAGTGAGAATGCATTTCACAGACACAATTCAAATGTTTATAGACACTACTTAAGTGGATGAGATAAATCTATAGATATAAGGAACATGTAGATTCTCAAATAAGAGAGAATGAAAAGATTGTCTGTTAAAGAGAAATGACAAAAGTTCGACGCTGATCTATTCACTCTTAAACTACCAATTCTAAAAGTGTGGTCTAAAAAAATAAATAAATAAATAAAAGTGTGGTCTATGGCCCAATTAGGGGAAGGTACCTAAGACTGTTTCAAGAGGTTCATAAGGTCAAAACTATTTTCAAAATAATATTAAAGCATAATTTGTCTTTTTCACAATGCTGACATTGCACCTCTGGTGAGTGAAACTGATGACACCTTTGCATGAGCCAAGGCAGTGGCAACAAACTGTACTAGTAGTATCATCACCATGCAAACCAACCAAACACACACACACACACACACCCCAAAATGCCAGCTTAATCGAAATGTCTGTAATGATGCAGTGAAAATTAGTTTTATTAAAACCCAATATTAATATTAAAAACATGTTTTAATATTCCCTGTGACAAAACGAAAAGTATGCACAAAGCATTTCTGCATATTTAACTACAGTAATTGTTTATAAAAGCACTCATGTGATGAGTGTGACGTAAATGAGCACTTTTTTCCCATAGAGAGCCATTTTTACTAGAAAGAATGACTGACAAACTAAATCATTCTGAGTTGGATGATTTGGGAGACATTTTTTCGAAAATGAATGAAGTGAGCCTGTCACTGAGGGAAAACAACAGCCAATGAAACTACGTGAGCTTTAAAATGAGAATTAGAATTGTTAAATTTTGCCATGTTGTCAGCTTGACATCCTTAATATTGGTGAACTAACAAATATGATTATTTTTAATATTGCTTAATGCAATGTGTCAATATATGGAATATCTGTGTAATTCAGAACAAAGGCATTTTCCAAATAATCAATGCATGATGTTACAATGTGGGTGAAAGCTTTATTCAAAGTGAAAGGAAGACTGTAACAAAAGTACGAACATTTCATTACATGGTTTCAGATTCCACATTGCGAATTTTAAGAAACTACCACTTAAGTTTTGGTATAGTATGAAAGAAAAATACCCACAATTAACTGAAGACTATTAAAACACTCCTTATTTCTCCAACTACATTGTTGTGTGAGCTGGGTTTTCTTCACAGACCTCTACCAAAGCAACATATTACGACAGACAGGATACAGAAACAGGTATGAGAATCCAACCATCTTCTATTATGCCAGATATTAAAGAGAATGGCAAAAATGTAAAACAATGCCACTCTTTTTTCTTTAAATAGTTACTTTTCATAACAATGTTATGTATATTAATATGCATTGGGATTATTTTTACTTTATTTTTTTAAAATATATTTTATTGATTTCTTACAGAGAGGAAGGGGGAGGGATAGAGAGTTAGAAACATCGATCAGCTGCCTCCCGCACACCTCCTACTGGGGATGTGCCCGCAACCAAGGTACATGCCCTTGACCGGAATCGAACCTGGGACCCTTGAGTCCGCAGGCCAACGCTCTATCCACTGAGCCAAACCGATTAGGGCAGATTATTTTTACTTTAAAGTGAATCACTAACTATCTTTAAAGGTTATTTATGGCAACTTACATAAAGTAAAACCCTTGGAGGTTCTCAATCATTTTTAAGAGTGTAAGGAGTACGGAGACAAAAATATTTGACAACTTTTGCTACAAAGTAACATTGCCAATGATTCTCATTTGCTGGAAGGTCTGAACTTTAATTTCTTACCATTTGGAAACTATAAATGTTCACCCTCTTAACTGCATTTATGACTCCACAAAGAACAGTTTATATATAGCATAAACAAAAATGTGACGTATTGGATTCTTCCCAGCAAGCATGCGTATTTACATATTTTCTGAAAACATTGCTCACTGCAATTGATCAATTTATATAAACTCTATCATTGGCTGCATCGCGTCTCAAAAATTTCAAAAAAGGTTGGCCTCTCTTTGCACCCAATAAGCATTTTTTCTCTACGATATTACTCCCACACGTAAAACGAGTGTCTGTAAAAGAGAACAGAACACACTTCAGGGGTGCGGTCCTTCCGGGACTCACACTGACCGATCTCAGTCCCATCATCTGGGACGACAAGGGACTCGCTGAGATGGTGGGAGCACTGCGTGTGTGTGCTGCCCAACACAGTGCCCCCAGCACTGGACATGCGGCAAGTGCAACTCAAAAACAGCGTTTTTGACATGATTTACGTTAACCAGTCACGTGTTGCGAGGGCTCCCATTAGAGGTAAACGCCAATGGAAATCAGGACGCCTCCACCCCACAAGCACCAGCGGGGGCGGTGGAGCGGACACAGAGTCGGAAGCGGCCAGGAAAGGAACCGGAGCGCCAGGAGGTTTCAGACGGGGCACCCGCTGCGGCCCAGAGCCCGCCCCTGAGCAGGCGGCGCGGCCGAG
>NW_005357770.1:223791-224336 GCF_000412655.1 Myotis brandtii | reverse complement strand
GCCCCCGACTCGGTTAGCGAGCCGCAGGGCCTGATGGGACTGCACGGGAGTCGGCCTAGGGCCGTGTAGGCGGGGCTTCTCCGGAGCCTTCCCAGGGCCGCCCTGCGAACGCTCCGCCACTCGATCCCGTAGCTGAGCTTGTCTCGCGCTGGGGGCTCTCGGGCCTCTGTCTCTGACTGACAGGCCTCTGCTCCGGCCGCAGCCGCCAACCTTGGAAACCCGGTGTGGCCCTTGGCAGAGTGTTAGCCTGAGGGAGAAATAGAATAGTGGGGGCCGGGACTAACTATAGTTATAAGAAATATTAATCGTGCTCATTCTCACCCGACTGGGAGTTGTCCGCCCTGGGACCTGGCAGTTAACCTTGAAATGTCCTCTTTCTTTATCCAAGAACTGCCTAGCATCATGGAAAGATCATTTTTTTCCCTTAAAAAATTTGAGACATAATTTACATATAACATTGTGTATATTTGAGGTGTATAGTGTGTTGGTTTTATGCATTTAAGTTTTTTTTAAAAAATTATTGTTGAGAGTATTACAGATGTTCT
>NW_005357770.1:200040-223420 GCF_000412655.1 Myotis brandtii | reverse complement strand
GCAGTTAGGAGCCAGTGGTCCTGGATTGCAAGAGGAATGTTTGACTGCCAGTTGTGGGATTGAACCTAAACCGGCAGTTGGACATCCCCCAAGGGGTCCCGGATTGGAGAAGGTGCAGGCCGGGCTGAGGGACCCCTCCGTGCATGAATTTTGTGCACCGGACTTCTAGTCTATATATATATAAAAGCTATGATGTGTACTGACCACCAGAGGGCAGACACTCAACACAGCAACTGCCTCCTGCCAACCTCCCATGGTCCCTCCCCCTGGGAAGCTGGCCCGATTGGCCCTGATCAGGACTGGGCGAGATGGCCCCGATTGGCCCAGATCGCTGGCCAGGCTAGGGACCCCACCCATGACGAATTCATGCATTGGGCCTCTAGTATGCATATAAGTTCTTTGTTTAATCTTTTTCTACCCCCTTCCCTCTTTCCCTCTGAGATTCATCAATCTGATACATGTTTCCATGCCTCTGGTTTGATTTTATTAATTCGTTTACTTTGTTCATTAGATTCCTGGTTTGTTTGAGTTTTAGATTCAAGTGTTGATAGATATGTATTTATTGCCATTTTATTATTCATATTTTTGATTCTTCTTCAAGAATACTCTTCAACATTTCATGTAATACTGGTTTGGTGGTGATGAACTCCTTTAACTTTTTCTTGTCTGTGAAGCTCTTTATTTGACCTTCAATTCTAAATGATAGCTTTACTGGGTAGAGGAATCATTGTAGATCCTTGCTGAAAGGTTCCAGGTGGGCCAGAGTTACACAGAACTGACTCAAGGCTCAGTGTAATCAAAATTATATATATATTTGATTTTTTACAGAGAAGAAGGGAGCGGGATAGAGAGTTAGAAACATTGATGAGAGAGAAACATCAATCAGCTGCCTCCTGCACACTCCCTACTGGGGATGTGCCCGCAACCAAGGTACATGCCCTTGACCGGAATCAAACCTGGGACCCTTGAGTCCGCAGGTCGACGCTCTATCCACTGAGCCAAACCGGTTAGGGCCCAAAATGATATTTATTGAAGGCACCTGGGTGCAGATGAACTGAATCTGAGAAAGGAGTCAGTGGTGAATGGGGAGGGAGCAGGGTTTTTATGTGCCTAGGGAAAGTTGCAGGCTTCGGCTAACATTCATATCTGGACCGTGCTTCGGGCAGCTTCTGTTGATGCAGTATCTGGGCTGGGCTGCAGGCGGCTCCTGTTGAGCATGTATCTGGGCTGTGCAAGAGTTGTGGTCTTAGAAGTTCCTGTAAGATATTCACTCAAGGGGAACATTTACAAGGCTCAGGTTTACAGAATGAGTTTCCCTTTGACATTTGTTAGATTTTTGTAAGGCTCAAAGCCTTGTGGTCTCCAGTTAACCCTTTCATTCCCGTCTTTATAGTTATATAATGAAGAGGGATATAGAGAGGGATAAAGGGCGCTTTTCTCTTGGTCTACTTCCTGTGGGATTTTGGACGTCGTGGACTCTTGATTAAAGAAAAAGATTAGGCATTGAGGGAATTTTTGTTAAGTCATATTTTAAGTATCAGCCATAGTGACAGTGGCCGTATGTTTAGGAGTTGGGGCAGGGCTGTCTCTAGTTAGTTGGCGATTGAGGGAGAGGATGATATCTGATAGAGGTCTGGAGCAGCTTCATTTCCCCTATGGATTTATTGGTAATTGCCTGAATGTGGTTCTGGAGGAAGAAGGAAAAGGCTCTTAGGATGTACGGGCCAGAGATAAGTGCCAGGAAGAGCATCGAGAGGGGTCTAACTAGGGGTAAAAGCCAGGTTAATTTGGGCAGAGCTGCTTGTAGGCTGGACCATATGGATTGCTCTATGCTGTCCTGACTGATCTCCTTCAGCCATTGAGTATTCTGTAGAATGTGTTGTGGGTTTTTTTTTTTATCTGACCTGTAGAGTTTAGATAAAAAAAAAAAAAAAACAGGAGGGGTTAGCAATTAAACAAATTCCTCCCTCTTTGGCTAAAAGATAGTCTAGGGCAGTGGTCGGCAAACTCATTAGTCAACAGAGCCAAATATCAACAGTACAACGATTGAAATTTCTTTTGAGAGCCAAATTTTTTAAACTTAAACTATATAGGTAGGTACATTGTTATTAACTTAATTAGGGTACTTCTAAGGCTTGGGAAGAGGCACATTCAAGGGGCCAAAGAGCCGCATGTGGCTCGCGAGCCGCAGTTTGCCGACCATGGGTCTAGGGCTAGTTGGGGGACCATTTCAGGGATATAAGAGATTTGCAAAATTCAGAAGCACTATGAAGATAAACAAATAGATGTGATCTGGAGAGAAATCCTGTAAATTACCCTGGAGCCAAAGGTCTGTAATAAGTTTGAAAATATCTTGCACTGTTCAGATGGGACAGTCTGCACCAGGTGGGGGAATGTTGTCACTGGACAATCTGCAGGAATGTGGAAGCCTGGGTATATAATTTATTAGTCAGTTGGCTGATATGCAAGAGGGGCTATCTTTTTTTCCAGGAAGGCTAATGGGATGGAATAACCTAATAAGCTAATGGGGTGAGGTTTTTGTTTTCCAAGTTTTTCCCTTTGTTGGGCATCCACAGCTTTCTTGTAGGTCCTGAGGCAGGATTTTAAAATAGGAGAGCAGTGGTTAAGCTCCCTATGGAAGTTCCAACTCCTGCTGTGATGCCAAGGGTTATGAGGAGAGGGATTATCTGGACTGCTCTTTTGTGTCAGATATGATGGGTTACAGGGACAGGTAAAGACTGATTATTGGGGGCTACGCCTACATTGGGTGAGAGATAGACGAGAGAACAGGCTCCTATAACAGTTGATGAGGAGGCAGATGCATGTGTTTTCTTCACAGAGGAAGAAAATTCCCTGATCATTGAGACAAGCTGAAAGGTATAGAGAGAAGAGGTGGACTAAAGGATATGTCCTGGACTTAGAAAGAAGGAAATCTTGTCCCATGGGTAATTGAAGTCCCCTTGTAGAAGGAAGTCCCATAGAAAGGTGAGAATCCTGATGCAAAGGCAGTAGTAGGACTTGTAGGATTTGTACTGGGAGAGGAGATGGGCTTTCCAGGAAGTCAGGGTTGGTAGGGTCAGTACATAGGGGGCATGTGCAGGGGTGCTCACTCATTTGTCCTCTTCCTCTGGGATATGGGTAAGGCGGAGTCTGGTGGGCCCAATCTGGTGGCTGTAATACTTAGGGGACTCCAGCTCATGTGATGGAGGTGTTCTGGGGATGGGTTTTAATCTGGAAAGGTGGAACCATGGGGTATGCCCTGATAGTTTAGTTGCAATTGGGGCAGTTAAGAGTACTTGAGGGCTTTGCCATCAGGGCTGTAAATTATTGATGTATTTCCTTTAGGAGGAGTAGGGGGGATGTCTCCTGTAAAAGTTGAGGGAAGACCTGATCAGCATATTCTTCAGTAATTGTATAATGAGATTTAAAATGTGGACATAGTCTCTGAGAGGGGTCTCTGTGGAAGGGAAGTTTCCTAATAAGAAGGGTCTTCCATACATGAGTTCAAAGGGACTAAGAAAGGAGGATGTGCATAAGGGCTAGAGCAGCGGTTCTCAACCTGTGGGTCGCGACCCCTTTGGGGGTCGAACGACCCTTTCACAGGGGTCGCCTAAGACCATTGGAAAACACATATATAATTGCATATTGTTTTTGTGATTAATCACTATGCTTTAATTATGTTCAATTTGTAACAATGAAATTGGGGGTCACCACAACATGAGGAACTGTATTACAGGGTCGCAGCATTAGGAAGGTTGAGAACTACTGGGCTAGAGGTAGGTGAGTAGTTTAAGGTTCTCTTGTTTTGTGAGTTAATTTAGTTAGGTGAGACTTAATTAAGGAATTTGCCTTTTCTACCTTGCCTGAAGATTGGGGCTCGTAGGTGGTGTAAGTTCCACTGGATGTTCAGAGTGCAAGAGACCTGTTGAGTTATTTGAAATATGAAAGCAGGTCCATTATCTGATTGTAACGAGGTGGGGAGGCTGAATCTGGGAATGATATGCTGAATGAGAGCTTGTGTGACCTCAGAGGACTTTTCAGACCTAGTGGGGAATGCTTCTACCCAGCCTGAGAAGGTATCTACTAAGATTAAGAGATATTTGTGTGTGTGTTTTTTAAATAGGGGGCATGTGAGTGAAGTCAGTCTGTCAGTCTTGTCCAGGGATTTGGCCCCTTGACTGATGAGTGGGGAAAGAAGGAGATTTAATCTAACCTGTCCTTGGGGAGATACTGAGTAATAGGTAAAATAGGTTTTGGTGATATCTTTCAGTAGAAGGCTAAGCTAGGACATGTGATGAGGGATTTTGGGAGTTGTAAATGTATCCTATACTTAGGGAATTGTGGATAGCCCGTAAGATATCTCAGGGCCTGTCCCTGGGGAAGGATGTATTTTCCCATGGATCTTCCTGAGTGGCCCCAAGAGTTAGTAGGGACTGCAGTTCCTCTGGAGGGTATTAGGGCGTTATATGGGGTATAGCTAAGAGTTGGGGAGATGGAGGCTTCTTCTGAGCCACTGTCTTGGCCTCTTGGTCTGCTTTGTTATATCCCTGTATTATGGGCTCATTCCTGACTTGGTGTCCTTTGCAGTGACTGACTTTTAAGAGGGTTAGAAAAGGGGAGAGAGGTTCCTAAATACCAAGCAGGAAGAACTGTTGAGGCTTTCAATGATAGCGTCAAGGACTATGAATGAGCGGTGGAAATAAAGAAAGTCTAGGCTCAGGTATAAGGACTTAAGCAACAGGAGAGAGCCTGGGCGGGGCTGCTTTAGCTTCCTAGGAGAGAGGGGTCCCTTCAGACGTCAGGAGTGATCAAGTCCTGACTCACTGGACAACACAAACCTTCTACCCATTCACAAATAACCACTTTTAGCCAAAAAGTAAACAACCAGCATTTACATTTATAAACACACTTTAAACACACTCTTACTTTCAAGAATATATACATTAAACAAAGTACAAGAGACCTCTGTAATAAAAACTAAGAGCAGGTGAATTAATTGTCTAGCAATCAATGTTTCAATATTTTATGCTATTTTAAAATATTTAGATGTTTATAATTTAACCCAGCAATGCTCCAAAGCCTTTAAGTTACCAAAGACTTTGGAAAATTATGTATAGGCACATGAGGCTGGAGAAAAGGCAGGGGGAGGAGGGAGCGGACCCAGCCGCCTATTCCCAGGCCTCTAGCCACTTGGATTTAAAACTGCCACATTTTTCCTTAGAGATAACATGCTAAGGTTTGGGTGGTAATGAGTTCAGCTTCTGAGAGTAGCTGGACTGTTAAGTAAGCATTTGTAGTGAAGAAAGTTGTTCTTTGGGAAGGGGGAAGGGAGGTGAGAAGGCACTGAGGTGAGAGCAGTTTTCAAAGCATTAAAGGGGTGAGAATGATGGCCTTGAGATCTAAAGGCTCAGTGAGGGGGGCCTTTCGCCATGTCATGCCATAGAGGAGCTTTGCGAGAAGACTGAAGTTGGGAACTGAGAAGCAAGAGTATCTAGTGAGTTTGAGAAAAGAGAGTATTCTTTTTTGTTTGTTTGTTTAGAAGAGGGGACAGTGATGGAGGAGATAAGGCTTTTACTGTACAGTCTAAGAAATGGTGTGGCTTTGTGGGGTGAGAGTGAAACTGAGGTAGGTGACTGTCGTTTATGAGGGGATGTGCAGTAGTTCGGGTCGGGCACTGAGGTAGAACTAGAAAAGAGTGAATGGGGGTATTTAGTAAGATGCAGTATAGAGGTGAGGTGGCTAATGACTGAGACTAATCTTTCAACCCTCATAATAGGGACTGAGGAGGGGACAAGGGTCCCAGCGAATTTGGGGAGGGCAGAATAAGTGGCCCCAGTGTCAATTAAAAAGGAGATTGGCTTACCTGCCACCACAGTCGTTACCCGAGGCTCTCTCCTGGTGATGTAAGTCTGTGGGGCC
Organism: Myotis brandtii; assembly: GCF_000412655.1. Classification (NCBI taxonomy): domain Eukaryota; kingdom Metazoa; phylum Chordata; class Mammalia; order Chiroptera; family Vespertilionidae; genus Myotis; species Myotis brandtii. The sequence continues at coordinate 217,501 of NW_005357770.1, read as the reverse complement.
CTGTCAGGGCCTGGGCACCTTCAGTCTTTGGTGGCAAGTCCCAGGAGGTCTGGGAGCTCCAAACTGGATCCAGAGGGCAGCCTTGCTGAGATCTGACCTGGAGGGGCCAGACTACAGTCTGATTTCCAGTGGCCTTCCCTTCTGCACCTTGGGTAGGGCCCAGGCGGGGGTCTTAGGCTTGGGCAGGACTTGGTCGAGTGTCCTCTCTTGTTGCATTTGAAGCACGGGTCCAGAGGAGGCTTAGCCTCTGACTTACCCTTGGTTGGCACTTTGTTTGGGGTTCACGAGAGTGGTGGCAGAGCTGGAAGGCCTTCGTCTGGGCCTCAGCCTTGGCCTGATCTCACCTTTGTTTTTGGATTTGGGTCTCCCCGTTTCTATTATTAAAGACCTTAAAGGTCAGATTTAAGAGGTCTCTTTGTGGCGTCTGAGGGCCGTCCTCTAGTTGTTGGAGCTTCCTCTGTGTGTCCGAGGTGGACTGAGATATAAAGTGGAGCTTGAGGATTATAGTACCTTCAGGACTCATGGGGTCTAAATTGGTGTATTTTCTCATTGCCTGGGTGAGGCATGATTGGAAAACAGCTGGATTCTCATGCTTGTCCTGGGTGATTTCTGCTAGCTTCTCATAATTAACTGCCTTATGGGCTGCCTTCTCAGGCTGCTGAAACGGAGGAGCCATAGGCTGGGGAACCGGGTGATGGTTGGTGGGATCAAAAGTGGTGAAGGAGGAGAAGGATTTGAGATCCTCATGGGGCTTAGAATGAAGGAGGAAAATCTGTGAGGGAGAGCAGCTGTTACAAAGTGAGGGTCATGTCCTGAGTGCAAAGAAAGCCTGGATATATGGGAACTCAGACCATTTGCCCTGCCGGCAGCAAAAGTTGTCAAGATCAGTGAGAATTTGAACCATTCTAGGGCCATTGGGACCCATTGTCTAATTTGTATTGCAGCCAAGAGGTATCGCAATAGAAACACCCCAGGGGTGTGGTGTGGGGAATGGCTGATTGAGAATTCCCCGTGGTGATGGGCTATGGCTTAAGGTCTATTTTCTGTGAAGTTAAGGCTGAGAAAGGCGTCCCTTTCTCCCCCTAACTTTCACAAGAAATGGATGGAGCCCTCCCTCCATGACAGGCATCCTCATCAGGAGAGTGGGCAAGGGAACCTGGTTCCCCTGGAGGACTTGTCCCAACCAGCACTGGATTTTCGGGGGGCTGGCTGTACATTTGGGCTCCAAGCCCCAAATGACAGGACAGTCCAGGAGAGATGGAGGAAAACAGACTAAAGCCACTTACCAGGCAATTCGGTGTCTGGTGTTGATGTCTGGAGGGCAGAGAAATGGTTGCTCCCTAATCCAGTCGTCTGTGTGACCCAATACAGCCCAAAAGGGTGAGGGAAGGGTCGCAGGACCTAGGCAGGCACCTGTCAACCAGCAGGAGTTCAGCCATGTGTAAGCATGGCTGGGTGTCTCCCATGGGCAAGAGGCCTGCTCTGGAGTCGGTTGATCACAGTCACCGAGTGGCAAATGCCTAGTTGCTGGGAGTCAGGGCCTGTCCTGGGGTCCACTGCCAGACCTTCCCGGGTTTTCGGCACCAACTGAAAGGTTCCGGGTTGGGCCAGGGTCGCACAGAACTGACTAGAGCAGTGGTTCTCAACCTTAGCTGCACATTAGAATCACCTGGAAATCTTTTAAAAATCCTGATTTCTGGGCCTCATCCTCTGGAAATTCTGTTTCTTTGTTACTACAGTGGGGCCTTGACTTACGAGTTTAATTCGTTCTGAGACCGAGCTCGTTAAGGAGCTCGTTAAGGAGCTCGTTAACTCAAATTACTCTATCAACTCAATGCAAAAAATCGGCAGAGAGACAACTGGTATCTCAAAAAACTCATTAGTCGGGACACTCGTAAGTCAAGGCCCCACTGTAGTAACAAAGAAACAGAATTTCCAGAGGATGATAACAAAGAAACAGAATTTCCAGAGGATGAGGCCCAGAAATCAGGATTTTAAAAAGATTCCCAGGTGATTCTAATGTGCAGCCAAGGTTGAGAACCACTGGACTAAAGGCTCAGTGTAATCAAAATGATATTTATTGAAGGCACCTGGGTACAGGTGGACTGAATCTGGGAAAGGAGTCAGTGGGGAATGGGGAGGGAGCAGGCTTTTTATGTGCCTAGGGAAAGCTGTAGGCTTTGGCTGACTTTCATATCTGGACCGTGCTTCAGGCGGCTTCTGTTGAGCATGTATCTGGGCTGTGCAAGAGTTGTGGTCTTAGAAGTTCCTGTAAGATATTCACTCATGTTTTTCTCTTGATGCTTTTAAAATTCTCTCTTTGTCTTTAAACTTTGCCATTTTAATTATGATGTGTCTTGGTGTGGGCCTCTTTGGGTTCATCTTGTTTGGGACTCTACACGCTGCCGGAACTTGTAAGTCTATTTTTTTCAGCAGGTAGGGGAAATTTTCTGTCATTATTTCTTCAAATAGTTTTTCGATTTCTTGCTCTCTCTCTTCTTCTGGCAGCCCTATGATTTGAATGTTGGTTGCTTGAAGTTATCCTAGGGGCTCCTTACACTATCTTTGCAGGAGGCCGCCCATTGTCTTCACTAGCAGAGAAGTGCAAACAAGGATCCCGGAAGGCTGGTGACCCTTGTACCCACGGCAGGGCCTGAGCTATGCACCGATTGTCTAGTCCTGACAATGGGGGCTCAAGCTATTTCCTGACCAAATAGTCTCAGAGTAAATCCTCCTAATATTTACTGACCTTTATGATAGCCTGTTTGTTACTGCAATTACCTGCCTGACTAAGGGTTTTATGCTTAACCAAAGTGAATAAAAGGCTGGCGAAGCCTGGGCACCAGTGGAGGTCCTTCCCCTTGAGTTGGACTTGCCCGCCTGGCCCCCCAGTATTTCCAAATTATCTCTTGTCTCTTCTCTTTCATTTGTGTGTGGCATCTCTTCCAGATCCTAAACCCTAAACCACGCGGGATGTGGGGGAATACACATACAACATATCTTCATATTTTTGGATTTTTTTTTCTTTTTGCTCTTCTGATTGCGTGTTTTTTGCTTCCTCATATTCCAAATCGCTGATTTGATTCTTGGCATCCTCTACTCTACTGTTGATTCCCTGTAAATTATTCTTCATGTTAGTTAGTATATCCTTCATTTCTGACTGGTCCTTTCTCATGTCTTTGATGGTCTCACTAATTTTCTTGAAATTCTCACTAAGATCCTTGAAATTCTCACTAAGTCCCTTGAAGCTCTCATTAAGATCCTTGAGCATCCTCATAATCATTGTTTTGGACTCTGTATCTGTAGTTTGCTTGCTTCCATTTCATTTAGTTCTTTTTTTTGACATTTCTACTGTCCTTTCATTTGTGGCATGTTTCTTTGTCTCTGTATTTTGGATGCTTCCCTGTGTTTGTTTCTTTGTATTAGGTAGAGCTGTTATGTCTCCTGGAATTGGTAGAGTAGCCTCCTATAGGGCCCAGTGGCTCAGCCTCCCCAGTCACCTGAGATGGGCACTCTAGGTGTGCCCCTGTGTGGGCTGTGTGCATTGTTATAGTTGAGCCTTGCTTGCTATTGGCATCACTGAGAGGGATTGAACCCCAGTCCAATTAGCTGTGAGGACCAGCTGTGCCTACAGCAGAAGAGCTCATGTTCAGGAGGTACCCCTATGGAGCAGGATTTGCTTCAGTGGAGCTTTGGTGCTCACTGATTCTGCCCTTTGAGTTTGTCAGTCATGGATGTGTAGAGTTGTAATGTGGTGTGGTCTGAAGCTATCCACCAGCTGCACTGGCTCTTGGGCCCCCTGGAGGTGCAAAGTCAGCCACTGCCTGCGCCCTGGGGCCACTGAGCACAAGCTACAGAGCCATCTGTAGATGGCTGCTACTTGTATTGGGCTTGGAAGTGCCCAGGAGAGGTCAGGCTGTGAAGCAAGGCAGGCTGCTGCTAGTGCTGGGCCTGGGGCCTCTTGTTGAGTGGTATGGAGCACACTGATGCCTTCTGCTGCTTGTCTGAGATTTTAGGAAAGTCTGAAGTCTGAGCCAGGACAGGCCATTTATATGGAAAAGCCACTGCAAACAGCTTGGGTGGGGCTGCAAATTGGGTGGGGCAGAGTCTCAAGGAATCACAGGGAGGAATGAACAGTGTGGGACAGGTTGGTGGAGACTCAGATATGACCTCTGCCAGTCATCTCTAAGATCAGAGAGGTCTCAGCATAGGGACAATGACTGCTGCGAACACCCCTGTCAGGGAGAAATCCACCCCCGAGTTTTTGCTCCAATGCCAGACAATCTAGTTTCTCCCCATATGTCGCTGGATCCCCCCAAGCTTCTGCCCCAGTGCTGGAGCTCAGAGGGAGTGAATCTGAGCAAGTCCGAGTGCAGGGCCTTCAAGAGGAATTGTCTGGCTCTCCTCAGCCACTCTCCACTGGTTTTTATAGCCTGAAGTTACAGGCACTTCTCTTCTCAGCTCATGTGCCTGTCCTGGGGTCCACTGAGCTGGTTTGGGGCTGGGACCCCTCACAGGAGGCCTCCACAGCCTAGATATCTCTCCCATTTTAAAAAAATGCCACATGTGGTGTTGGACCAGCCTATTCCACACCTCTGCTCCTCCTGCCAGTCTCAGTGTGTTTTTTTCTTTACTTCTCTAGTTGCAGGACTTCCATTCAGTCGGATTTCAGGCGGTTCTGAATGATGGTTGTTCTCTATTTTAGTTGTAATTTTGATGTGGTTGTGGGAGGTGTTGAGTATTGCATTTATCTAACTGCCATCTTGGTTCTTCCTCTCATTATCATGGAAAGATTAACAACTTTGTTGCCAAAACAATGGAGTCCCCAGAGGTGCCTGCCCTTTGCAACCCCCAGCCTGGCATTGCCTGTAATTTGTAACTATTATACCCATTTTTATTCTTTTTACCTACTTCCCTATGTAATCTTGGTCCTTGTACCCAATATAAGCAGCTGGCTTGTGGGAGGGGTGGCAGAGCAGATTTTCAGAATGACCTGCCGCTCTCCCATGCTGCCAGTATTATTGGAATAAATGCTCATACAAGATTCAACCCTGTCTCATGCTTAATTGGCTCAAGTAGTGACTGGCAGCCCAAATCCATTCATTGTCCAATTTCAGGACGATGACCTATTTCTGGCTGCTGCTCCTTGTGGAGTGGGTGGGCTGACATGTGAAGCTCTAGTCCTGTGATGCTCTTAGATAGCAGGTTCAAGAACTTTGAGCCTGTCTCCCTGCCTGAGAAATGGGGAATCCACCGTAACTCTTCCTGTGGTGTCAGCTGCTCCCCTCTGCAGGCTGCCCTAGAGCCCTTTACAGTCTTAGGGTACTGACCACCCCGTGTGAGCCTGTTGTCCCCTTCAAACTTCCCCGGAAGGCAGGACCCTGTCCTCATGCACAGGGTCTGACATGCCCACAAGGCTTACTTCGGGTTTGTTTATGGCCTGGAAAGCCTTCTACTGGGTTCTGGAGGTGGGAGCTGCCCATGGGCCCTGCTGCTTCTGGAAGGCTCTTGAGCAGTAAGCAGTAGAAGCAGCCTTGGATTAGAACAAGGGTGGGCTTTACTTGGTTCCTTAGATGTCATTTCAGTTTGATCATAACCTTCAGCTGTAGCAGGAAGCTGACCAATATAGAAAAATACCAAAGCTTATGATCACCTAGGTCTGAACAGCAAAGAACACAGGCCTGGGATCCTTATCTAACAACTAGAGGCCTGGTGCACGAAATTTGTGCACTCTGGGGTGGGGGGAGGTCCCTCAGCCTGGCCTGCACCCTCTCGAAGTCCGGGAGCCCTCAGGGGATGTCCAACTGCCACAGAGGTGGGAGAGGCTCCCACCACTGCCGCTGCGCTCACCAGCGGTGAGACTGGCTTCTGGCTGAGCAGCGCTCCTGACCACCAGGGGGCAGCTCCTGCGTTGAGTGTCTGCCCCCTGGTGGTCAATGCATGTCATAGCGGCTGGTCAATTGTCTGCCCCCTGGTGGTCAGTGCTCATCATAGAGAGAGGTTGAGCTCCCTTAGCATATCATTAGCATATTATGTTTTGATTGGTTGAACGGATGACTGGACAACCAGACACATAGCATATTAGGCTTTTATTATATAGGATAGCTGCCACTTACTCAACATGTGAGTCTGCTTTGTGCTTCACATTTAATCTTAAAATAATCATATAACAAGTGGGTTTGACCTCAGATACTTCACTATCATTTTATTAAATCTGAATTCACCCACTAAATCAGAACAATTGCTTCCCCCACCTTTTTTGGGGGAGGGGTAGTGGTTCTCACTAGGAGCCTTTGGCATGTCATATAACCCTCTGAAATATATTTCTCTCACTATATACACCCGTCCCCTTCCATAACGTTATGCTCCCTGCTCCTCTGGCCTTTACTGTCATAATTATGCATTTCCCCCCCTTACACTCTTCTACTATAAAGCTGCTCAAATTACTTCTTGCATTTGTTTTATTATATGCATTAAAAAGGATCTTGAAATGGTACATTACCATGGGAATAAATAAATGAATGGCTAATTATAGCATGTGTGTGAATAAGTCAGTAATGAAAAACAGCTTTGAAAAGAGATTTAGGAGCAGCAAATTGAAGATATAGGGAAGAGCAATTCGAATCAGGTGGCATTTAGGCCTTTGAAGGTAGGTAGCTCTCCTCCCACCACCCCCTTCAATTAAGGTAATAGGCAGCAGCTCTGAAATAAATGGAGAAGCTCGGATGAACCTGAACCAACTTGACCAGGAGAAAGAAGGGGCAGATGAAGGTGGAAGGCAGAATAAGGACACAAGCAAACTATACCAGGATATATTGTGCTAAGCCTGGACAACAGATGGAGCGCTTTGTCCGAGTTCCCCAGGGCCTGTACCAGGGAACACACTATGGGAACACATTGCCTTTGGGCCAGCCTGGACTCTCTGACCACCAACAGCCTGACTGGAGTCAAAACACTGGTGCCCCCACTTTCCTGGCCAGGACGGGGCTGGTGGTGCCCACGAATGCCTGGGCCTACTGCACTGACCCTTACAAGAGGGCACAGCTTAAGGCTATTCTCTCCCAGATGAACCCCAGCCTGGGCCTGAGGCTGTGCAAGGCCAACACCAAGGAGGCAGGCGTGCAGGTGAGCCTACGTGTGGACAGGTCTGTGCAGTGCTCGCTGGGCCCTCTCACCCTGCGCAGCTGCTCTTTTTGGGGCTGCAGGGGCCCCAAGGCACCCCTACCAGCCTGGGACCTCTATTCACCAGCAATGGACCTCAGGGACTTGATCCGGCTGCGGAAGGATGGAAAGGATGAGGAGTGGGATGCTCTTTCCAGTCCCGCAGAGGAAAGCCAGCAGCAGCAGCAGCAGAAGTCATCACCACTGCCAACATCACAAGAGGACAAGCAGGCGGAACTCTGGCAGCAGGGCAAGTTGGAGGAAGATGCCTCTAGTCCTGGGCGGAGCAAGCAGGCCCAGGGAGATGCCCACCCTCTCAGGAAACCCAACTTCCAGGTGAACTTTGTCTTCCCCTCCTCAGCCCTCTGCTGGCCCCTTTCTCTCTTTCCTCTTTTCCATTTCTGGGGCAACAAGAACAAAATCTTTCCTGGCTTCCTCTCTTTATTTGATGAAGGAAAGGAAGTTCTGAAAACCTGTATTTAAATGTTATTTTAAAAATTCTTACCAAGGATATGTTTATTGATTTTTAGAGAGGGAGTAAGGGAGAGAGAGAGAGAGAGAGCAATGTGAGAGAGAAACATCGATTGGTTGCCTCACGTAATGACCAATTAGGGATTGAACCCAAAACCTAGTTATGTGCCCTGTCCAGAAATCAAACCCACAACCATTTTGGTGTATGGTATGACACTTCAACCAACTGAACCACCCGGCTGGGTGTGTAAACTGGTGTTTTACATGGCCTCTGTGTTTTGTAACTTACTGGTGAAATATGGTGCCAGCTTTAAGCATGTGCAAACCAAAAGTCTGGCAACCATTATTAATTGGAATGAGGAGATGAAGAAGGATTTCAAGTCTGTGAAATATATGATCATAATCTCATTCTGGAGAGACTGTGCTTATGGCATTGTGGAAAATGGATTGAAAAAGTGTGAGAGGCAGCAGGTAGAAGAATCCCAGAGTAATCCTTCAGAGATGAGACACCAAATTAATGTAATAACCTTGAGAACAGCTGTGAGTGAGGTTAAGGAGGCTTTTTGTATTTCTTATACTAAGCCACAAGCAAAGAAGGATCTGGCTTTTTTCCCTCCTGGATAATAAAAGACACTTCTTTTATTTCAGTTTTTGGAACGAAAATATGCCTATTTTCACTGTAAGGATTGTAAGACTAGATGGGAGAGTGCTTATGTGTGGTGCATTTCTGGAACTAGTAAGGTGAGTAAAAGTGTATGGGACATGGATGAGGGTAGGGGCAGGTACAGATATTAAGTGGAGGAAGAAAGTACTTTTTATTGGAGTGTAACTTAATATTGTCGCATTCATCGTGGCATCCTCCATGCCAGGCACATAATAGGTGCTCAGTAAATGAACTGAACTGAACTGGACAGTCTACATGACTTCCTGAGGCTGCCGACCCATGTCCTGGTGTTTGTTCTGTTGGGTTTGGTACTTATGTTGGACCACATATCAGGTTATTTAGATGAACTTTTGTTCTTGTGTACGTTAGGACTTTGTGTAATCATTTTTCAGTTGTATTTTGAACAAGTTTGGGCATTAGCGCTAAGGAATTTCCACTGTCTGTCCACAGGTGGGGCAATAAGAGAACTTCTTTAGGCTAAGGAGGTTCCTCCCTTACTTTGAATTAGTTGTCAACATATTCAGATTGGGGAAGATTTCAGTCTGTGTTTTCAGATTTTCTTGCACAATCACATCAACAGTAGGCTGGGGCTAAGCAGCTTCTTTCTCCTTTCCCTTCATTTTGTAACAGTCTATAGCTGGTCTATGTCACAAACTATTATGAGCATTTGAGTTGGAGTCCCTAACCGTAGAGGAAGAGGTGTGCTAAGGCCTGAATGAAAGCATGACTTTTCACACTAGTCATTTACTATATCTGAAGGTAGATAGATTTTTAAACTAAACTAAAAGTACTTTCCTTTTCTTGCCAGAAGAAAAACAGTGGATTTAATTCAAACCCTCCACGACACTAGGATACAAAGACATAGAACTCATCCTCAAGATATTTATACTGATAGCAGTGACGCAGACACAGTGTGCTTTGGTGATAATCAATGGCACCCGTGGCATGGACATGGTACAGAAATAACACAGAAGGGGATGAGTAACCTTGTCAGGAGAAAGGCATTGTGATATCTGAGCAGGATTTTAAAGGATAAATAGGAGTTCACCAAGTAAGGTAGGGAGAAAGTGTGCACGAGGAAATGTACAAAGCCTAGAAACTATGTGTATTGGTGGTACAAAGGAAAGGAATGAGTTACTTAAAAACTGGGAGCCTAGGGTACATATAAACTTGGATTTAAAAAAATACAAATTTCTCTTTAGGTTTATTTCAAACAACTCTGTTGCAAATGCCATAAGAGTTTTAACCCTTATCGGGTAGAAGCAATCCAGTGTCAGGTAAGCATATAGAACACTTCCTTTGTGTCTGAAATATTTTCATTGTTACCATGAAGCTTTTGTGGCATAATGTTTGGATTTGATAGAATTGGATATTTGTGTAGGAGTATTAGGTTTTTTTCTATATGTTTGAATTTTTATAATATTTTAAGGAAAAAAGCATAAATTCTTTTTTTTCTTTTTTTTGTGGGGGGGGGGCGCGTGTAATGGGAGATTTAGTCTTAAGTTGCCTTAGGTGGTGTGTTTATGTATGGGGTAGTGTGTTTTTTCTCAAACACCCTGTGTATGGATGTAATAATTTAATGGGTAACCTTTATTAAGCTTTTACTATGTGCCAAATTTTGGGCTAAGTGCTTTACATGCATTATCTGCTATTGAGTTATTGATTTGTTATTGTATTTTCCAGTACTAGAATTTTTGTGTGTTTTTTTAAATGACTTCCAGTTTTCTGCTGGAAATATCATTCTCATTTCTTTAAACATATTAAGCGTAATTATTTTAACATCTGTACCATATAACTCTATTCCCTATGGTTCTGTTGCTATACTCTTGATTTTCCTTGGTTTTCAAGTGTGCTGTTCTGTTTTCTCTTGCACTTGTTTATTTTTTATTGAGGACTACATATTGTATATGCAAAATTACAGTAATAATCGAGGCTTACGGTAGTATCTTCTTCCACAGAAGATTTTTTTTGCTTCTGGTGGGCAGATGGGGACACTAACAATTTCAGTTTACTATTTTTCAATCAGGGATGAGCTCTTTTGAAACTGGGCTTTGGGATCTGTGAAGGCTGGTCATGTTTTGGCTCATCCTTATTCTTAGAGGATAGCCTTTCAGAGTTTCAATAAAAAATTTGAATTGTTTACTAGGGTTCTTCCATTTTGGAATATTTAAGATCATCCCTCTGTTAAACCCATTTTCAGAAGTCTACTGTCTTTCACCTCTTCCAGAATTGGCAGATACCTTTAGAGAGAAAATAATCCCAAATGTCAGGCTCACCTCTCTTTCTGGCTTTCCTTCTCTAATGCTTGGATAATTTTTTGGTGCCTTTAAATAGTTATTTTAAAAGAATTATTATTACTTTTTAGCTCAGCTTTTCCAGTTGTCCTAAACAAGAAGCTTGGTCAAACATACTAATCCATTATTGCCAGAAACAGAAGCCCACATTTAGAGGAAACCGAATTTTTTAAAACTGAGCCTTTTCTTCCTTACAAGGGTATCGTGAGAATTAAGTTAATCTATGTAAAGTGCAAGTACAGTGCACATAGTAAGTACCATGCGAGTATTTGCTATTAGAATTTTCTTATAAGGGCACATACTTATCAATAGGAGAGTGGAACATGTAAATGTGTAGTACAAGATTTGATAAATCATACTTGACTCTTTTTTGAAAAATTAAAATGCCTATTTTCACAATATAAAAGGTAAAGCTTGACCTACTCTGTTTGGCTATGGACATATGCCTAAAATGGAGCAGTGATTATCAATTGGGAGAGTGGGCCGGGCAGTATACCAGTCTTCATGGAGTGTAATTTTATTTATCAGAAGACAGAATGGGATCATGGTTAAAAACACTTTAAATTCTAGTAAAGATCAGGCATGTCCAGAAAAGATCGTGCATGTCCAGAAAGGAAAGAAAAATTTTAACTACCTCTATAACACCTTCCTTCCTAGTTGTAACAACCAAAAATATCTCCAAACATTGCCAAATGTTGCTGGTGGGTAAAATGCCATTGGTTGAGAATCACTGTGCTGGTGTTTTTAAATGTTCCAATGTAGATAATCAAGTCACTTAATACTCACCACTGCCCTTCATTCACACCTGGTTATAAATGTGAACACTTACACAGTAAAGATACTCTATAAAACTCTAACATGTAAAACTTTTCTTTTACATGAGATCTTCTTGATCGGCTCAGTGATATTCTCTAAAACATCATCTTTGATCACTCATCTTGACAAATGCATGCCATTTAATGGGATAAGAGTGGTTTTATACAACTTGGTCTTGGACTTTTCCTAGGACTCAAAGGACGATGAAGATACCACGGAGGGGGTGATGGGAAGTATTTTGGCTTGAGGATTACATTTGAAACACTAATTTGATTGTGTCCAAATTGTTCCTTATTTTCTAAAGACTTGTTTAAAGTCCCGTTGTTCCTGTCCTCTAAAGAAAAGAAACATTGACCTAAGGAGACCTCATCGACAGGAACTATGTGGCCGCTGCAAAGACAAGAGATTCTCCTGTGGCAACATTTACAGCATTAAATACATCATGTGACAGACAGTATGATTTGTATAGGTCACCCCAGCACTTCTTGTCACTTACTGTACTGTTTCTTTTTTGTACCTTAGCTCTGACTGGGTTTTGGAAATGAATTAGGCTTTTGTACGTTTTCTAGGTTGTATAACAATTATATAGTATGAATAGAATGAAATAAATGCATGTAAAATAGACCATGAAGGCACATTAATTGGTGAATCCAGGGTAAAAACAAAAAAAATCATTGGGAAATGGTACATAACTGGCACTTTATCACTTTTATTAAGGGAACAAGGAAGAGGAACAGTATTCATTTGACAAACTTTTATAAACTGGGTGTTCTAGGCACTGGGAATATAGAGATGATCTAGGGGCCAGGTCCTTGCCCTAAAGGACACATAATAAAGATAGAAAATACTTCAACAGCAGGAAGTAAGTGGTGCCAGGCATTGTTGTAACTCATTACAGCAGCCATAGGAAGTGGGGTCTATTATACCCCTTCTTACCAGGTGAAGAGAGGCAGCTGCAGAGATATCATGGGATAGAGCCAGGATGTGAACCCAGATGGACAAGGGATTTGCCCCTAGGACCTTCCCTATTATATTTTCTCTCAGATTCAGATGTGGTAAGTGCTATAGAGGAAGCAGGGTGCTTTGACAGTGACCCTTTATCAGGGGTCCTCAAACTTTTTAAACAGGGGGCCAGTTCACTGTCCCTCAGACCGTTGGAGGGCCGGGCTATAGTTTAAAAAAAAACTATGAACAAATTCCTATGTACACAGCGGCGGCAAAAACACCCGGTGGGCCGGATAAATGTTTTCGGCGGGCCGAATGTGGCCCGCGGGCCATAGTTTGAGGATCCTTGCTTTAGATAGTGTGGTTAGAAAGAGGCAACATGACAATGGAGACTTTCAGGATGAAGGACCTGGGAGAAAAAGATGGTTTTGATCCAAGGCAAGAGCAAAGGCCCAGAGTGGGTGGGACAATGTACTTGGCATGTCCCAGAAATAGGAGCTCCCAAGGCTAATGTGGGGTGTGGGCTGGAGAAGACAGGGCTCAGGTCACAAAGGGTTCCTTCAGCCATGGTCCAGCAGATGGCAGCCCACAAAGGGGTTTCAACAAGGCAGTGATATCAATTCTTACTTTAGAAAACTCACTGCTGCCCTGGCTGGGTGGGTCAGTTGGTAGGAGTGTCGTCTTGTACACCAAAAGGTTGTGGTCTCCATTCCCAGTCAGGGCACATACTTAGGTTGCAGCTTTGATCCCTGGTTGGGGCACATATAGGAGGCAACCGATCAATGTTTCTAACATCGATGTTTCTCTCTCTCTCTCTCCCTTCCTCCCTCTCCCTCCCTCTCTCTGGCTCTCTCTGAAAATCAATAAAAACATATCCTTGGCTGAAGATTACAGAAAAAGAAGAACACTCACTGCTGTGAGGGAAGACCAGGCAGAGTGGAAGGAGGGAGACCAGTTAGGAGGTTCATGAACACATGAGCAAAATGATGGCTAGGTCAAGGCTGATAGCTGTGGAGATGGAGAGAAGTACTTCTACTCAAGATCATGTTTGGAGATGTAACATACAGGATTGGAAGTGGATGATAAAGAACTAAATGATGACTTTTAGAGTTCTTTGAGCTAAGGGCAGATGGAATTAAGAATAACAGGAAAAAAAAAAGAATAACAGGAGCATGTTCCTGGATCAGATGATTTAATTTCAAATCCTGGCTGTGGTACTTAAGAGATGTATGATTGTGGGGAACTTTCTTTGTTTCAATTACTCTTCTCTAAAATGAGAACTATAATGGTACCTGTCTCCTGGTGGTGGGGTGAGAACTAAAGGAGCTGATAAATGTTAAGCACTTAGTATAGAACCTGCAATACTTAGAGGGCTCAGTAAACTTAGCTGTCTTATTTTGGCAGGGCTTTGTAGTGGCGTGGGTAAGGGCTTCTGTTTTCAACATATTAAGTTTGAAATATTTGAGACATTTAAATGGAGATATAAGCTATTGAGTTATGAATCTGGAATTTAGGAGGGAAATCAGTGCTAGAGAGAGAGATTTGTAGAAAAATAGTATTTAAAGCCAGTGACCTGGGTGGGATCACCTAGAACAGTGGTCGGCAAACTGCGGCTCGCGAGCCACATGCGGCTCTTTGGCCCCTTGAATGTGGCCACGAAGTTTCAATCGCATTGTAGGTGTGCGCCTGCATGTGGTATTTTGTGGAAGAGCCATACTCAAGGGGCCACAGTTTGCCGACCACTGACCTAGAAGAAGAGTACAGCATAGGACTCTGGGGCACGAACATTTAGAGCAATGATTCTGTAACTTTAATGTCCTGGGAGTTATCTGTTCACTGGAGATTCTGATCCAGTTGGTCTGGGGTCTGAGTCTGCAAATCTGACAAGCTTCCAGGTGCTCTCGTGCCACTGGTCCTGTAGATCATACTCTGAGTAGCAAGAGGTTAGAGGTTAGGTAAAAGAGGTGGTCAAGAATGATAGGAAGAGGATGGTATCATGAAAGCAAAGATAAAACAGTATTTTGAGGGGGGGAGTGGCTTGAGGAACTTCATGAAATGGTAGGGATGGAAGCTAAAGCTAATAGAGTCAAGGTAGTGAGTAGAGATATTTTCTAGAAATTTTGCTGTTAAAAACCAAATTGGTGATAGTGAGAAGGACATTTGTGGGAAATGGAGGTACTGAGTGAGTGTGTATATTCCTGGAAATAATTCAGTAGAGGGAAGCTGAAGGCACAGCAGGGAGAGGACACTCAGACAGGAGCAAAACCCTTGAAAAGGGAGAAGGGATGGGTTCAGAGAAAAGTGGAGTGATTAGGCCTGAATAGAAGCAGTGATGATCCCCTTTTTTAAAAGGATGGAGCACTTAGAATATGAACTAGTTAAAGACAGGTTTATAAATTTGAGGGTGAGGAGAAGACCATCTGGTTTGTTTTATTTACTGAATGAATTATGAAGCAAAGTCATTAGCTGAGGCAGGTAGAAAGGGAAAGGGGTGGGAGGCTGAGGAGGGAGAGCAAGGTGTGAAATAATTGTCTCAGGTACTGGGAATTTGAAATGATCAGGGAGGTGTAATTGTATTTGTAATTGTAATTGTCTGATAGCATTGAGAGCTCCTTTTGAAACTCTGTGCTGTTTGAGATATGCCTGGTTATAGTTGTTTTCCTGTAGTGTCTCACTCAAGCAATTGTGGTACAGGTGTGGACAGGGGAGATCTCTCTTTGTGAGTAACAGCCAGGGAGTGATTACAATCCATGGAATTTATTTTAGGTTAAATATTTTTCTCTTTAAATTTACTCAGGTAATAGTGACTAATATCGTTACATAAATTTCAGGCGTACAACTTTATGACATTGTATACTCTAATAGGTACTCACACCACAAAGTCTAATTTCCTTATGTTATTATATTTTGACCCCCTTTACCTTCTGTGTCCTCCCCCCACACTATTTCCCCTCTGGTGACCACCATTCTGTTGTCTATATCTATGCATTTGTCTTCACGTTTTGTTTGTTCCTTTTTGTTTTACATGCCATATTATTTTCTATCTGACTTACTTCACAGAGCATGCTTTCTCTAGATCCATCCATGTTGTCGCAAATGGAAATATTTCACCTTTTTTTTTTTTGTGTGTGTGTGTGTGTGTGTGTGTGTGTGTGTGTGTGTGTGAGCTAAGTAGTATTCCCATTGTATATATGCACCACATCATCTTTATATAGTCATCCATTGAAGGACATTTAGGTTATTTTTTTGTCCACTCTGATTTTCATTTTCTTCCTTCTACTGACTATGAGCTTTGTTTGTTATTTTTCTATATCTGTAAAGTGTAATGTTAGATTGTTTATTTGGGGTTTTCTTGTTTCTTGAGGTAGACTTGTAACACTATATATTTCCCTCTTAGTACTGATTTTGATGCATCCCCCAAATTTTGGTATGTCATGTTTTCATTTTCATTTGTGTCTATGTATTTTTTTTTCATTTGTGTTTATGTATGTTTTGATCTCTTCTTTCATTTCTTCTTTGACTAAATGGTTGTTCAGTAGCATGTTATTTAATCTCCAGATATTTATTTTTCCTCTTTCTTGTTATGGTAAATTTCTACTTTCATATTGTTGTGATTGGAAAACATGCTTGGTATGATATTCAGTCTTTTTAAAATTTAAATTCTTTATCATTTAAAGTATTACATAAGTCTCCTTTCCCCCCCATTGACCACTCCCTGGCCACCTCCACCCACAAGCACATGCCCTCCCCCATCCCCCCTGTCCTTTGGTTGATCACTTACCCCTTTACCCCCTGCCTTCCCTCATAGGTTGGATAGTCTGTTTGATGCTTCTATGACTCTGGTTCTATTTTTGTTCATCAGTTTATGCTGTTCATTATATTCCACAAATGAGTGAGATCATGTGATACTTATCTTTCTCTGACTGGTTTATTTTGCTTAGCATAATGCTCTCCGGGTCCATCCATGCAGTTGCAAATGGTAAGAATTCCTTTTTTTTTTACAACAGCATAGTATTCCATTGTGTAGATATACCACAGTTTTCTAATCCGCTCATCTGCTGATGGGCACTTAGGCTATTTCTAAATCTTAGCTATTGTAAATTGTGCTGCTATGAACATAGGGATGCATATATCCTTTCTGATTGGTGTTTCTGGTTTCTTGGGATATATTCCTAGAAGTGGGATTATGGGTCAAATGGAAGTTCCATTTTTAGTTTTTGTCTGCATTCCCACCAGCAGTGCACGAGTGTTCCTTTTTCTCCACATCCTCTCCAGCACTTGTCATTTGTTGATTTGTTGATGATAGCTATTCTGACAGGTGTGAGATGGTACCTCATTGTCGTTTTGATTTGCATCTCTCGGATGATTAGTGACTTTGAGCATGTTTTCATATGTCTCCTGGCCTTCTGCATATCCTCTTTCAAAAGTGTTTATTTAGGTCCTTTGCCCATCTTTTAGTTGGATTGTTTATCTTCCTTTTGTTAAGTTGTATGAGTTCCTATACATTTTGGAGATTAAACCCTTATGGGAGATAACATGGGCAAACATATTCTCCCATGCAGTGGGCTTTCTTGTTGTTTTGTTGATGGTTTCTTTTGCTGTAAAGAAGCTTTTTATTTTGATGAAGTCCCATTTATTTATTTTCTCTTTAGTTTCCATTGCCCTAGGAGCTGTATCGGTAAAGATATTGCTACGACAGATGTCTGCTATTTTGTGCCTACGGCTTCTTCTATGATTTTTATGGTTTCCCATCTTATGTTTAAGTCCTTTATCCATTTTGAGTTTATTTTTGTGTACAGTGTAAGTTGGTGGTCTAGTTTCATTTTTTTTGCACGTATTTGTCCAATTTTCCCAAGGCGATTTATTGAAGAGACTGTCTTGACTCTATTGTATGCTCTTGCCTCCTTTGTCAAATATTGAGTATAATGGGTTGGGCCGATTTCTGGGTTCTCTATTCTGTTCCATTGGTCTATATGTCTGTTCTTGTGCCAGTACCAGACAGTTTTGAGAACTATAGTTTTGTAGTATAGCTTGATATCTGGTATTGTGATCCCTCCAACTTTGTTCTTCTTTCTTGAGATTGCTGCAGTTATTTGGGGTCTTTTAAAAA
>NW_005357770.1:197477-199832 GCF_000412655.1 Myotis brandtii | reverse complement strand
GGGCTGATTTCTGGACTCTCTATTCTATTCCACTGGTCTATATGTCTGTTCTTGTGCCAGTACCAGACAGTTTTGAGAACTATAGTTTTGTAGTATAGCTTGATATCTGGTATTGTGATCCCTCCAACTTTGTTCTTCTTTCTTGAGATTGCTGCAGTTATTTGGGGTCTTTTAAAAAATTCCAGATGAATTTTTGTTTGTTCTAGCTCTTTGAAATATGCCATTGGTATTTTAATGGGGATTTAATCTATAGATTGCTTTGGGTAGTATGGACATTTTAATGATGTTGATTCTACCAATCCATGAACACGGGATGTTCTTCCATCTGCTTATATCTTCCTCTGTCTCTTTTATCAGCATTCTGTAATTTTCTGAATACAGGTCCTTTACCTCCTTGGTTAAATTTATCCTTAGGTGTCTAAATTTTTTGGTTTCAATGGTAAATGGGATTGTGTTTTTAATTTCTCTTTCTGTGAGTTCATTATGGGTGTAGAAAAAAGCCATAGTTTTTGGGTGTTAATTTTGTATCCTGCTACATTATCAAATTCATTTATTAATTCTAGTAGTTTTTTGATGGAGTCTTTAGGGGTTTCTATGTACAATATAATGTCATCTGCAAATAATAGTTTTACTTCCTCTTTTCCAATTTGGATGCCTTTTATTTCTTCTTCTTGTCTAATTGCAATGGCTAATACTTCCAGGACTATGTTGAACAGGAGTGGTGAGAGTGGGCATCCCTGTCTTGTTCCTGTTTTTAGGGGAAATGGTGTTAGTTTTTGTCCATTGAGTATGATGTTGGCTGTGGGTTTGTCATATAAGGCTTTTATTATGTTGAGGTATGATCACTCAATTCTCACTTTGCTGAGAATATTTATCAGGAAAGGGTGTTGGATTTTGTCGAATGCCTTTTCTGCATCAATTGATACGATTATGTGATTTTTGTCTCTCAATTTGTTTATGTGATGTATCATGTTTATTGATTTGCAGATATTGTACCATCCTTGCATTCCTGGAATAAATCCCACTTGGTCATGTGTATATGATCTTTCTAATGTGATGCTGAATCTGATTTGCTAGAATTTTGTTGAGGATTTTGGCATCTATGTTCATGAGGGATATTGGCCTATAATTCTCTTTCTTTGTAGTGTCCTTATCTGGTTTTGTACCTGGTTTTGGTATTAGGGTGATGCTGGCTTCATAGAATGAGCTTGGAAGTGTTCCTTCCTCTTGAATTTTTTGTAGTAGTCTGAGGAGGATAGGTTTTAGTTCTTCCTTGAATGTTTGGTAAAACTCCCCTGTGAAGCCGTCTGGTCCTGGGCTTTTGTTTGCTGGGAGCTTTTTGATGACTGCTTCAATTTCTTCCATAGTTATTGGCCTATTGAGGTTTTTAGATTCTTCCTGATTGAGTTTTGGAATGTTGTATTTTTCTAGGAATTTGTCCATTTCCTCCAGGTTGTCTAGTTTGTTGGAGTAGAGCTGTCCATAGTATTTTTTAACAATCATTTGTATTTCTGTGGGGTCTGTTGTTATTTCGCCTCTATCGTTTCTGATTTTGTTTATTTGGGTCCTCTCTCTTTGCTTTTTGGTGAGCCTGGCTAGAGGTTTGTCGATCTTGTTTATCCTTTCAAAGAACCAGCTCTTGGTTTCATTGATTTTCTGTATTGTTTTTTTGGTCTCTATGTCATTTATTTCTGCTCTAATCTTTATTATCTCCTTCCTTCTGCTCACTCTGGGATTTTCTTGTTGCTCTCTTTCTAATTCCTTTGATTTATTGATTAAGATATGTGTCCTTATCCCCTACTTTCCCCCTTCACCCGCCCACTCCTGCCCTCACCCCCCTGGTGTCTGTGTCCATTGGTTAGGCTTATATGCATGTATACAAGTCCTTTGATTGATCTCTCCCCTTTACTCCCACCCTCCTCTACTTTCCCTCTGAGGTTTGATGGTCTGATTGATGCTTCTCTGTCTCTGGATCTGTTTTTGTTAATCAGTTTATGTTGCTCATTATATTCCACAAATGAGTGAGATCATATGATATTTATCTTTCTCTGACTAGCTTATTTTGCTTAGCATAATACTCTCCAGTTCCATTCATGCTGTTGCAAATAGTAAGAATTCCTTCTTTTTTACCACAGCGTAGTATTCCATTATGTAGATGTACCACAGTTTTTTAATCCACTCATCTGCTGATGGGCACTTAGCTGTTTCCAAATGTTACCTATGGTGAATTGTGCTGCTATAAACATAGGGGTGCACATATCCTTTCTGATTGGTGTTTCTAGTTTCTGGGATATATTCCTAGAATTGGGATCACTGAGTCAAATGGGAGTTCCATTTTTAGTTTTTTGAGGAAAC
>NW_005357770.1:196318-196641 GCF_000412655.1 Myotis brandtii | reverse complement strand
TCTTTTGATTGGAGCATTTAGTCCATTTATGTTTAAAGTTATTATTAATAGGTACTTGTTTGTAGCCATTTATATTTTTGGTGCCTGTGTTCCTTCTCCCCCCTCCCTCCTTTTTTTCTCCTTACAGCAGTCCCTTTAGCATTTCTTGCATTGCTAGCTTGGTAGTGATAAACTCCCTTAGCCCTTTTTTTTCTGTGCAGCTCCTGATTGCACCTTCAATTTTGAATGATAGCCTTGCTGGATAGAGTATTCTTGGATTCAGTCCCTTGCTTTGCATTACTTTGTATACTTCATTCCATTCCCTTCTGGCCTGATGTGTTTCT
>NW_005357770.1:185427-192985 GCF_000412655.1 Myotis brandtii | reverse complement strand
TCTTTTGATTGGAGCATTTAGTCCATTTATGTTTAAAGTTATTATTAATAGGTACTTTGTTGTAACCATTTATATTTTTGGTGCCTGTGTTCCTTCTCCCCCCTCCCTCCTTTTTTTCTCCTTACAGCAGTCCCTTTAGCTCTTGCATTGTTGCTGGCTTGGTAGTGATAAACTCCCTTAGCCCTTTTTTTTCTGTGCAGCTCCTGATTGCACCTTCAATTTTGAATGATAGCCTTGCTGGATAGAGTATTCTTGGATTCAGTCCCTTGCTTTGCATTACTTTGTATACTTCATTCCATTCCCTTCTGGCCTGATGTGTTTCTGTTGAAAAATCATTTGATAATCTAATGGGAGATCTTTGTAGGTTACTCTGTGTCTCTCTCTTGCAGCCTTTAAGATTCTCTCTTTGTTGTTAATATTTGCCATTATAATTACGATATGTCTTTGGGTGGGTCTTTTGGGGTTCAACTTGTTTGGTACTCTCCATGCTTGGGTGAGTTTCTTCTTCCCCATATCAAGGAAGTTTTCTGTCTTTATTTCTTCAAATAGGTTCTCTAGTCCTTCTGCTCGTCTTGTCCTTCTGGTACCCCAATTATACATATGTTAATTTGTTTCATGTTGTCCCAAAGCTCCTTTAGGCTCTCCTCCTTCTTTTTATTTTTTTTTTTCTCCAATTGCTGTTCATATTGGGTTTGTTTCTCTGCCCTATCTTCTAGCTCACTAATTCGGTCCTCTGCTTCTCTTAGTCTGCTGCTGAAGCCTTCCATCATGTTCTTTATTATAGCTATTTCACTTTTGATTTCTTCTTGGTTCTTACATAGGTTGTTGATTTTCTCGTCCATCTAGTTTATGAACTGTATGACCATTACTCTGAATTCTTTTTCAGACATATTGCATGTCTCCATTTTATTTAGTTCCTTTTTTTTGGGTGGGTGGGGGGTGATTTCTTCTTTTCTTTCCTTTGAGGGTTGCTTTTTTGTGTCCCATTTCTGCTGTTGGTGAGGGATCCAGGCACCCGGTTGCACGGGGCCTGAGCTGTGGCAGCAGGCTTGGCAGGAGCGTCACACGTGCTGACAGGGGGCCATCTTGGGTGCCTGGGAGATGTGGCCACTGTGGTCCATGCGGGGTCTGCATGTGCTGACAGTCAGGGGGCCAGCTGGGTGCCAGGGAGACAGGGTCACTGTGGTCTGAGCGGGGTTTGCTCGTGCCTACAGTCAGGGGGCCGGCTTGGGTGCCTGGGAGATGCGGCCGCTGGGCAGGGTCCACATGTGTGTGCCAACAGTCAGATGGTTGGTGGGGTGCCTGAGATGTGGAAGCCATGGTCAGTCTGGGCGGGTCCACATGCACCGACAGTCAGGGGACCAGCTTGGAATGCATGGGACCTATGCTGCCGGGGTGGGTAGGCAGGAGGGGAACACACTCCGGGACTCACAGTAGCTTGAGACCTGTATGGCTGGAGTCAGTGCCCATGAGTCTGCCACTGTAGTAGCAGGTCTTTGTCCAGATTGGCTGTAGGGTCCCAGTTTTCGTCTGAGGCCAGTCTGGGTAGTGGTGAGGCTGGGCTCCTAGTCACAGCAGCTCTGCCCTTCAAGATGGCATGGTTTCTGTGCCAGTGCCTGCCGCTGGGAGTACCTGCAGTGGTAGCAGGGGCTCCCTGTCCAAGACAGCCTGGTTCGTCAGTTCCCGAAAGTCTTGCAGGATCTGTCACTCGCTCGAACACATACATACATACACACACACACACACACACACACACACACACACACACACCACACGTCCACACACTCCCCTTTTGCTCCCTCATTTTCTCACACTCTCTCCCTCACTGCCGTCTTGCCAGCCGCCATCTTCTGAGCATCGATATTCGTCTTCTTGATATGATGTCAGTCAATAGGCTCCCTTTTCATTTTGTTGATGGTTTCTTTTGCTGTGCAGAAGGTTTTTATTTTGATATAACATTTGTGTATTTTCTCCTTAGTTTCCTTTGCCCTAGGAGATGTAGCTGAAACCATATTGCTATGAGAGATGTCTGAGATTTTGATGCCTATTGTTTCTTCTAGGATTTTTGTGGTTTCCCATTGAAGTCTTTTATCCATTTTGAGTTTATTCTTGTGTATGGTGTAAGTTGGTGATCTAGTTTCATTTTTTTGCACATATCTGTACAATTTTTGCATGTATTGAAGACTGTCTTGATTCCATTGAATGCTCTTGCCTCCTTTATAAAATATTATCTGAGCTTAATGGCTTGAGTCAGTTTCTGGAATCTCTGTTCTGTTCCATTGATCTATGTATCTGTTCTTGTGCCAGTACCAGGCTGTTCTGATTGCAGTGGCTTTGTAGTATAACTTGATATCTGGTATTGTGATCCCTCCAACTTTATTCTTCTTTCTCAAGATTACTGTGGCTATTCAGAGACTTTTTCTTTTGGTTCTAGAAACATTTTTGAAGTATTTGTTCTAGATCTGTGAAATATGCTGTTGCTATTTTAATAGGGATTGCATTGAATCTGTAGACCATCTTAGGTAGTATGTACATTTTAATGATGTTAATTCTACCAACCCACGAACATGATATATTCTTCCACTTGTTTACATCTTCCTCTATTTTTTTTCCAACATCCTGTAGTTTTCCAAGTTTTTTACCTCCTTGGTTAAGTTTACTCCTAGGAATCTTAATTTTTGTTGCTATGGTAAATGGGATTGTTTGTTTAGTTTCTCTTTCTGAGAGTTTTTTGTTGGTATATAAAAATGCTATTGATTTTGGGGTGTTAATTTTATATCCTGCTACATTGCTGAATTCATTTATTAAATCTAGTAGTTTTTTGGTGGAGGCTTTAGGATTTTCTATGCACAATAATCATGCCATCTGTTAATAATGAGAGTTTGACTTCCTCCATTCCAATCTGGATGCCTTTTATTTCTTCTTCTTGTCTGATCTCTGTGGCTAGGACTTTTAGCACTATCCTATATAATAAAGAGGTAATATGCAAATTGACCATCACTCCAACACACAAGATAGCCGCCCCCATGTGGTCAAAGATGGCCAGCAGGGGAGGGCAGTTGTGGGCGATCAGGCCAGCAGGGGAGGTCAGTTAGGGGTGATGGGGGGGGGGGACCAGGCCTGCAGAGGAGGGCAGTTAGGGGTGACCAGGCTGGCAGGGGAGGGCAGTTAGGGTCAATTGGGCCGGCAGGGGAGCAGTTAGGCATCAATCAGGCTGTCAGGGGCACTCCTGACAGGCAGGCAGGCAGGCAGGCAAGCAGTTGGGAGCCAGCAGGCCTGGATTGTGAGATCAGGCCTAAATGGGCAGTCGGACATCCCTTGAGGGGTCCCAGATTGGAGAGGGTGCAGGCTGGGCTGAGGGACACCCCCCCATGCACGAATTTTGTGCACTGGGCCTCTAGTGTTGAATAAGAGTGGGGAAAGCGGACATTCCTGTCTTGTTCCTGTTCTTAGGGGAAATGGTTTTAGTTTTTGCCCATGGAGTATGATGTTTGCTGCAGATTTGTCATCTATGGCCTTCATTATGTCAAGGTATGATCCCTCTATTCTCACTTTGCCGAGAGTTTTTATAAAAAATGTAAGAATGCTTTTTCTTCATCTATTGATATGATCATGTGATTTTTGTCTTTCAATTTATTTATGTGATGTATCACATTTATTGATTTTTGAATATTGTACCAGCCTTGCATCCCTGGAATAAATCCCAGTTGGTCATGGTGTATGATCTTTGTAATATATTGCTGGATCCAATTTGCTAATATTTTGTTGAGGATTTTAGCATCTATATTCATCAGGGATTTTGGCCTGTAATTCTCTTTCTTTGTAGTATCTTTATCTGGTTTTATAATTAGGACTAGTGACTCAGTGTATGAAATTCATGCACATTAAAGGGAATTAATTAGAGGAAATATTTTAATATTGCTATTTGCCCTTTCTCTATAATAGAAGTGTCAGAGATGAAAGAAAATTAGTGAAATGTATATGAAAATCTTCCTCCTGTCAGAATCTGAGTCGTGCCACGAGAACCAGAGTCAAGTCCCTGCCCACCCACGTGCACCTTGAAATTGCATGAGACCCAGACCTGGCTGGCCCCACCCCCATTGGGCTAGATCCAGACCAGGCTGGCCCCACCTCCGTCAAGCCCCACTGGGTAGGGGGCACAGCCTCAGGTCGCCTGGCCTGGCACTGGGGCAGGGAGGCATACTCTGAGGTCCCCAATCAAGCCGTGCCAGGTGGGGGGCATGGCCTGAGGTTCCCCAGCCTGGCGCCGGGGTGGGGGGCATGGCCTGAGGTCCCCCGTCAAGCCCAGCTGGGCGGGGGGCGTGGCCTGAGGTCCCCCATTAAGGTCTGCTAGGCGGGGGATGCAGCCTGAGGTCCCCCAGCCTGGTGCTGGTGTGCGGGGCATGGCCTGAGGTACCCCGGCCTAGTGCCAGGGCAGGGGGCATAGCTTGACGTCCCCTATCAAGTCCCACCAGGTGGTTCCCTGCCTGGGCCCAGCACCACACAGGCTCAGGTCCCCGCTGATTGCTTGTTAAGGCTTGTTACGAGAACTTGGCCTCACTGTGGGCGTAGCCATCTTGTCTGTTATGGTGTGATGGTCAATTTGCATATTCACTCTTTATTAGATAAGATAATAATGGCCTCATAAAAAGAGGTTGGAAGTGTTCCTTCCTCTTAGATTTTTGGAATAGTTTGAGCAGGATAGGTCTTAGTTCTTCCTTGAATACTTGGTAAAACTCCCACGTGAAGCCATGCACACTAGGGTTTTTTTGTTTTGTTTTTTGCTGGAAGTTTTTTGATTACTGCTTCCATTTCCTCAGTTGTTATTGGCCTATTCAGGTTTTCTGATTCTTCCTAATTCAGTTTTGGGAGATTGTATTTTTCTAGGAATTTGTCCATTTCATCCACATTGTCCAGCTTGTTGGCATATAGTTGCTCATAGTATTTTCTTACAATACTTTGTATATCTGTGATGTCTGTTGTTACCTCACTGCTTTTATTTCTGATTTTAATTATTTGGGTTCTCTTTGTTTCTTGATGAGTCTGGCTAATGGTTCATCAGTCTTGTTTATCTTTTCAAAGAATCAGCTCTTGGTTTCATTGACCTTTTGTATTGTTTTTTTTTTTAGTCTCTATATCATTTATTTTTGCTCTAATCTCTATTATTTCCTTCCATCTATTTACTCTGGACTTTTATTATTCTCTTTCTAAATCTTTAAGCTGTACAGTTAATAAGTTTATTATTATTATTATTTTTTGAGGTAGGTCTGTAATGCTATGAACTTCCCTCTCAGGACTGATTTTGCTGTGTCCCAGAGATTTGGGGTTGTTGTGTGTTCATTTTCATTTGTTTCCAAGAAGTTCATTTTTCTTTCGTGATCTCATTGGTAACCCATTCATTGTTTAATAACATGCTATTTAGTCTTCATGTGTTTGAATGTTTTTGAGTGTCTTTACTTGATTTCTAATTTCATTCCATTGTTACTGGGAAGATGCTTGCTATGATTTCAATCTTCTTGAATTTGTAGAGATTTAGTTTGAGTCCAAACATGTGGTCTCTTTTTGTGAATGACCTATGTATACTGGAGAAGAATGTATATTCTGAAACTTTGGGGTGAAATATTCTATACTAGAGTAAATGTCACTTAAATCCATCTGATTCAGTGTGACATTTGGAGTCACATTTTCCTTGTTAATTTTTTATCTGGAAAATCTATCCATTAAAGTCCCCTACTTTGACTGTATTGTTGTCGTTCTCTCCCTTAAAGAATTTTAGAAATATATTTATGTGATTTTATATTGGGTGCATAAATGTTTACCAGAGTTATATCTTCTTGTTTGATTGATCCATTTAGTATTATATAGTGACATTTGTTGTGTCTTGTGATGGTTTTCATTTGGAAGTCTATTTTGTCTGATGAGTATTGCTACCCCAGCTCTTTTATTCATTTCCATTTGCATGGAAAAATTTTTTTTCATCCCTTCACTCTCATCTTGTGTGAGTCTTGTTCTGAGGTGGGTCTCTTGCAGACAGCATATATTTGGGTCATGTTTTCATATCCATTCAGCTACCCTATGTCTTTTGATTGGAGCATTTAATCCATTTACATTTAAGGTTATTATTGACAGGCACTTATTTATTGCCACTTTAATTCTTTATGCCTATGTTTCTCTCTCTCTCTCTCTCTCTCTCTCTCTCTCTCTCTCTCCTCTTTCTTCTTTTCATAACAGCAGTCCCTTTAGCATTTCTTGTGGTGCTAGTTTGGTGGTGACTAACTCCTTTAGCCCCCGCCCTCCCCCCCTTTTTTGGTTGGGGCAGCTCTTTATTTCACTATCTATTTTGAATTATAGCCTTGCTGGATATAGCAATCTTAGTTTCAGATCCTTGCTTTTCATTACCACAAATACTTCATGCCATTCCCTTCTGGCCTGTAGAGTTTCTGATGAGAAATCAGGTGTCAGCCTTATGGGAGCTCCTTTGTAGGTAACACATTTGCTTTTCTCTTGCTGCCTTTAAGAGTCTCTATTTGTCTTTAATTTTTTTGGCATTTTAATTATGATGTGTCTGGGTGTGGGCCTGTTTGGGTTCTTTTTGCTTGGGACTCTGTGTCTCCTGTACTTGTGTGATGTTTTCCTTCATCAGGTTAGGGAAGTTTTCTGTCATTATTTCTTCAAACACATTGTCTGCTCATTTCTTCCCCTTCTGGCACAACTATTATGTGAATATTGTTACATTTCATGTTATCTCCTTAAGCTGTCCTCCTGTTTATTAATTGTTTTTTCTTTTTGGTTCTATAATTTAGTGATTTTTTTCTACCCCGTCTTCTAATTCACTGATCCGATCCTCAGCTCCCCTACTCTGATGTGTATTCCTTCTAATGCATTCTTTATTTGGGCTATGTCATTCTTTATTTCTGTTTTCATATTTACTATATATTTTCTCATGCTGTTGAGCATCTTTACCATCATTACTTTGAACTCTGTCTCAGATAAATTTCTTATCTCCATTTCATTTATCTCATCTTCTGGAGAAGTCTCTTATTCTTTCATTTGGGGCTTGTTTATTTTGTCTCCCCATTTTGTCTGCCTGCTTTGGGTTTGACCATACTAGAAGCCCAGTGCACAAAATTCATGCCGGTGGTGGTGGTGGGGGGGTCCCCTCAGCTGAGCCTGCACCCTCTCCAATCCGGGACCCCTCAAGGGATGTCCAACTGCTGGTTTATACCTGATCCCGGTGATTGACCCTAAACCAGCAGTTGGACATCCCTCTCACAATCCGGGACTGCTGGCTCCTAACTGCTCACCTGCCTGCCTGCCTGATCACCCCTAACTGCCTCTGCCTGCTGACCTGATCACCCCTAACTGCCCCTCCTGCCAGCCTGATCACTCTGCCTGCTGGCCTGATCATGCCTAACTGCCCTCCCCTGCTGGCCTGGTCGCCCCCAACTGCTCCCCCATGCTGGCCTGGTTGCCCCCAACTGTCCCCCCCCCCCCCCCGGTGGCCCCCACCGCCCCCCCCCCCCCACGGGCCCCCCCCCCCCGCCCCCCCCCCCCCCCG
>NW_005357770.1:183779-184205 GCF_000412655.1 Myotis brandtii | reverse complement strand
CACCTCTGCCAGCATGGTCACCCCTTACTGCCCCCCTGCTGGCCTGGTTGTCCCCAACTGCCCCCCTGCCGGCATGGTCGCCTCATGCAGCCTGCTGTTCAGTCATTTGGTCGTCCCTCACTAACCCCCCTGCCAGCCTGGTTGGCCCACACAGCCTGCTGTTTAGTCATTTGGTCATCCCTCACTAACCGCCCCCTGCCAGACTTGTCACCCTATGCAGCCTGCTGTTCGGTCGTTACTATTACTGTGATGGCATCCCAGACAATTTGCATATTCCTCTATTAGCAATAGTATAGATATTAGGTAGATCTGCTATGTCTTTCAGTCTCCAGTGTAGGAAAGTGTCAAATGCTGTTTCTGACTAATTAGATCAGTGGTTCTCAATCTTGGCTGCACATTAGAATCACCTGGGAATCTTTTTAAAAT
>NW_005357770.1:174725-178083 GCF_000412655.1 Myotis brandtii | reverse complement strand
TGGAGTCAGGGCCGTCGGGAGCTTGAGACTCCCTCCCAATTGAAAAAGACAACCGCGTCCTCAGTTGCCAGCCCTTTCCACGTGCGCCTCCGTACCTCTGCACTTTACTTCCGCATTTCCTCTGAGTCTCAGTGTGCTTTTCTCTTTCCTTCTAGTTGTAGAATTTCCACTCAGCCAGCCTTCCTGTGGTTCTGGATGATGTCCGTTTTGTCTTTTAGTTGTATTTTTGAAGTAGTTGTGCGAGGCAGCAATTTCCAGTGTTTACCTATTCTGCCATCTTGGTTTCTCCAGAAATCAGGATTTTAAAAAGATCCCCAGGTGATTCTAATGTGCAGCCAAGGTTGAGAACCACTGAATTAGCTCAAGCTCAAGACTTAAAGCCTCCAGAGACCCTCCTCTGCCTGCAGACTGATTTTAGATTCAGTTTTGAGTGGCCCCAGGTAATGACCGAAGGGTGGGGCGAGAGGTTTTCCAACAGGGTGGGTCAATTGATTCTACCTGGAGGCTAATTGTTATTCTCAGTCTCTTAATGAGTTTCAGAAACTGCAGAGGGTAGGGCAATGGTTTTACAATAGGGTGGATCAACTGATTTCCCTCCTGTCAAAAACCGCATAGATAGTAATGGTCTGCCTGTGAAAGATATCCTCTACTGTATGAGGGAATAACAGCACAGGAAATTTGGGGGTCTGCCTTCCAAGCTCTAACCCCAGAGCCCAACCCTGGCTTCTGCTCACACAACTCCAGTCTACTCTTCTCTCTTTCTGCTGGAGCCCAAGGAGAGTGGCTGCACAGAGAATTTTGTGCATTGGCTTTTTAAGAGGGTGCTTGCAGTTTCAAGCAGTCTTCTCCTTGGCAGACAGCAACCCTGCTGCTTTTCACAGCTAGATGTGATGTTGGCACCTTTCACAGTTCTGGTTCTTTCTGCTGGGGAGCCCCAGAGTTCTCCAGAACTTCAGCTGCTGTTTGTGGGAGTCCAGTCAGTCCTCTCACGTCTCCTAACTTCCTACCAATCTCTAAGGTCTCCAATTTCCATTTTTGGTTATCAAGGTTCTCTCCAGCTAGTCTTAAGTTGATTATTCAGGGTGGGTTTCTTTTTTGTATTTTTATTTGTAATTCCAATTTTGTCTTGGAAGCATGTCTGTAGCATTCACTTACTCTTTGGCATTTTTAATCTCCCTATATTCACATCTTTATAATATGACATGTACCATATACTGTATTGTGTGCTCACCCCCTGAAAACTAGTTTCCTTTTGTTACCATGTATTTAATCCCCCTCACTCTCTTTATCTTCCCCTTCCTTTCTAGTTACCATAATGTTCTTTCCATTTATGAGTTTTTCTTTCTGTTTCTTTGTATGCTTTTTTTGTTCATTTGTTGCTTTTTTGTTTTATGTGCCATGTATGAGTGAAAACATGGTTCTTGTTCTTTTCCATCTGACTTATTTCACTTGTTATATTACTGTCAAGATCTATCCAAGTTGTTGCAAATGGGAACATTTCAGCTTTTTGTGTGTGAGTTGAGTAGTATTCCATTGTATGTATGTGCCACATGTTCTTTATCTAGTCATCCATGGAAGGACACTTGAGTTGTTTCCATGTCTTTGCTATTGTGGACAGTGCTGAAATGAATACAGAGACACATATATCTTTAGTAACAGAGTTTTCAAAAATTTTAGATAGATTCCCAGAAGAGGAATTGCTGGGTGTAATATAGTTCTATTGTCAAATCTTTGAGGACCCTCTGTACTTTGAGGGCCCTTTTCTTAGAGGCTGTGCCAATTCACATCTTCACCAGCAGTGTGTGTAGGTTCCTTTTTCTCCACATCCCTTTCAACACTTGTTATTTTTTGTTGTATTGATAATAGCCATTCTAATGGATGTGAGGTGGTATCTCAATGTTGTTTTGGTTTGCATTTCCATTATAACAAGTGGTATTGAGCATCTTTTCACATATATGTTGGCCATGTGTATGTCTTCCTTGGAAAAGAGTCTATTCAGGTCCTCTGCCCATTTTTTAAATTAGATTGTTTTTTCTTGTTGATTTGTATGAGTTCTTTATACATTTTGGATATTAGCCCCTTATTTGAGGTATCATTTGCAAATATATTCCCCCATTTGGTTGGCTGTTATTTGTGTTGATGGATTATTTTGGGTAGAAGCTTTTTAGTTTCATGTAGTCCCATTTATTTATTTTTGCACTTACACCCCTTGTCTTTGGGGTCAGGTTTACAAAATTGCCTCTGACACCAAGGTCCATAAGTTTATTGCCTATATATATTTTTTGCGTGTATTTTATGGTTTAAGGTCTTACATTCAAATCTTTAATCCACTTTCAGTTAAATGTTTGTGTATGGTGTCAGAAAGCAGTCTAGTTTCATTTTCTCCATGTTTCCCAGCACTACTTATTGAAGAGATTGTTTTCCTCTCTCCAGTGTATATTCTTGGCTTTTCTGTCAATAATTAGTTGCCCATATATGTGTATGATTATTTCTGGGCTCTCAATTCTGTCCCATTGGTCTGTATGTCTGTTTTTCTGCCAATACCACACTGTTTTGTTTACTATAGGCTTGTAGTAGTGTTTGAAGTCAGGGAGTGTGATATTTCTGGGTTTGTGTTTTCTTTCTTTTTTCTCTTTTTCTGAAGATTGCTTGGGCTCTTCAGGGTCTTTTGTGGTTTTGTAGAAATTTAGGCTTTGTTTTATTTCAGTGAAAAATGTCATTGGGAATTTGATGGGGATTGCACTTACTAGTAATCTGTACTACTGTAGGTAATATGGCCATTTTAACAATGTTACTAGCAATTCTTTTAATCCATGACACAGAATATTCCATTTCTTTGTGTCTTCCTCAGTTTCTTTCAACAATGTCTGGTTGTTTTAAGTGTATGGGTCCTTCACCTTCTTTGTTGTTTATTCTCAAGTGTCTTATTCTTTTTGCTGTAATTATAAATGGGGTTGTTTTATTATTTTATTTTTTTCTGTCAAAATCCCATTTTAATTTATTTTTTAAATTAAATTTATTGGGTGACATTGCTCAATATGAACTATAGGTTTCAGGTGTGAGTTTCTATGTTATAAGATCTGTATATGGTACCATGTGCTTACTACCCAAAGTCAAATCTTTTGTCACCATATAGTAGAACCCCCTACTTTTCCCACCCCTTTCCCTCTGGCAACCTACTATTTGTGTTCTTAAGTTTCAGTTTTATATAAAAAACTAGAGGCCCGGTGCACAAAAATTTGTGCACTTGCGGGGGGGGCGGGGGGAGGGGGGTCCCCCAGCCCGGCCTGTGCCCTCTCGCAGTCTGGGACCCCTCGGGAGATAACGACCTGCTGGCTTAGGCCTGCTCCCGGGTGGC
>NW_005357770.1:167648-174570 GCF_000412655.1 Myotis brandtii | reverse complement strand
GGTGCCTGGTCAGTCTGGGTGAGGGGCTGAGGGCTGTTTTCAGCTGGTCACACACTCTTCAGGGTGTGGGTCCCCACTGGGGTGCCTGGCCAGTCTGGGTGAGGGGCTGAGGGCTGTTTTCAGCTGGTCACACACTCTTCAGGGTGTGGGTCCCCACTGGGGTGCCTGGCCAGTCTGGGTGAGGGGCTGAGGGCTGTTTTCAGCTGGTCACACACTCTTCAGGGTGTGGGTCCCCACTGGGGTGCCTGGCCAGTCTGGGTGAGGGGCTGAGGGCTGTTTTCCGGCTGGCGAGTGACTAAAGCTTCCAACCGCTCCTTGTTTTCTTCTCTTTTTTTTTTTTTTTTTTTGGGCCAGCTTTAGCTCTGGGGCCTTGCTGCTGAAAACATAGATACAATGTTGCGGTCCGAGCCCGGCTGAATGGAAGCCCTTTTCTGGGGTTTTGTTTAGCTTCTTATTTGCAACATAGTATATAGTTGCTTAGAGTTGCAACTGAGAGGCTGGCAAGTTAGGCGGGGAACGTTGGAGTCCGCAGTCACTGGAGCAAGCAAGCCTCCCTGCTCGCTTCAGTGCCTGGCTGCCGGCCGCCATCTTGGCTGACAGTTAATTTGCATATACTCACTGATTAGCCAATGAAAAGGGTAGCAGTCGTACGCCAATTACCATGTTTCTCTTTTATTAGTGTAGATATGAGTGAAATAATATGGTTCTTAACTTTTTCTGGCTTAATTATTGCACTTAGAATAATGTTCTCAATGTCCATCCATGTTGTTGCAAATGGCACTATTTCATCCTTTCTTATGGCTGAGTAGCATTCCAGTGTGTAAATGTACCACATCTTCCTTATCCAGTCCTCTATCATGGGAAACTTTGGTTGTTTCTGTCTTGGCCACCGTGAATACTGCTGCAATGAAAATAGGGGTGAATGGAGAGAGACCAAGATGGCGGCATAGGTAAACACCGCAGACTGCTGCCGCAAACAACCACTTCAAAAATACAACTAAAAGACGGAACGGACATCACCCAGAACCACAGGAAGGCTGGCTGAGGAGAGACTCTTCAACTAGAAGGAAAAATAACAGCACACCGAGGCTCAGAGGAGGCGCAGTGTGGAAAAAACTCAGGTGCGGAGGTGCGCGCGCAAAGCGGGCTGGTGGCTGAGAGCGCGGTTGTCGTTTTCGGTCAGGGGGGAGTCTCAGACTCTGAGCTCCAGATACGGGCGAATCGCTGGGGACTCGGACCCAAACGGGAGAAGCGGGAGTGTCTGGCATCAGTTGGAAGGCAGCTTTCCCTCCGAGGTTTGCAGCGGTTCCGGGGGTTCTGAGAAGCAGAGCCTCTGGGAACAGGACTGAGGGCACCTTTTTTTTTTTTTTTTTCTGGGCCAGTTTTAGCTTTGAGGCCTTGCTGCTGAAAACATAGATACAATGTTGCGGTCCGAGCCCGGCTGAATGGAAGCCCTTTTCTGGGGTTTTGTTTAGCTTCTTATTTGCAACATAGTATATAGTTGCTTAGAGTTGCAACTGAGAGGCTGGCAAGTTAGGCAGAGAACGTTGGAATCTGCAGCAAGCAAGCCTCCCTGCTCGCTTCAGTGCCTGGCTGCCGGCCGCCATCTTGGCTGACAGTTAATTTGCATATACTCACTGATTAGCCAATGAAAAGGGTAGCAGTCGTACGCCAATTACCATGTTTCTCTTTTATTAGTGTAGATATGAGTGAAATAATATGGTTCTTAACTTTTTCTGGCTTAATTATTGCACTTAGAATAATGTTCTCAATGTCCATCCATGTTGTTGCAAATGGCACTATTTCATCCTTTCTTATGGCTGAGTAGCATTCCAGTGTGTAAATGTACCACATCTTCCTTATCCAGTCCTCTATCATGGGAAACTTTGGTTGTTTCTGTCTTGGCCACCGTGAATACTGCTGCAATGAAAATAGGGGTGAATATATCTTTGCATATACATGATTTTGAGTTTTTTGGGTACCTACCCAGGAAAGGGATTACTGGATCATATGGTAGAATATTCTTAATATTTTGTGGAATTGCCAGACTGTTTTCCATAGTGGTTGTACCAGTCTAATTTTCACCAGCAGTGAACGAGGGTTCCTTTTTTTCCACAACCTCTCCAACACTTGTTATTGCTTGTCTTGTTGATAATGGCCACTCTAACAGGTGTAAGATGGTATCATCTCATTGTAGTCTTGATTTGCATTTCCCTAATTGCTAGTGAGGTTAAACATCTTTTCATATATCTGTTGGCTGTTTGTATGTCTTCTTGAGAGAGGCATATTTTCAGGTCCTCTGCCCACTTTTTGATTGGGTTGTTTGTTTGTTTGGTGTTGAATTTTATGAGTTCTTTATATATTTTGGAAATTAAACCTTTGTTGGAGGTACTGTTTGCAAATATAATCTCCCATCCAATTTGCTGCCTTTTTGCTTTGTTGAGAGCTTCTTTTGCTGTGCAGAAGCTTTTCAGTTTGGTATAGTCCCATTCATTTATTTTTGCTTTTACTTCCCTTGCCTTTGGGGTCAAGTTCATCAAATGTTCTCTATTACCAAGGTCCATAAGTTTGGTACCTATATTTTTATCTATGTAACTTAATGTTTTGGGTCTTATACTTAGATCTTTGATCCATTTGCATTCATTTTTGTACATGGGGACAAACTGTAATCCAGTTTCATTTGTTTGCAAATGTGGCTTTCCCAGCACCATTTTTTGAAGAGACTATTTTTTCTCCATTGTGTGTTTCTGGCTCCATGGTCAAAAGTTATCTGTCCATATACATATGGTTTTATAGCTGGGCTCTCTATTCTGTTCCATTGATCTGTGTGTCTATTTCTCTGCCAATACCAAGCTGTTTTGATTATCATAGCTCTGTAGTATAATGTGAAGTCAGGTAGCGTGATACCTCCAGCTTTGTTCTTTTTTCTCAGAATTGCCTTGGCTATTTGGGGTCATTTGTGGTTTCATACAAATCTGATGATTTCTTTAAAAAATTACATTGGGATATTAATGGGATAGCATTGCATATATATTTTGCTTTGAGTAATATGGCCATTTTGCTATGTTGACTCTTCCAATCCATGAACATGGGATATTTTTTCATTTTATTGTGTTTTTTCAATCTTTTAAAATAATTCTTTGTAATTTTCAGTATATAGATCTTTCATGTTCTTTGTTAAGTTTATTCCTAGGTATTTAATTCTTTTGGTTGCAATAACAAAAAGAATTGTTCCCCCACCACACCCCCCATTTCTTTTTCTGAAGTTTTGTTAGCATACAGGAAGGCAATGAATTTTTATGCATTGATTTTTGTATCCTGCAATTTGACTGTATTTTTTGGTGGGGTCTTCAAGGTTTTCTATATATAGGATCATATCATCCACAAAAAGTGACAGTTTGACTTCTTCCTTCATTATTTGGATGCCTTTTATTTCTTTCTCTTAACTTATTGCTCTGGCTAGGACTTCCAGCATTATCTAATCTAATAAAAGAGAAACGTGCAAATTGACTGTCCCTCCGCTACCAAGCCACGCCCACCAGCCACACCCACCAGCCAATCAGGAGCAAATACGCAAATTAACCCAACTAAGATGGCGGCTGCCACAGAGCTGGAGCAAGCAGGAGGCTTGAGTTGCCCCGGCGATGGAGGAAGCCAAGCATCCTGCCTGCCCTGCCAGCCCTGAGCTCTGCCTAAGGCTACAAAGTTTCAATTATATAAGATAAATAAATCCCAGATACCTGCTTCCAGCCGGCATGGCCTCCCAGCTAAAGGAGGAGCTAAGAACCTGGGTTGCCAGGGGCAACACAGGCTTTGAGCCCGACCAAGGCAACAAAGTTTCAATTATATAAGTTAAATAAATCCCAGATACCTGCTTCCAGCCCGCGGCCATGGCCAGCCTGAAAACGGCCCTCAGCCCCTCACCCAGGCTGGCCAGGCACCCCAGCAGGACCACCTCCACCCTGAAGGGGCTGTGGCCAGCCTGAAAATGGCCCTTAGCCTCTCACCCAGGCTGGCCAGGCACCCCAGCAGGACCACCTCCACCCTGAAGGGGCTGTGGCCAGCCTGAAAACGGCCCTCAGCCCCTCACCCAGGCTGGCCAGGCACACCAGCGGGACTCCCCCACGCTGAAGGGGCTGTGGCCAGCCTGAAAATGGCCATCAGCCCCTCACCCAGGCTGGCCACACCCCCATGGGGTGAGGGTCCCCACTGGGGGGGTTTGACTGGCCTGCAAACAGCAATCAGCCCCTCACCCAGGCTGGCCAGGCACACCAGCGGGACTCCCACAGGAGGGAGCTCTGCTAAGCCACAAGCCAGGCTGACGGTTGCCAGCACAGCAGTGGTGGCAAGAGCCTCTCCCGCCTCAGCAGCAGCACTAAGGATATCTGACTGCAGCTTAGGCTTGTGGGGAGCATCCTCTGAGGGCTCCCGGGCTGCCAGAGGGATGTCTGACTGCCAGCTTAGGTCTGATCCCCCGGGGAGTGGGCCTAAGCCAGCAGGTGGACATCCCCTGAGGGGTCCCAGACTGTGAGAGGGCACAGGCCGGGCTGAAGGACCCCCCCCGCCGAAGCAGCACTAAGGATATCTGACTGCAGCTTAGGCTTGTGGGGAGCATCCTCTGAGGGCTCCCGGGCTGCCAGAGGGATGTCTGACTGCCAGCTTAGGTCTGATCCCCCGGGGAGTGGGCCTAAGCCAGCAGGTGGACATCCCCTGAGGGGTCCCAGACTGTGAGAGGGCACAGGCCGGGCTGAAGGACCCCCCCCGCCGAGGGCACAAATTTTTGTGCACTGGGCCTCTAGTGTTGAATAAGAGTGGTGAGAACGGACCTCCTGATCTTAGAGGAAAAACTTACAGTTTTCCACCATTGAGTATATTAGCTGAGGGTTTATCATATATGGCCTTTATTATGTTGAACTACTTCCCTTCTATTCCTATTAAGTATTTTAATCATAAATGGATGTTGTATCTTATCAAATGCCTTTTCTGCATCTCTCACTGTGAAGCCATCTGGTCTTGGACTTTAATTTTTGGGAGGTTTTTGATGGTTGTTTCAATTTCCTCACTATTGATTGGTGTGTTTAGATTTTCCAATTCTTCATGATTTAGTCTAGGAAGGTTATATTATTCTAGGAACTTATCCATTTCTTCTAGGTTATTGAATTAAGTATCATATAGTCTTTCATAATATTCTAGTATGATCCTTCATATATCTGTGATGTCTGTGGTAACTTCTCCTCTCATTTCTGATTTTTTTTATATAGGTCTTTCCCTTTTTTCCTTATTGAGCCTAGCCAGAGGTTTGTCAATTTTATTAATCTTTTTAAAGAATCAGCTCTTTGCTTTATTTTTTGTATAGTTTTTAAAAAATTTTTATTTCATTCAATTCTGTTCCATTTTTTATTGTTTCCTTTCTTCTGCTGACTTTGGCTTACTTTTGTTCTTCCTTTCCTAGTTATTTAAGATGTGATATTAGGTTGTTTACTTGGGATTTTTCTTGTTTCTTGAGGTAGTCCTGTTATGATATAAACTTCACTCTTATTACTGTTTTCACTGTATCCCAGAAGTTTTGATGTGTTTTATTGTCATTCTCATTTGTCTCTGTATATCTTTTGATCTCATCTTTTATTTCTTCTCTGACCCAGTCATTTTTTTGTAGTATGTTGTTTAAGCTCCACATATTTGTGGGTTTCTTCATTTCCTTTTTATAGTTGATTTCTAATTTCAAGGCATTGTGGTTGGAGAATATGCTTGATATAAGTTCAATGTTCTTGAATTTATTGATGCTAGTTTTGTGACCCAACGTATGATCTATCCTTGAAAATGTTCCATGTGCACTGGAGAAGAATGTATGATCTGATGTTCTGGGGTAAAATGTTCTGTAAATATCAGTTATGTCTATATGGTCTAGTGTTTCTTTTAAGGCTGATATTTCTTTATTGATTTTCTGTTTGGCTGATCTATCTAGAGCTGTCAATGGAGTATTAATGTCCCCAACTATGATCGTGTTTTGATCTGTTTCTCCCTTTAATTCTGTGAGTAGCTGTTTTATATATGTTGGTGTTTCTTGGTTGTGTGCATATATATGAAGAAGTGTTATATTTTCTTGTTGTAGTGTCCCCTTTATCGTTATAAAGTGTTAATTTTTGTCTCTCGTTATCTTGAAATCTATTTTATCACATATGTGTATGGCTACACCTGCTTTTCTGTGGTTGTTATTTGCTTGGAGAATCATTTTCCACCCTTTAACTTTGAATCTACCTTTGTCTTTGCAGCTTAGATGTGTCTCTTGTAGGAAGCATATAGTTGGATTTTGTTTTTTGATCCACTCTGCTACTGGGTGCCTCTTTATTGGTGAATTCAAACCTTTTACATTTAGGGTACTTATTGATGTATGATGATTTCTTATATCCATTTTATCTTTTATTTTCTGGTAGCTCTGTGCCTCCAGTGGATCTTTTCCTTTGTGTTTCTGTCTGTTGTTTTTGTTTAGTGATATTTTGTATTTCTTTCCTTTGTTTCCTCTTTTTTAAAACTATGTCATTTTTGGGGGGATTTTTGTGTGTGGTTACCATTAGGTTTATAAAAAATGAAGTTGCATATATACTATAGTTTTTTTTTCTTTTGAATGCATCTGATCTTTATCCTCCTTTGCCAGATCAGACCTTTACTCCTTCTCCTTTTATGTTTTTATTGTCACAAATTATCCCTGTTTTTGCTCTAAGATTTCTGGTGATCTTACTCATAGTGTTGTGACTATACACACACACACACACACACACACACACACACACACATATATATATGTATATGTCTATATATATATTTTTAAATTCTTTATTGTTTAAAGCAGTGATTCCCAAAGTGGGCGCTACCGCCCCCTGGTGGGCGCTGCAGCGATCCAGGGGGGCGGTGATGGCCACAG
>NW_005357770.1:117861-167577 GCF_000412655.1 Myotis brandtii | reverse complement strand
AAAAAAAATTAATTTCCAGGGGGCGCTGAGTAATATTTTTTCTGGAAAGGGGGCGGTAGGCCAAATAAGTTTGGGAACCACTGGTTTAAAGTATTGCAGATAGTATTACATAAGTAACCTTATATTTTTTTTGTTTCAGATGGAATAACTCCCTTGAGTATTTCCTGTAATGGAGGTTTTCTGGTGATAAAAAATCCCTCAGATTCTGTGTCTGTGAATGACTTTATTTCTCCTTCAGATTTAAAGAATAATTTTGCTGGATATATTATTCATGGCTGGTAATTTATCTCTTTCAGACATTTGAATATTTGATTCCACTCTCCATAGAGTTTCTGTAGAGAACTTGGATGAAATTTTGTTGGGTTTTCATTTGTAGATCACATTCTTCTTTGCTCTGGCTACTTTGAGAATTTTTTCTCTCATTAATTTTTGACAGCTTTAATACCAAATACCGTGAAGAGGGCCTTTTTTTTTTTGATTGAGGTAATTAGG
The DNA here is from genome assembly GCF_000412655.1 of Myotis brandtii. Lineage (NCBI taxonomy): Eukaryota > Metazoa > Chordata > Mammalia > Chiroptera > Vespertilionidae > Myotis > Myotis brandtii. Next base: position 167,085 of record NW_005357770.1, on the reverse strand, counting down.
TGTTCAGCTTGCTTCTTGGATTTGAAGATCTAGTTCTTTCCATAGATTTTGGAAGTTCTCATCCATTATTTGTTTGAACAATCTCTCTGTTCCATGCTCCCTCTCTTCCTCCTCCGGAATCTGCACAATTCTAATATTGCTTTTTTTGATGGAGTCAGATAATTCTCATAGAGCTCTTTCATTTTTCTTTATTCTCTGGTTTCTCTCTTTTTTCCTCTGCATCATTTCTAGATTCCTATCTTTGATAGCACCAACTCTTTTCTCCATCTGGTTGACTATTTTCTGCGCTCAGTAGTTCACTCTTAATCTCCTTAATTGCATGCTTCATTTCCAGGATTTCTAATTGGTTCCTTTTTAAAGTTTCAATCTCTTTGGTAAAGTACTCATTTTGTTCATTGATTTGTTTTCTGAGTACATTGAATTGCCTGTCTGTATTTTCTAGCATCTTGTTGAGTTTTGTCAGAACTGCAATCTTGACATCTCTGTCATTTATATCATATATTTCCATGTGTTCCAGCTTGCTTTCTGGGGATTTTTCATTTTCTTTCTGATCTGTGGTTATTCATGGTATTTGATGCCCTCTTTTTTTTTTTAAATGCATTTATCTCTGAAGAGGTCTTTCTCTTATTTTTCAGTAGGTGGCACTGAATCACAAGATGTTTCCTATCTCTTTGATTGCCCAGTCTTGGACCTCCAAGGCTTCTGTAAGATAGTACAGCTGCACTGCTTGGGGGTGGAGTTTGTATTGTCATCATGGTAATGGCAAACCCTGACCTTCATCAGGTCCTGCCTCAAGCATCCTTGGGATCATTTTCAGAGGAAAATAGTGCTTGTACTTCAACAGCTCTTGGTTTATAGATAATATGCTCATGGACTTGACTCTGAGGGCAATGGGAGGTGAGTTTTGGGACTCCAAGCTGTGACAGGGCTCTGTGGTTCCATTTCTTTGAAACATCACTGCTGGAACAATAGCAGAGAGCAGCAGAGCAGAACCCCATGCTCTGTCAAGTGTCTACTGACTCAGGCACAGTTTGCTCTCTTGCCACTTGCATTTCTGGGCTGCTCCCCTCTCTCCCCCAGCTCTCTGTTCCTCCCGGCTGAAGGAAGTGCCTGCTACCACGGGCTTCCTCCCCTCTTTAGTCCAAGCTGCGAACTCCCGGTTGCTGGGCTGCTTCTGTGGGCTTTCTCGCTTTCTTCCCTTCTCATCTTCTCATTTATTCCTGGTTGCCCACCTTTATGTATTTCAATGTGTGGGTCTGTCTCTCAGGTATGCATCTGTGTTGAGCAGGGATTTCTTTCTTGAATTATAGTTGTTTAACTTGTTGAAATTTCATGGGGAGAGGACCAGTGGCTCTCTCATGCCTTCATTCTTCTGAAGTCACCAGGATTGTTTTCTTAATGTTTCATTCAGCCATTTCTTTGTGTATGGGAATGTAATAAATCTTTGTATGTTGATTTTGTTTCCTGCAGCTATACTATATTTATTTACTGTCTCTAATAGTCTTTCAATGAACTCTTTAATTTTTTTAATAGAATCATGTCATCTGCAAATAGTGACAGTTTTACTTCTTCATTCAAAATTTGGATGCCTTTTATTTCTTTTTCTTGCCAGATTGTTCTGACTATGACTTCCAGTACCACGCTGAATAGCAATGGGGAGAGTGGACATTCTTGTATTATTCCTTATCTTACAGGAAAAGCTTTCATTTTTTTTCCACCATTGAGTATAATGTTAGCTGAGGGTTGTCATATATGGCCTTTATTATGTTAAGATACTTTCTATATCCATTGTATTATGTTTTTTATTTTATTGCTTATTTTTCAATTATAGTTTTCATTCAATATTATTTTGTATTAGTTTCAGTTGTACACCATAGTAGAAGACAATCATATACTTTACAAAGTGTTCCCCTTGATATTTCCAGTACCTGTCTGGCAACTACCATAGTTATTACAATAGTGACTATATTTTCTATGTTATACTTTATATCCCATGACTACCAATTTGTACTTTTTAATCCATTCATATTTTTCACTCAGTCCTCCAATCCTCCTCCCCTCTGACAACCATCAGTTTCTCCTCTGTATCTATGAGTCTGTTTCAATTTTGTTTGGGCCTTTACTTTGTTTTTTTTTTTTGTTTTTTAAGATTCTACATATAAGTGAAATTATATGGTTTTTGCTTTTCTCTGACTGACTTATTTTACATAGCGTAATAACCTCTAGGTTCGCTCATGCTGTTGCAAGTAGGAAAATTTCATTTTTCATGGCCAAGTAATATTCCATTGTATATATGTACTGTTACTTGTTTATCCACTCATCTATTGTTGGGGTACTTGTGTTGTTTCCATATCTTGGGTATTGTAAATAACACTGCAATGAACATGTGTGTATGTACATAACCTATGGACACAGACAGTAGGGTGGTGAGGGCTTGGTGGGGAAGGAGGGTTGGAGAGGACAATAGGGGAAAATAAGGGACATATGTAATACTTTAAACAATAAAATTTAATTAAAAAATATATATAATTTCAAATTTTGTGTTGTGGTTTTTTGGGGAAATATACACAGAATGGGAATCAGTGGATCATAAGGCAGTTCCATTTTTAATTTTTTTAAAGGACCTTCCATGCTGTTTTTTATAGTGGCTGCACCAATCTGGAATCCCACCAACACTTGCAGTTTGTTGATTTATTGATGATGCAATTCTGACAAGTGTGAGGAGATATTTTGGTTTTAATTTGCATTTTTCTGATGATTAGTGATGTTGAACATCTTTTCATATATTTATTAGCCATCTATATGTCCTCTTGGGTTTTCAGGTTTTCAGCCTATTTTGAAAATTGGATTGTTAGTGTTTTTGCTGTTGAGTTGTATGAGTTTTAATTAATTTTGACTATTAACCCATAGTTGGATGTGTCATTGGTGAATATCTTCTTTCATTCATTCAGTAGGTTGATCATTTTCTTTGCTATGCAAAAACTTTTCAGTTCAATTTAGTTCCATTCTTTAATTTTTCCTTTGTTTTCACTCTGCTCACAGCTTGCCCTTCTGAGCTGCCACCCCTGCAGCTCTTTGTTCCTCCTGGCTAAAGGAAATGCCTGCTCCCCTGGGCTTCCTCCCCTCTTCAGGTCAAGCTAGGAGCTCCCAGCTTATGGGCTGCATCTGCAGGCCATCTGCACTTTCCTCCCTTCTCATCTCCTGGTGTATTCCTGGTTGCCCACCTTTTGATGTTCCAATGCTTGGTTCTCTCAGGCATGTGTCTGTGTTGAGCAGGGATTTCTTTGTTGAATTATATATAGGTGGTTAACTTGTTGCTTCCTCATATTTCAAATTATTTATTTGATTCTCAGAATCCTCTACTCTACTGTTGAATCCCTGTAAATTATTCTTTATTTCAGTTAGTGTATGCTTAATTTCTGACTGGTCCTTTTTCATGTCTTTGACATTCTCACTAAGATCCTTGAAAGTCTCACTTAGTCCCTTGAAGCTCTCATTAAGATCCTTGAGTAACCTTATAATGATTGTTTTGAACTCTGTATCCAATAGTTTGCTTGCTTCCATTTCTTTCATTTGTAACACGCTTCTTTGTCTTTGCATTTTAGCTGCTTATGTGTGTTTGTTTCTATGTATTAAGTAGAGCTGTTATGTCTCCTGGAATTGTCAGAGTGGCCTTCTGTAGTAGGTGTCCTATAGGGCCCAGTGGCTCAGCCTCCCCAGTTATCTGAGCTGGGCACTCTAGGTGTACCTCTGTGTGGGCAGTGTGTACACAGTTGTGTTGTAGTTGAGTCTTGATTGCTGTTGGCGTCACTGGGAGGAATTGACCCCTAGTCCAATTGGCTGTGAGGACCAGCAGTGTCTACAATGGAAGAGCTGCTATGCAGGAGACACCCCTATGGAGCAGGGCTTGCTTTAGTGGGGCTTTGATGCTCACTGTGTCTGCCCCTTGAGAGTCTCTTGTGGAAGTGTGGAGTTGTAATCTGCTATGGTCTAAAGCTGTATACCAGGGGCACTGGCTCTGGGGCCTCCCAGGAAGTTTAAAGTCAGCCACTGCTTGGGGCCACCGGCAGGAGCTACAGAAATTTGCAGATGGCTGCTACTTATATTGGGCTAGGAAGTACCTGGGGAGGCCTGGCTGTGAAGTAAAGCAGGCTGGTGCTAGTGCAGGGTCTTGAGCCTTTTATTGATAGGGTTGGGGCATGCTGACTCCAGCTGCTGCTTGTTTAAGAGATTTTAGTAATGTCTGAAGCCTGAGCCAGGACAGGCCATTCATATGGAAAAGCCACTGCAAACAGCTTGGGGGAGGGGGCTGAAAATTGTATAATGGGGGGTCTCAGGGAATGACAAGGGCAGAGCAAACAGTGTGGGCCACACTAATGGAAACTCAGATATGGCTGCCAGTCAGCTCTGTCATGGGGGAGGTCCTAGCACAGGAACAATGACCCCATAAGCACCCCTGTCTGGGCGAAACCTGCCCCTGAGTTCCTGTCCTGATGCCAGACAGTCCAGTTCCTCCTCATATGTCCCTGGATTTCCCCAAAGCTGCCACTGGGTGTTGGAGCTCAGAGGAAGCAGCACTGTGTAAGTTTGTGTGCGGGTCCTTTAAGAGGAACACCTGGGACTCCAGCAGCCTCTGTGCCACTCAACCACCATTCCTGATGGTTTTTGCAGCCCGAAGTTATGGGCATTTCTCCTCCCAGCTCTGGAACCCTGGTCTGGGACTGGGATCCCCTGCCTCTCATGGGAAGCCTTGGAGATATTCTTTCTAAATAAAAAAATGCCACACGTGGGTGTCAGATCAGCCTGCTCTGTGCCTCTGCCCCTCCTACCAGTTTCAATATGCTTTCTTCTTTTCTTCTCTAGTTGTAGGCCTTCCATTCTGCCAGATTTCAGATGGTTCTGAATGCTGGTTGTTCTGTATTTTAGTTGTAATTTTGCTGTGGTTGTGGGAGGCAGCGAGTACCGGGATTTACCTACCCCACCATCTTGGTTTTCCTCAGTTGAGCATCTTTTTATAAGAATCCTATATAATAAAAGGCTAATATGCAAATGGACCAAATACCAGAATGACCAGTCGCTATGACTCTCAATGCAGGAACTGCCCCCTGGTGGTCAGTGTGCTCCCACAGGGGGAGTGCTGCTCAGCTGGAAGCTGGGCTCATGGCTGGCCAGCGCAGCGGCAGTGGCAGGAGCCTCTCCTGCCTCCAAGGCAGCGCTAAGGATATCCAACTGACGGCTTAGGCCGATGGACCCGCCTCCATGGCAGCACTAAGGATGTCTGACTGCTGCCTTAGGCCCGCTCCCTATGGGGAATGGGCCTAAGCCATCAGTTGGACATTCCCCGAGTGCTCCCAGACTGTGAGAGGGACCCCCCTGAGTGCGTGCATTTCATGCACTGGGCCTCTATAATACAGTATTTTAACAGGAGGAGCAGAGACTCAGGAGCAGAAATATCCATGGTATCCAGTATAACAGGAGTAGGAAAACCTCCAGGAACTCAACTAAGTACTCACAGTGTATATCAGAGAACTACTCTCCTCCCCTTTGCTTTATATAGAGGAAGAGGGGAAAAAAGCCATTTTGATCTCCTTCAATTTAAAATGCTAGCCTTGCTGGGTAGTCTTGGCTCTAGGCATTTGCTTTTCACCACTTTGACTGTTTCATGCCAATCCTGCTGGCCTGAAAATTATCTGTTGAAAAATCAGCTGACAGTCTAATGGGAGCTCCCTTGTGGGTAACAAACTGCTTTTAAGATTCTCTCTTTGTCTCTAACCTTTTGCATTTTAATTATGAAGTGTCCTAGTGTGGTCCTCTTTGGTTTCATCTTGTTTGGGATTCTGTGTTTCCTAGACTTGTGTGTCTTTTTTCTTCCAGGTTAGGGAAGTTTTTAGTCATTTCTTTCTTCAAATAGTTTCTCAATCCCTTGCTGTCTTCTCTTTCTGGGACCCCCTCTGATGTAGGTGTTGTTATGCATGATGTTGTCTCAGAGGTTCCTTAAACTATCCTCATTTTAAAATTCTTTTTGCTGGTCTGATTGCTTGTTTTCTGCTACCTTGTCTTCTAAATTGGTGATTTGATTTTCTGCTTCATCCAATCTGCTGTTGATTCCTTCTAGTGTATGACTCATCTGAAATACTGAATTCTTCTTCTTTTTTTAAAATTGTTTCTATGCCTTTTGTTATGCTTGCTTCTTCTTTGTTGAAGTTCTAAGTAAGTTCCTTGAGCATTTTTATAACCACTTTTTAAAACTGTATATCTGGTGGATAGCTTGCCTCCATTTCATTTATTTTTCTGAGGATTGCTCCTGTTCTTTCATTTGGAGCAATTTTTTTTGTCTCCCTCCTTGTGGCTCCTCTCTGTATTTGTTTCTGTGTATTAATTACCAGTAGGTAGATCTGCTATGTCTCCCATTCTTGATAGGGTGCCTTTATGTAGTAGGTGACCTGTAGGGCTCAGTGGTGCATTTTCTCTGATTACCTGAGATAGGTGTTCCAGACATGTCCCTTGTGTGGTTTATGTGAGCCCTCTTGTTGTGGTTTAGTCATGATTTCTGTTGGCCCATTTGTGGGTCAGGTTGGCCCTCAGGTTGGCTCACTGTGAGGATTGACTTTAACAACAGTGCATGAGCTTCTGTGAGGGGGGTCACTCTACAAAGCAGATCCCTCTTCAGGCTCTGGTGCCTGCTGAGATCTCCTTATGGGTGTGTTCCTTGTGGAGCTAATCAGGTTGGGCTCTGATGTGGTTTGAAGCCTGCCACTAGGTGTGTTGGTTCTGGGGCCTTTTGGGAAGGACTCCAGTGCAGATCATGTCAGGTGCTGCCTATGATTGGCCCTGGGCTTCCTGTTAGAAGCTACAAAGTGATCCACAGTTTGTGACTGCCTCTGCTAGTCCTGGATGTGTGTGGGAGGGGCCAACCTGCACACCAAGGTTAGCTTCCATCAGCATCGAGCCTGGTGGCAGGGCAACAAAAGGCACCCTGAAATTTGCCTCTGCCTGCTGGCTGCCTGTTAGGCTCAGTCACTGAAAGAACTTCCTGGTGGTGTTCTCAAGTTGTGTGAGATGGGTTCTCGTTGAATCACCAAGTAGGGGTGAGTGGTGTTCATCAGGTTGATAGAGATTCAAACTTGGTGCCAGTGCTGGGTCTGAGGTCACTCAGCAAAAGTCTCAGGGTGCACCAAGGCCCCCTGCTACCCTGGGTCCTGTGGATTTTTGTGGTGTGATGTGGTCTCTGGATGTCATTTGCTGTGAGTATCATCTTTTCACCCATTCACTTTGAGCCTGTCTCTGGTCTGAGATGATTCTCCTTCAGGCAGCATATGGTTAGGTCTTATTTTTTAATCCATCTTGCTACTGTGAGCCTTTTGATACGTGAGTTCACTCCATTTACATTTAAGGTAATTATTGATTTACTAGAGGCCCGGTGCACAAATTCGTGCACGGGTGGGCCCCTATGGGTGGCCTGTAGGGATCCGGCTGAAACCCGCAGTCCAACACCGCCTGCAGCTCCTACTTGTCTCTCCTGCTCATCCCAGCCCCACTGTGCCTGCCTCGGGTCACGCCCAATCAGTCCCAATCAGGAAAGGCTCGTGCTGCCACAGCAGCGCTCACCAGCCATGAGCCCTGTGTCTGGCACCCTCCCGAGGGAAGTGGCCCGCAGGATTGGGCTGAAACGGACTCTCTGACATCCCGTGAGGGGTCCCAGATTGTGAGAGGGTGCAGGCTAGGTGGAGGGATCCCACCTATGCACAATCGGGCTGGGGAGGGACTGTGGGAGGGCTCCAGGGCATGTCTGGCCCATCTCGCTCAGTCCCGATTGGCCAGACCCCAGCAGCAAGCTAATCTACCGGTTGGAGCATCTACCCCCTGGTGGTCAGTGCACATCATAGCAAGCAGTTGAGCAGCCTTAGCTCAACCATATTACGCTTTGATTGGTTGAACAGTTGACTGGTCACCAGACGACCGGACATTTAGCATATTAGGCTTTTATTATATAGGATGAGGACTTACTGCAGTCATTTTATATTTTTAAAATTTTCTAATTATATACCCATTAGTTTGGTGGTTTTCTATGATTTTCCCCGTTTCTTTACTTTTTAAATGTTCCCTATTTCAGCTCCGTATTTTTGTTTTGTGGTAGCCATTAGGTTTATGTAAAATAATGTTTCATATATAGAATAATCATTTTTCTCATCGTATCTTATCTTCATCTGTACAAGTTCAGTCATTTTCTTCCTTTCTTTGTTTTTGTTGTCACAAATTATTTCCATTCATCTTGTACATTTATTACCAATTTTCAGTAGTCACAGTTATTTTTAATGCTTTATTTCCCTCTTGTTACAATTTTAATATTCTGTTTTGAAGTAGTTTTAAGTTCCTGCTTCTGTATGCTAGTCACCTTATTCAAAGATTTGTATATTTTTGGATTTTTGTTTCTGTTAGAACTCCTTTTACTATTTCTTTTAATGCAGGTCTTCTGGTGGTAAATTCTGTCAGCTTTTATTTGTCCGGTAAAGCCTTTATTTCTTCTTCATATCTGAAGTTCAACTTTGCTGAATATATTTGGAATATTTCCTTCTACTATTTCTTGTCTTATAATGTTTCTAGTAAGAAATCTGAGGGCAATTTAATTCCATGGCTGCCTTTAGAATTCTTTGTCATTAATTTTTTACAATTTGAATAAAATGTGTTTTGGGGAAGATGTTTTTATGTCAATATAACTGTGTTGTCTTAGGTTCCTTTATTCTAAAGTCTAGTTTTTCCTATAAGCCTGGAAAATTATCAATTTTCTCTTTCTCACATACCCATTATCTTCATGTTGTTCTTTTTTAAAAAAATATATATATTTTATTGATTTTTTACAGAGAGGAAGGGAGAGGGATAGTTAGAAACATCGATGAGTGAGAAACATCCATCAGCTGCCTCCTGCACGCCCCCTATTGGGAATGTGCCCGCAGCCAAGGTCCATGCCCTTGACCGAAATCGAACCTGGGACCCTGGAGTCCTCAGGCCGACGCTTTATCCACTGAGCCAAACCGGTTAGGGCTATGTTGTTCTTTTTAATAGAGTCAGATCATTCCTGTAGATTTCTTTGATTTTTTAAAACTCTTAGTTCTCTTTGTTCTTCCACTTGAATAATTTCTAGGTTTCTATCTTCAAGCCCATTAATTCTATCTTCTAGGTGGTCTGCTCTATTTCCATTGCTCTCGAATGCATTCTTCATCTCATTAATGAGTTCTTCAGCTCCAGAATTTGTTTGGTTCACTTATATAGTTTGTCTTGTTGATTGTTATCCATGACTTCATGGTTCATTTCTGGAGACTTTTAATTTTTCCTCTGCTTTCAGGTTAACTTGATTGTTTATGTTAATTGATGGATTGTTTCTTTGCCTGCAAAAGTGAGCTTCTTTTTTTGTTTTGTTGTTGTTGTTTTGTTTAGATACTGTTTTGCTCTCAAGAATTCAGCAGGTTAATAGGTAGGGTACTTCCTTTTGTTTTCCAGTAGATGGTGTTATAGTATATGATTTTGTTTTATCTTAGCTGCAGTATTTATGCCTCTGGGATCATAGTGGTGCAGCATCACTTTAGTTAAGGAAAGTGCCACCTACTCACTTGGAGGTTGGGGTGTCCCTTCCATTACTGGCCCACCTTGATTCCAGGGCACCACCACTGTGATGGAGGAATGTGACAGGTGGTGGAGAAGTAGTTTTATAAGCTCCTAGCACTATTTCATTTTTACTAATGTTTCCTGGTTCTGCTGTGTTTTTGGAGGCACCTCTACTACCTCTACCAGGATCTGCCATGATGGGAAACGGGGAGAGAGATGCCATTTTTTACAGGACCACTACTTCTTCCCTCTTATAATCCAGGCCATAGTATGAGGGCTGAAGCCTAATTTCTTCACTGCTACTAGCTCACCGGAGCCACAATGGGCCCCTAAGTGCATCTGAGGCCACCAGCTCTGTCCTCCCCATCTTCATATGTTTTTATGTGTGGATCTTTCAGTGTATTTGTGAATTCAGCAGGGGATCCTTCATTCAGTTTTGGATGTCTGACTTATAAATTGAAGGGGAGAAACAAAGGAGTCTCCTCACTCCCATGATGTTGATGTCACCTCATTGTCTTTTATAAAATGAAGAAAAAAGAAAAAAATCCCCACTACTTTTATGACTAGATTATAATGTACTATTGAAACAGTCTTTTAAAAAGAGTAACCCTCATGGGGTTCTTTGCTGGGTAAAAGGGCATGGTGGGAAATTCAATCATGACTAGTCAATCCTTTCTATTGTGGGTCCCAACAGAACTCTGAGAGTTGGATAGTGTGGATATCCACAGAAATCTCTTCTTTTATGAAATATTTTTCAGAAAGAATATGATTCAGTTGTTTTCTACAAACTGTGGTAAATCATCTTTCAGGTATATTAAAAAAATAAATCGGCAGAATATGCTAATAGTTGTACCTTTGGTAACAACAACAACAACAACAACAAAATCCTGGGTTAGACTCCCTACAGCAGGATATTTCTAGAAAATTACTATTTATGCCTCAGTTGTAAGGGAAGCAGGGGATGTTTGTTAGTTTAATAAATATGAATCGGAAGACAGTAGAAATTAGATCATTATTTATTTCTCTGTCCCTGTATTACAGTGTGGTGGAAAATAGATGGGTATTGGTGACAGAATTAAAATTCCTACTATTTTTCCTGTTCATTATAGAGTCTGTTTAAAAATTTTAAAGGTGACAACCTAATGCATGATAGTCTGTAGATAATTGGAACTCTCTTCTGATTTCTCTCTTTTATTGATTACAGAGAGAGCTGGCTGAAAGTCAGGCTCTGTTTTGTGTCCATTTCCAAAGAGGTCATAAATACCCCCTGCTTCCCAAGGCCACTGTGTTTGCTGAACAACCCCAATGGCTGCCATTTATGAAACACATAAATGGTGCCCCTTGGGGCTACCACTGTGGCAACCCACATCTAAAACTGTAAAGTGTGTTAAAGGAAAAAATCTTCATTAATCAGAAATAAAGTTCATGGTCAATATATGTTTTGTATTTTCTATTTTTTTAGTCTAAAAGTAGTTCTGAACAGAATACCAACCAAAATTACATCACAAAAACTTTAAATGTATTTATAGAGCAAATAAGTTACATAGATAAACTTTGAATATGTTTCTGATGTGCAACAGGTTTACATGCACATATCTAACACTTGACAGCATTAAGTTTAAGGAAGAAAACTTAAGAATGGCCCTTTAGATAAATATTACAAATAAAGTATGACATTTCTTAAGGAACAAAGTGATAACTCATATTTTACCTTTATAATTCTACTTCTGGCTATCCAAATAGATATTAAAATATGCATGCATGACAGGTGAAAAAGACTTGGGATTTATCATGTGAATGTTTTTAACTCTCTTCTACAAAATGGCAAAGTTGGTTAAAATTAACACTCATCCATCTGTAGTATAAATATGCTCATAAAAGCAACCTTTTAGTAAAAAGCAGCCAAGATCCATAAAAAAAGGTTTATCTGGACAATTTTTGGTAATAAGGTCCTAATCACAGACCCCTGCAAAGAGATCCATGGTTTTAAGAAACAGTAGCCTAGCAACATAAGAAAGGTACTTCATAGCAGCTCTTTTAGGTATAGTAATTGTATTCAAATTACAGTGTACATTAAATTGTCCATTTACAATTCCCTTTTCACATATACAGGCTGTCAGCTTTTGACCATCTTTTAGTTTTCAATGGCCAGCTTCATTCTGCCTGTCCCATCCTCAGTTCACAAAAAAAAGGAAAGAAAAGAAAGGAAAAATAAAGGGAAAGAATATGTACAAGTTTTATAATATTTTTTTGTGTGTGAAGGAACATTGCACTTTTGCCAATCTAAAGTAGTTTCTAGAAAGGAAGGGTATTCTTCAAGGTAGTCGACTTTGGTATGCAATAGAAGTCACTTCTTCAGTAGTGAGTTGCATTTGCTCAGTAAAATAACACATTTGTGCTACATAGCTTGGCAGATGGAGTCTGTCCTCAAATGTTTTATGTTACCTTGGTTCTTAGTATTGCTACATGTTGGAAGTTCTGTCATCCCCTTTAGAAAAAGTCCAACAGGTAACAAGAGGGAGAACAGTCTGACCAAGTCTTCTGAAGGCTGAAAAGATACTGAGTGATGTTACCCAAGCATGGCAGCACACCCATCTTGGGACCCATGGGTGACAGGGGGCTCCTGTCAGAGACTAGTGCCGGAAACACTGGAGTCTGGAAGAAAAGCAGTGAGGACTCGATAACTCTGGGCCCTGCGAATCATATCTCGAATCTCCATGTTCAGCTCCATCAGCTTGGTGCAGATTTCGGTCAGGCTCTGGTTAGACCCCACCAAAGCATAAGTACCTGTTTGTCCTAGAGTTTGATGACGGAAATATATATTCAGTAGTGTCTGGACCTCATCATCAGAACTGCTTCCAAAGATGTCATTGGGCCACAGACTTCTGCATTCAAAAAAAGAAGAGCACAGATTATAGGCACTATTAGTCATAAAGAGGAGAAATTATGAGTCTGTTAGTATAAGAATATTTTATTTATAAAAAAAGCTTTATTGAGATAAAATTCACACATTATACAATTCACAAATCTAAAGTTCTGAAACCATCACCATAAATTTATAATATTAAATATTATTGGCTTTTTAAAAAAATATATTTTATTGATTTTTTACAGAGAGGAAGGGAGAGAGATAGAGAGTTAGAAACATCGATCAGCTGCCTCCTGCACATCTCCTACTGGGGATGTGCCCGCAACCCAGGTACATGCCCTTGACCAGAATCGAACCTGGAACCTTTCAGTCCGCAGGCCGATGCTCTATCCACTGAGCCAAACCGTTTTCGGCAAATATCATTGGCTTTGATAAAAATATCTAAAGTATAAGCTTGGAATCTGATAATTTAAAAACATTTATTTGGTATGTCATGATTCCAATGAATATGTGAATATACTATCAAAATATAGGGGTAAAACACCCAAAAGGATACACTCAAATATTAGATTTCAAAATTATGTTGGGGTATATACTTAATTTTTTTTAATATACTTTATTTCAACCATTTCCCATACCCCTCCTCCTTGGCAACCATCAGTTTGTTATTTATATCTATGGGTCTGTTTTGTTTATTCATTTTTTTTTATATTCCACATATGGTATTTGTCTTACTCTCTGACTTCTTTCACTTAGCATAATACCCTTTAGATCCATCCATGTTGTCAAAAATGGCAAGATTTCATTATTTGTTATGGTCAAGTAATATTCCATTGTATCTATGTACCATCAATTTTTTATCCACTCATCTATTGATGGGCGCTTGGATTGCTTCCATATCTTGGCTATCTATATATATAAAAGGTTAATATGAAAAGTGTACCCTAGGGAGTTTGACCAGGAGACTGGGAGTTCGATCACTCGCTATGATGTGTGCTGACCACCAGGGGGTGGTGAGGAACACGGCAGGTGACCAGCAGCAGTGGTGGGGCTCTGTGGGACGCTGGGAAGGAGGAGGCAGGGAGGCAGGGAGGCAGGGAGGCAGGGGGAATGGCGCGGTGGCAGGTGTGGGTGGTGAGGGAAGGGGGAGGGGAGAAGGAGAGGCGGGGAATCTGATTGGCTCTGATTGCTGGCTGGGCCTAGGGACCCTAATCATGCACAAATTTCATGCACTAAGCCTCTAGTCATAAATAATGCTGCAAAGAACATAGGAGTGCATATATCTTTTTGAATTAGTGTTTTGGATTTCTTAAGTTAGATAACTAGAATTGGAATTACTGGGTCATATGATAGTTCTATTTTAATTATTTGAGGAACATCCAAATTGTTTTCAATAGTGGTTTCACCAATTGCAGTCCCACCAATAGTGTATATCCTTGCCAGCACTTGTTTGTTGACTTTGATGACAGCCATTCTGACAGATGTGAGGTAGTATGGCATTGTGGTTTTATTTTGCATTTCTCTGGTGCTTAGTGATGTTGAACATCTTTTCATATGTCTCTTGGCCATCTGTATGTACTCTTTGGAAAAATATCTATTCAGGTCCTCTGCCCATTTTTAGATTGGATTGTTTGTTTTTTTGGTCTCAAGTTTACGTGTTCTTTATATATTTTGGATATTAACCCCTTATTGGATGTATCATTTGTGAATATCTCCATTAAGTAGGTTGTGCTTTGTTGATGATTTTCTTTGCTTGCACAATTTTTAGTTTGATGTAGTCCCATTCCCCCTCCCCTCCTTTGGTTGCTCTATACCAGTGGTTCTCAACCTTCCTAATGCCGCGACCCTTTAATACAGTTGCTCATGTTGTGGTGACCCCCAACCATAAAATTATTTTTGTTGCTACTTCATAACTGTAATTTTGCTACTGTTATGAATAGTAATGTAAATATCTGATGTGCAGGATGTATTTTCATTGTTACAAATTGAACATAATTAAAGCATAGTGATTAATCACAAAAACAATATGTAATTATATATGTGTTTTCTGACGGTCTTAGGCGACCCCTGTGAAAGGGTCTTTCGACCCCCAAAGCGGTCGCGACCCACAGGTTGAGAACCGCTGCTCTATACCAAGGAAACATATCTAGAAAGATATTACTAAGACTGATGTCAGAGAGTCTACTGCCTATGTTTTCTTCTAGGAGTTTTGTGGTTTCAGGTCTTATATTTAAGTCTTTAATTCATTTGAATTTATTTTTGCATATGGTGTAAGAAGGTGGTCTAATTTTTTTTTTTTGCATGTATCTGTCCAATTTTCGCAGCATCACTTATTGAAGATACTGTTCTTATCCCATTGTATATTATTGCCTCCTTTGTAATAGATTAATTGACCATATAGGCATGGGTTTATTTCTGGGTTTTCTATTACATTGATTTCTATATTTGTTTTTATTCCAGTACCATACTATTTTGATTATTGTAGTTTTGTAGTATAGTTTGAAAGTACCTCATATTTTTTTTCTTTCTCAAGGTTTCTTTGGATATTTGTGTTTTTTATAGTTCTATATAAATTTTAGGATTAGTTGTTCTAGTTCTGAGAAAAATGCTATTGCTATTTTTGCATTGAATCTGGATATTGCTTTTGGTAGTAAGGATATTTTAATAATATTAATCATTCCAATCCATTCCTTCATTTATTGGTACCCTCTTTGATTTCTTTAATATTTTATAATTTTTCAGGATTCAGGTCTTTCACCTCTTTGATTAAATTTATTTCTAAAAATGTTATAATTTTTGATGCAATTGTAAATGAGATTGTTTTCTTAATTTCCCCTTCTGATTATTCATTATTGGTGTGTGGAAATGCAACAGATTTCTCTAAGTTGATTTTGTATCCTGCAAATTACTGAATTTATTTATTAGTTCTGATCATTTTTGGGTGGAGTCTTTAGTAGCATGTAATCTACAAATTGTGAGTTGTACTTCTTCCTTTCCAATTTTTATCCTTTTAATTTCTTTTTCTTGTCAGACTGTTGTGACTAGGACTTCTAATATTGTGTTGAATAGAAGTGGTAATAGTGGGTGTCCTTGTCTTGTTCCTGATCTTAGAAGAAAGGCTTTCAGCTTTTCACCATTGAGTATGATATTAGCTGTGTGTGTGTCATATAAAGCCTTTATTATCTTGAGGTATGTTCTCTCTATACACACAATGTTGAAAGTTCCTATTATAAAAGGTTGTTGACTTTTGTCAAGTGACTTTTCTGAGATGATCATATGATTTTTATCCTTTATTTTTAATGTGATGTATCACATTGATTGATTTATGAACCATCCTTGCATCCCTGGGGTAAATCTCAGTTGGTCATGGTATATAACCTTTTTACTATATTGCTGAATCCAGTTTGCTAATTCTGTTGAGAAATTTTGAATGTATGTTCATCAAGGAGATGGCCTGTAATTTTCTTTTTTTTGGTAAGATATTTATCTGGTTTTAGTATCAGGGTAATGCTAGTTTTGTAGAATGAGCTTGGAAGTGCTCCTTCTTCATTTTTTTGAAATAGTTTAATAAGGGTAGGTATTAATTCTGTCTCACAGGCTCTTTAAATTATCCACATTTAAAAAAATTCTGTTTTATTTTTTGCTGTTCTGATTGATTAATTTCCACTAGTCTGTGTTCTGGGTCACTGATACATTCTTCTGTATGTTAATCTGCTGTTGATTCCTTCTAGTGTATTTATCATTTCAGTTATTGTATTTTCAGCTCTCTTTGGGCCTTTATTATACTTTCTCTGTGTTGTAGTTTTAAGTTCCTGTATTCCACTCTGAAGTTTGGTGAGCATCCTTAGAACTATAGCTTTGAATTCTTTATGAAGTGAATGACTTATCTCCAACTCCTTAGGGTTTTTTCTTGTTCCTTCATTTGAGAGGTATTCTTCTGTGTTTATTTTTTTATTTTGTTTGACTTTCTATGTTATTTGTATAAATTTGATAAAATATCTATCTCTCCCATTCTTGAAAAAGTGGCTTTATGTAGAAGTTACCTATGTGTAGGCTGTTTGTGTGCTGGGTTAATTTGGAAGGCCAGTTGGAGTTGAGCTGGTGCATTGGGCTACCAAGCTGAAGCATCTCCAGGCGTGTATAGTAGTGCTCACAGGTACCTCCAACCCTGAAGAAATTCCTACAGTTCCTGGAGAGCTCCTGTGGTTCCCTAGCCTGCTCTATATGACCTCTCTCTCATTTCTTGTACAGAAAGTGGCCTTGTGCAGAAGAAACCTCTGTGTTGGCTGTGTGCCTGGTAGTTTTGGCAGGCTGATTGGAACTGGGCAGATATTTATTGGGGTTTTAGCCTGTTAGGCTAGATTGGATCCAGGCAGGGAGGCCAGGAATGTGTCGTGAAGCCCTGTGGCTCCTGCTTGCTCCCGTTGTTCAGAGCTGAAATAGAATTCTGGGCAGTGGGATGGGCACACATTGCTGTAATCTCCCAGCAGATCAAAGCACCCTGACAGAGCTTCCATCTGCCCTATGGAGGTGGAGGAGGATAGACAATGTTGCTTATCAGCACCTCTGATCTTGGAGATTTCCTACAGATACCAAAGAGCTCCCCTAGTCTTCTCTATTTTGTCTTTCTCTCATTTGTGTTCAAAAGCTGTTCAATCAGTCTTCAGCTGTCAATCAGGAATAATTGCTCTTTCTATAGGTGTATATTTTAGTGTGCTTGTGGGAGTGGGTGATTTCAGCATCATCCTATGCCACTGCCATCTTGAACCTCTTGGGGTCTACTTTGAAGTGTATCAACATTTTAGGGATGACAAATGACCAGAAGCAACATCAATACTTTTAACATATAAGTTCTGAAATCTGATGTTTCTGCCATGGTAACAGCAGAGGTCTGAAGAAGGTATATAAAATATCCAGATATTCCTTCTGTAATGATCTAGTTACCAACCATGACAAAGTAATTATTAGGCATGCATTTCATTTAACCATCTCTAAAGGAAATAGAATTACCTGCATTCCCTGATTTGATGTAAAGCCTTGCCAAGTTCATTGTTCTTCAGGCAGTCCAGCATGGACTGGATGGCTGCTTCGGTAGACGTGAAGGTTGGTTCAGACCACACACCCTCTATATAAAGAGGGTCAGCTGCAATGGCTGCAGTGGCCTCCTTCAGATTTTTCTTTAAGTCACTCAGTTCCCTGGACATATTTAGCAGCTGTTAAAACATTATTTTTACTGTAGTTAGTTCAAGGATGGATTTTATATCCCCCAAAGAAAACAATTGATTATATGTGGTGTAGTTAAGCACAAGCTTAGTATCGTGGAAAACTAAAATAGGACAAATGAAACTTTACTACAAGGTATGTATAGGTGGTTGTATGGATGAAATAACTTTATGTGTCCACATCTGGGAAGTTCTTCTTATAGAAAAGATTAAGACTTCCTTTAAAGTGTTGTCTAATTAAGTAGAAGGGCATATTCAGAAGTAAAATGCACACCAGAACAGGCTTGGGAATTGGGTAAAGCTGGGTTCAAATGCCAATTCTACAATGTATGGTGGGACCACAGTCAAGTAAATAGACTTTTATGCATCTTATTTTTCTCATCTGTGGGACTGAAGATATCACAGGTTAATTTTAAAGATGAAATGAGATAATGTATATAAGATAGTAAGTTTTGCATAAAAATGCTCAATAAATATTATCAACATGGACTATAAAAAATGAAGTTTTCTTACTATTGCTATGCTATGGAAAGAGATTAAAGGCATACTTTTAAGTAAGAGAAGGAAAAATCTCAATGCAATAGTTCTAATGTTACAGAGGTAAAAGATTTTCCCTCAAAATTACTGAAACCAAAAGATCCAGAGTGTTAAAAAGTAAAGCATTTGAGAGAACCTACAAAACTTCTTAGTACTCCTAAAATGTATTGTGGAAGACAGCTGTTTTGGAATCTGATCTCAAGAGCATTTTAAAAAATTGACATGAATTTAAAGGTTTTTTTTCCTTTGTAATGCAAGTTGATGATTCTTGTTTTCTTTGTAGAGTTGATTTACCCAACATCTTCATTCCCAGCTCCCTCATTTTACAAGCAATAGAACCAAAGTTCTCAAGGACTATTTGTTTCCACACAGATGCCTGTTAAAAACAAATACCTACTCCAGAGTTAGGTTTAAAATGTTCTCAGGTAATGATTTTAAATAAGATGTTAGAGTACTTTACGTACATACATTTTTAAGTTTTAAAGTGAATTTATTTTTAATTCTTTTAAATCTAGGCAAGTTTTAATTATTGTATGTGCTTGTACAGTATTTAAAACTTACCTAGATTTAAAATAATTAAGGATAAATTCACTTTAAATTTACAAAATTTAAAAACAGTTATCTAATATACACACACACATAATTTACTTTTCTATGTAACACATAATTTACTTTTCTAAAGTAGAACTTTAATTGCCTTTTTAATATGGAAAAAGACATGTGAGTTGCATTGTATGTCTTCTCTTTTGTCTTCTCTTTTTTGAGCCAAGATGGATTCTAAGGATCCTGTTAATACTTGCTGGAAGAATAAGAAGAGTAAACCTATCTTTACAACATGGCAAATAACATATAAACTGTCTTCTCTTTTATCTAATAATTTGTAATTCAATAGAGGAGGAACACTGGTTTGTGAAGAGCTCTTCATAAACAAAACTGTCTGATTCATGCCTCCCTTGAAATTAGCATTTGAAAGTATATTCAAAAACTATACCTTCCTTTTCCTTTTTTCCAAATGAGTGATAAATATGGTGCTCCACTCTCACCAATATACTCTTAGTGGGATGGTTTCCTGAACTCTTGGCTTTTCACTGATGACTACCACATCTATACTTTCAGTTCAGATCTCTCTTCTGACCTCCGATCTCTTCTATATTTTCATATTAAACTGCCTGCAAGATGTCGTTAACCTGGGCTGGTCTAGTGGGCAGACTTGGTTATTGACTAGCAGGCAGAAGGTTTGACCCGTTGGACGTACAATTGCCTCAGTCCTCCTTTTATATCCCTGTCCCACAGGTGGTACCACCAGTCACTTAGTTAATCTGAGATGGAACCTGAGCATCACACTCTTTCTTCTTCTTCACCCCCACCCCCACCCCCAATTTCTTGACGTTCTGTCCTAAATATCTCTTACAATTTCTCCCTTCTCTCTATACCTAGCACTTCTAGCCTAGTTGAAGCTCTAATCTCGCATCCGAGCTATTTTATCAGCTTCATAAGTGGTCTCCCTATCTCCAGTCTAGTTGTCATCAAATCCACCTCATATCTGTGCCATAAGCTCTAACCAAAACACTTTCAGGCACAGGATCTTCCATGAAATCCCCTTACCTATTTCTTCTACCTTGCTCCATCAATCCTTTTTAGTTTGCATGTTATAATCTAGCAATAGTAAACCACATGTAGTTCCTTTCTCTTTCTTAACACCATGTTTATGTTTACTAGAACATACCTCCTTAGCCACCACTTTTTCTCTCTAACTCCAACTCATCCATGAAGAATCACCAAGGTGTGATTTCCTCCAAAAAGCTATGCTATTTCAGCTTGATGACTTAGGTGTTTGTCCTTCACGTTTCCATAATATCCTCTGTACATCCCCATTATTTCACTTACTACATGGGAGTAGTATTCACTTCTAGGAAAATTTCGCTCACTTGGAAGTAGTATATTTCAATTATTTTACTTTTCACATTTAAAAATATTAAAGCATTCTGATGCTAAGCAGGGAAGTGGAAGAGAATCAAGCATCATATAGATGTTTCTTTCTTATCTCAATGAAGAACAAGTACAAAAAGCTAAATACAAAGAAGGAAAACCATAACACAAGGATCCAAAGCCAGGACTAGGGCAGGCCAAGTAAGGCCTCTTAGCATGGCACTGAGGGAGGTCTCATACTCAGAGTCCTTCAGTTTTGTGCCTAGGCCTGTCACTTGCCTCACACTAGTCCTGGCACTGCCAAATGAGAATAGAAATATAAGACACATTTAATACTTATTCTACAGCAAAATGATTATGTAGGAATAACATCACTTAGATAGTTTAGATGGGGGAACAGAGGGTGTGGGGCAGGGAGAACAAAAGGAAAGGAAAGATTTTCATGGCAGCACTCAGGGTTGGGAGGTGCGAGGGCTCACCTCTGGCATGGAACTGACTTCGTGCACCTGGCCGATGAGCTTACAGTAGGACTGAAAAAGCAGCAGCAGCTGGAAGTGTAGCTTATATAACCTCTGACACAGTTCCAATTGCTAGAGAGAGAATTAGCATGGGGAGAAATTAGTTAGTTATTAAGGACAGTTTTTGTATAACAAGTGAAATCTTGGAGGAGACAAACTTTTTAAAAATATCAAGGATCCATAACTAGCTGCTATTATTCCCAATAAAACAGAACAAGTCCAGTCAGTAAATATCAGTGAGACATTCACAATATAACATAGAATAGCTCCTGGAGGATGAGTAATTAGAGAGGAGTAGTAGCTATAAAGGGACTGAGTGAATCACCATGTTTGCCAGTTACATGTCTACAAATTATAGTTGCGGCTGTCTTAATTTTTATAGGCGGAATATTTTTTTAAAAAAACAAAGAATTTCTGTTTTTTAAAAAGTATAGTTGAAAGGTAAAATATTAAGTCATTCTAAATTCCGCAGACACTTGGGAAATTACTCCATGAAACAATTCTGGCTGCATTTTGGGTGCAGACACTCATCCTGAAGTCTGTGTAAATAAAACAGTCATATGACCCTCTAAGGTACTGTGTCAGCTTTACTGACGATGCTTCTACTCAGTGCTCAGTAAATAGTTGTTTAATTAAAGAGATAAAAAACAGCTAAAATGTGCTTACAAAAAGGAGACATTACAAAAACATTCAAAACTTTCTGTGGAAAGAACATTAAAAAGTAATAATACAAAATGGCCCTGTAAATACCGCTGGAATTTAAAATGTGTTCATTATGTGAGTTATGTATCCTATGAGGGAAAAATAAATCATGAGTAATTCTAACACCAACGATTATACTGCTCTTTGAGCTGTATCTGCTTATAACAGCCTCTAAATGCTGCCTATTTTATTCTAAGAATGGGTTAACTCCTAGATAGTGGATGGGATTCTGTGAGGAAAAGAATAGCCTTCATTAGGTAGAATTTCATGGCTTAGCAGTCACTAGTGAAAGTGGTTAAGTATGTGGCTTAAACTACACTTCACTGTTCAGTTTTCAAATGTGGTTCCTTGAGGATAAATAGGGCCTTTCTTTTGCTAATGGAGTAGAGAGACCTCAGCTCAGAATTGAGAGCTACTGTGGTGATTTAAAATTGTTCCCCGAATCAGTTTAAGCAGAGAAATGACAATAATTTAAATTTGGGTTTGAAGAAGAATATTCTATTCACAGTATTATTAACATACTTTTGATCCTAATTTTAAAAAGTTACTAAAGCTCATTTGAAACCATGGTGAATGAAGCTTTCTTTCTCCTCTCACCCTTTCTTTGGCCCTTAGGGGGATAAAATTCTACTTTAGATTTACCTGATCTCTCATTGCTGGAAACCACCCTAAGGTTAAAGAAGTAGCTACACTCACTAGTTACTCCAAACTAGATCTTTGGTTGTTTCAGTAAAATGTTGTATTTTGAACTTTTCTTTATGGGAAATCTTTTAAAATCTGGTACAAAAAAGTAACTACCAGAGATTCACAGAAAGATAAAAAAGTATTGTTTAAACAATGTTACCTTCACAATTTAGGGTGAAACCCAGCTATGAAAACTCTGACTTTCCAAGTGTCAGATAATGGTAGTTATTAACTCAAGATATTCCACTGATAGTATGAGAGTTCATAGCAACATAGGTTTCTACTTTTGGGCCGAAAGCAGCCCATTACGCTACTAACAAACTGGCATATCTCAATCTACCAAATAATATAAAATGGAAGGAAAAAGGGGAAACATGCTAAGAGCTATAATAGTAACAGTAAAAGTAAGGTTTGCTATGGGTCCATGCCTCAAATGGGCAGAGAGTATGAAAGAAAGTTAACTTACTGCCAGAGATTCCATTTGCTACACAGCAAGCATGGCACAGGAAACAGGAAAGGAAACAGAGTACAGGGTCAGTGTCTGCATGCAACGGAAAGCACGGCCCTCTTCCACCAGCAGAACCATCAGCAGTATTAGCATTGCTTGCCCAGACTTGATAAATGGTTGCAAATGTGGTACCCATTCGACATGCAGAGCGGCCCAGTTAAAAACAAGCTCTAGTGGGAAGCATGTTGTTGAAAAAGTAATTTGTAATCTTTCAGATTCTCTGGTTAGTTGGTTTAGATTTTGTCTTGGAGATCAGAAGTCAAGACTTTTATTGCTTTACGATTTTAGTATTTAAATGTAAATACTATGTGAACATAGTAGAATTCTGAGGTCAGCTGAGTAATGTGAATGAACTACAGCCCCAAATAAATTATACCATTGCTAAATGTTAAGGCAGAGTCTTTCATATGTTTGGCTTCATACCTATTAAACTATGACTATCCAATTAACATAAAATATAATTAACAATCTAAGTGGCATTTTCTTTAATCATATTGCCTTCCACATTGAGAATATTTTATAATATTGCTAGATATAGTCATTTCAAAGGACTAAACATTGTCTGTATACTTTCCAAACAAGTTTGAGATATGACATGTAATTTTCTTGCATTTTATTTTTTATAATTTTTGCTAGTAGACAATTTCTAAAAGTAATATAGAACTCATGGTTAGTCTAGAGTAATATAACTGGGCCATGTTCAACTATGGCTACTACTTTTTGGTGTCACCATATCATAACCATATAATTGGTTTAAGGAAAGTTTGGGAATGTGGGAAGAGATAACTGTAACCTGACACTATATTAGAAAAATCAATTTGGCCATTCTTAATTATAGGTCAGTATATCTGGTTCTAGATTTTCAAAATATTTGAGGACCTATCCGTTTCCAATTCTTGACCAAAAAACCACTTATCTTAATGCTCTTTCCAAAAACATTCTCTGGGTTATCAGTTTAATGTATTGTGCTTAACATAAGGTATAGTGCACAAAAAATAAAATCATCAAATTATTTATTACTATCTTCAAACATAAAGCATTACCACTACCAATCTCCACCACAACCCGTCTTCAAAGCCTCTCTTATTGTTTCGCCTGTTACATGTGTTTGGCACATTGAAGACTATTGTATTATGTTTATTGAGTAGTTTTTTGGGCCCTGCCCATGACTATCTTTCAAACTTTGAAAGATAAATACCTTTAATATTGTGAAATAGATTATACAACTTGAGGTATTTACTATTTTGGGAGAAAAATTTCTGCCTAAAAGTTTTTATAACCAAACCTTATCTACTGACATACAATGTCATTCCAGAAAGGAGTACAGGGCCAGATTCTCAAGTCTATATATACAGAATTTCTACTGTGAAGACTTTTAGAAAATGTCAAATATGAACAAAATGTTTAGTATGCATTTCAGTATGTAACAGCTTCTACCATAGAATAAACTATTGAGAAGTGTGGAATGAAGGACTAAGTAAATTACATGGTCTTTGTGAAGAAAATGCTGTCTTTACTGTTTTCCAAAACAAGGTTGTAATGCAAGATCATCACATCAGGTAAAGCAAAATCTCTGTTAAGTAAAGGCAAATGAGCCTCTTGACTCCAGCTTTGTGCTAAGGAATTTCATCATCAATGTATTCCTTCCACTCAATTTTCAGGACACTAAACAGTGTTTCTTGGGAGATGGCCAACACGACGCATACCAGTTCTCAGAGTCCTTCTTAAACTCTCCTTTTTAGGTAAGCTAGTCCAAGCTTCCTGATATTTATTATCTCAGAATCCTTTCTTAGGCCAGAGGCTGGGACCCAGTTTTTATTTACAGCTCCAAAAAGCAAAAAATGCCTTTCTAGGCCATTTTATGGAAAAAGTCTCCCACTCCCATGCTAATGTTTTCTTATATCTAGGTTTTAAAAACAACCCCTTTAGAAATTTTTATTATGAATGTGTCTAAGTGACTCAAGGTTCTTTTGAAAATACTGTGGTAATGCCTACAAATTTTTCTTCAAGCACTGTTCCTTCACTGCTGATATGGCTTGATTTGTAAATTGGATTTAGAGGTTATGTTTTTCAAAATGAGAAAGATCAAGAAGTCAAGATGTTAAGAATTGATCATAGATAGGGTAGTTTAAAAGCCCCAAATAATCTAATTATTATGCATTAACAGTAGCATAGACAGTCTTGTTTCTCTGGATTCTGCTCTGAAATGAATTCTATGTTTATGGCATAGGTAAAAATCTGAGAAGTTTTTGACAAGATAGAAAATGAGCCACAGTGTACTATACCAGCTATTACTTTCACCATCTTTTGTCTCTAAAAGTCACTCGTTAAAACTAAACAATAAAATTGAGATAACCTAGCCAATTGTAATACATGGATGCATCTAATCTCTCAAGTATATATGAATAATATGTACTTACCTGCTGCTAAATTACATGGGTCTGGCACATTGATGACCATTGTATTATGTTTGATTGGTACTTTTTTGGACCTTGACCATGATTATCTTTCAAAGCTTTGAAAAATAAATACCTTTAAGCTTATGATAAAGATTACACAACCTGAATATTTACTATTTTTAAGGAAACATTGATTTTAGCATACATTTCCTTAGTCAGCATTGGAAATAGGATTTCTTACAGAATAAAGAGTGATTGACTATTCCCAAAGATGATGTTTAATTGATTACATTTTAACTGGATAAATGTCTTGTTTTGTTCAAGTTAACTTGTTCAGTCTATATAGGAACAGAAGCTTTAGGCTTCTTATTCAATGGATTGATTATGTAGGAATAGGAAATACATGATAGAGTATTAGTGTTCAAGAAGACCCTTATAATTGGAATGGTGGTTTAAATATAAGATGAAATGTAGTAGGGCTAAATGTCAAATATTGTACTTAAATACAAAGAGTCACATGTTTAAGTAGTACTCAGAAATATCTGTTGAATCTTGATTGTGTCAACTAAAATGTATAGTGAGTGAAGTGGAAAGATCTCCTGCTCTCAGGGCCAGCTCTGCAAAACTGGGAGGTGAGCTATGTTTACTTGTGGGGCTGAGGGTGCTGCCTGGAGAATCCAGAACTGAGTTCTTTGCCCTGAGCAACATTTCTGTTAACTTAAATTACCTAGTAGTAGTCACTCCAGAATAAACTCCATAGGAGATGGACAGGCTAACAGAAACCCACATCCTTAAATAGAAGTGCGTTTTTTTAGTTGTGAAGAGATTTGTCTCTCTTCTTGATATGCTCAGGCTGAAAAATTACTGGTAAAGCTGTGTCTCCAATGAGTGTGACTCCTCTCATAAGACACATGCTTTGTTTTATGTTCTGTTGAGTGTGTGTAGTGCCTTATTCTAGAAGAGTTATTACTGTGGTCATCAACAAGCCTAAATCATTTACTAACCATGCCTGTATTTTTTAAAAAGTCTTCCCTTAAAAATATGTCCTCGAGGAAGGTCCAAGATGGTGATATAGGAGGATGCTGAGTTTGTCCCCTTCCAAGAACACCTCAAATATACACCTATATTTAGAGTAATTCCTCCTGAGAGATAAGTGAAGGCCAACTGAACAGCTTCTGCATAATAAACAATAGAGAGAGAGAGAGAGAGAGAGAGAGAGAAGAGAGAGAGAAAGTTGTGGTTCTGTGAGAGCTCTCCAGCAGCTGAGGGTCTCTCCAGGACAGGAGGAACTGGTGAGCACCATTGTTCATGTCTCTCCTACATGTGGATAGAGGGCAGGAGCTCTCTAGGTTCTTTGGCTAAACTGCCAGGCTGCTGTTGCGTGTCCCCTCCACCACTCCTGGAGCTACTTTAAGCATAAAGAGGGGAGCACCGCCATAGCATGCACAAATGGGGCCCCTATACCTGGAGATTGACCCAGCAGGTATAGTATGGTGCTGCTGCACAGAGAGAGTGTAGAACTAGCAAAGCACTGAGGTGCCTGCATGCAAGGCAGTCCAGTCAGAGATAGTGGGCCACTGCTGCATGCGCACATGGGGATGCACCATCCAAAGAAGTAAACTAGGGGGGGTTCTTCTGTGAGTATACACCTGGCAGCCCCACCCAGATCAGAAGGTCAAGGAAGTGTACGCACACCAGGTCTCCACACCCCAACTCCATTCTGGCCAAGGACAGCCAGAACAACAGGGAGCCACTGCATATGTGCATACACCAGGCTGTCCCTCCAAGAACCCACTACTTCTGGACAGATCAGCCTACAAAACTATCTAACATAGTCTTACAGAGGCCACTTTTCCAAGATTTGGAGAGACAATTATTTCATTTAACTCATAGAAACAAACACAGAAAGTCAAATAAAGTAGGGAGACAGAAGAATATGCCCCAAATGAAGGAACACAAAACCACAGAGAAAAAAAATCTAATAAAAGGGGAATAAGTAATTTGCCTCATTAAAAAAATTCAAAGAAATGGTCATAAGAATGCTTAAGAAATTTCAGAGTAAAATAGAGGAACTCATAGAGAGAACTTAAAAAAAGAGCTAATAAAATAAAGAAACAAGCAGAGATGAAGAATACAATAACTGAAATGAAAAAATATGTTAGAAGGACTCAACAGCAGATTAAACAACAGTAACTTTAAAGGCCATAAGGGAGTGGCAGGACAACTTTAAAGTGCTGAAAGAAAGAATGGAATAGTGACCTGTTGACAGAGTAGTAAATATCACCCAATAAGAACAGAAAAATTAAAAAACAATTTTAAAAATGAAGATAGTGTAAGTGACATCTAGGACAATATCAAATGCTCTAACATTTGCATTACAGGGATTACAGAAGGTGAAGAGAGAGAAAAAAGTGGAAAGTATATTTGAAGAAATAATGACTGAAAACTTTACTAATCTGGGGAAGGAAACAGATGTCCAATAACTTCAGAGAGTTCCAGACAAGATAAACCCAAAGTGGCTCACACCAAGATATATTGTAATTAAAATGGCAAAGGTTAAGGATAAAGAGACAATACTGAAGGAAGCAAGAGGAAAAATTAGTTACATACAAAGGGATCCCATAAGGCTATCAGCTGAGTTCTCAGCAGCAACTTTAAAGGCCATAGGGAGTGGCAGGACAACTTTAGAGTGCTGAAAGAAAGGACTTACAATTTAGAATAATTTATCCAGCAAGGTTATCACTCAGAATTCAAGGAAAGATAAAAGAGTTTCCAAGACAAGCACACACTAAAGGAGTTCACTACTCCTAAATTAATTTTAAAAGAAACATGACAGGGTCTTCTTCATGCAGAATAGAAAAGGCCATAACTAGAAATAATAAAATATAGTATGGAAAGAAAAAAACTCACTGGTAAAGGCAAATATAATAAGCACAGTGAATCAACCACTTAAAAAGCTTAAAAGAAGGTTAAAAGACAAAGTTAGCACAATTAACTACAATAAATGGGAGACAAATAAAAAAATATAAAACATGGCATCAAAAACAAATCATGAATGAGGGAGTAAAAATAAAGTGCTTGCCCTGGCTGGTTTGGTTCAGTGGATAGAGCGTCGGCCTTCGGACTGAAGGGTCCCGGTTTGATTCCAGTCAAGGGCACATGCCTGGGTTGCAGGCTCAGACCCCAATAGGGGGCATGCAGGAGGCAGCCGATCAATGATTCTGTCTCATCATTGATGTTTCTATCTCTCTCTTCCTCTCCCTTCCTCTCTGAAATCAATAAAAATATATTTTAAAAAATAAAGTGCTTTTAGAATGTATTTAGATTTAAACAATTATCAGCTGAAAACAGGATGCTATAGGTATAGATGGATATATATGAACCTCATGGTAGCCACAAATGAAAAACCTACACAAAAAATGAACACAAAAAATTCAATGGAAAGAAACCCCAACAGAACATGAAAGAAAACTAGCAAATCAAAATGAAAGAGATCAAGAGAAGAAAATATTAGCGGAAACAATGAACAAAATGTCAATAAGTATGTACCTAGCGATAATTACTTTAAATATAACTGGACTAAATACTCCAATCAAAAGACATAGAGTGGAAAAGGTAGATCAGGGGCATGGTGGCATAAGGGTGCATCATTTCCTCTTTCCCTGACATTTCAACAGAAGTTAACCATCTACAATACAACAAAGAAATTCCTGCTCAACACAGGTGCACGCCTGAGAGACCTGTGCTGAAACACCTAAAGGTGGGCATCTTGGAATAAATGGAGAAACAAGAAGGGAGGAAAGTGCAGAAGGCCTACAGATGCAGCTCTGCAGCCAGGAGCTTGCAACTCAGGCAGGAGAGGGAAGAAAGCCAGCGGAAGCAGGCACTTTCATCAGCTGGAAGGAACAGAGAGCTGCTGGTGGTGGTGGTGGGGTGGCTCAGCAGGGTAGGCAGCTCAGCAGGGTGCGCAAGTGGTAAGGAAGTGAACAGTATCTGAGTCAGCAGATGCATGACAGAGCACAGGGCTCTGCTGTACAGTGCCCCACTGTCAGGCTGTGTGGTGGTGTTTCAGACAAAGAAACGGAACCACAGAACCCTGTTGCTTGGACTCCTGAAACTTGCCTCCTGTTGCCCTTGGAGTCAGGTCCAGGAGCATATAATCTGTATACCAAGAGCTGTTGCAGTATAATTTCTGTTTCCCCCTGTGACTGATACCCAGAAGAGGTGCTTGGGGTGGGAGTCCACAGAGATCAGAGGTCAACATTATGGTGAAGGCAAAACAAACCACACCCATAAGCAGCAGGGCTGCACTGTCTTAAGCTAAGAAAGTTCAAGACTGGGAGGCCTTGGAGGTAAAAATCTTGCATTTCAGCACCATCTACTGGATTATGGTAGAAAGACCTCTTCAGAGATAAATGTAAAACAAAGGAGGATAGCAAATAACAGTAATGAGGATGACCAGAAAGAAAATGAAAAATCCCCAGAAAGCAGGCTGGAACACATGGAAATATGGGATATAAATGACAGAGATTTTTAGATTGCAGTTCTGAAAATACTCAACAAGATGCGAGAAAATACTGACAGGCAATTCAGTGCACTCAGAAAATAAATCAATGAAAAAAAAATGAGTGCTTTACCAAGGAAATTGTAACTAAAAAAGAACCAATCAGAAATCCTGAAAATGAGGCATGCAATTAAGGAGATTAAGAGCGAACTACTGAGCATAGAAAATAGAACCAACCAGTTAGAGGAAAGAACTAGTGATATTGAAGATAGGAATCAAGAAATGACACAGAGGGAAGAAGAAAAAGGAAAGAGCTCTATGAGAATTGTTTGACTCCATTAGAAAAAGCAATATTAGAATTATAGGCATTGAGGAGGAGGAAGAGAGGGAGCATGGAATGGAGAATCTATTAAAACAAATAGTGGATGAGAACTTCTAAAATATAAGGAAAGAACTAGATCCTTGAATCCAAGAAATAAACTGAACACCTAGTTACATCAATCTAAGAGACCCTAACCAAGGCACTTGGTATTGAAGCTGTCAAAAATTAATAACAAAAAAATTCTCAAAGCAACCAGGTAAAAGAAAGAAGTAATCTATAAATGAAAACCCATCAGAATTTCATCTGACTTCTCAATAGATACTCTATAAGACAGAAGAGAATTAAATCAGAGAATCTTAAAAGCAGCAAGAGAAAGAGACTCAATTACCTACAAGGGAATACCCATACGACTGTCAGCTGATTTCTCAACAGAAACTTTGCAGGCCAGAAGGGAATGGCAAGAAATATTCAAAGTGCTGAATACCAAGAACCTACAACCAAGATTACTTTATCCAGCAAAGCTATCATTCAGAATTGAAGGTCAGATAAAGAGCTTCACAGATAAGGAAAAGCTAAAGGAGTTCATCACCACCAAACCAGTATTATATGAAATGCTGAAAGGTATCCTTTAAGAGGAGGAAGAAGAAAAAGGTAAAGATACAAATTGTGAACAACAAACATGCATCTATCAACAAGTGAATCTAAGAATCAAGTGAATAAATAATCTGATGTACAGAATGAACTGGTGATTATAATGAATCAGGGACATAGAAAGGGAATGGACTGACTATTCTTGGGGGGGAAAGGGGAATGGGAGATGCGGGAAGAAACTGGACAAAAATCGTGCACCTATGGATGAGGACAGTGGGTGGGGAGTGAGGGCGGAGGGTGGGGCGGGAACTGGGAGGAGGGGAGTTATGGGGGGGGAAAAAAGAGGAACAAATATAACCTGAACAATAAAGATTTAATTAAATAAAAAAATAAATAAATAAATATGAAGGAGAAATAAAGATGTTTCCAGACATACAGAAGCTGAATCACCAGAAAACCTCCATTGCAGGAAATACTCAAGGTAGTTATTCTACCTGAAACAAAGAACATAAGGTAAGAACAACACTATAAGTAAGATCACCAAAAAACTTATAGCATAAATAGGGATAATTTGCAACAACAACAAAAAAAAATGAAAGGGGGAGGAGGAAAGGTCTGAACTGGCAAAGGAAGATGAAGATCAGATGCACTCAAAAGGGAAAAAGCTACAGTATATAAGCAACTTTATTTTTTATAAACCTAATGGTAAACACACACAAAAATCCCCAAACCAAGACATATAGCTTAAAAAAAGAGGAAACAGAGAAAAGAAATATGGAATACCACCAAACAAAAACAAAAGACAGAAACATAATGGAAAAGAGCCAATGGAGGCACAGAGCTACCAGGAAACAAAAGATAAAGTGACTACAGAAAATTCTCATACATCAATAATTACCCTAAATGTAAAGGGTCTGAATTCACCAATAAAGAGGCACAGAGTAACAGAGTGGATAAAAAAACCAAAAAAACCCACCCCCCAAAACCAACCATATGCTGCCTACAAGAGATACATCTAAGCTACAAAGACAAAGGCAGATTCAGTTAAAGGTTGGGAAATGATACTCCAAGCAAATAACATCCCCAAAAAGCAGGGGTAGCCATACTTATATCTCACAAAATAGATATCAAGTCAATATAGGTAACAAGAGACAAAGATGAATACTTTATAATGATAAAAGGAACATATATAAAAGAGCTACTCACAGAATTAAAGGGAGAAACAGATAAAAACAAAATCATAGTTGGAGACCTTAATACTCCATTAACAGCTCTAGACAGATCAACCAAATAGAAAGTCAATAAAGAAATATTGGGCCTAAATGAAACACTAGACCAAATGGTATAATTGACATTTACAGAACATTTCATCCCAGAACATCAGATCCTACATTCTTCTCCAGTGCACATGGAACATATTCAAGGATAAACCATATGTTGAGTCACAAACTAGCATCAACAAATTCAAGAACATTGAAATTATATCAAGCATATTCTCCAACTACATGCCTTGAAATTAGAAATGAACTGCAAAAAGGAAGTAGAGAAACCCACAAATATGTGGAGATTAAACAACATACAACTAAAAAATGACTGGGTCAAAGAAGAAATAAAAGATGAGATCAAAGATGAGATTATACAGAGGCAAATGAGAATGATAATACAACATATCAAAACCTCTAGGATTCAGGGAAAGCAGTAATAAGAGTAAAGTTTATATCATTACAAGTTTATCTCAAGAAGGAAGAGAAATCCCAAGTAAATAACCTAACATCACATTTTAAAGTACTAGAAAAAGAAGAACAAAACCAACCCAAAGTCAGAAGAAAAGAAATAATAAAAATTTGGAGCAGAATTGAATGAAATAGAGAACAAAAACCTATACAAAAAATTAAAACAAAGAGCTGGTTCTTTGACAAGATTAATAAAATTGACAATCCCCTGGCTAGACTCACTAAGGAAAAAAGGGAAAGACCCATGTAAACAAAATAAAAAAAGAGAGAAGTCAACACAGACATCACAGATATACAAAGGATCATACTAGAATATTATGAAAGACTATATGCCACCAAATTCAATAACCTAGAAAAAATGGGTAAGTTCCTAGAACTATATAACCTTCCTAGACTAAATCATGAAGAATCGAAAAATCTAAATAGACTGATCAGTCCCTAGCTGGTTTGGCTCAGTGGATAGAACGTAGGCCTGTGGACCAAAGGGTCCCAGATTCTATTCCGATCAAGAGCACATACCTCAGTTGCAGGCTTTTCCCTGGCTTGGGCCCTGGTCTGGGCTTGTGCAGGAGGCAACCAATTGAGGTGTTTCTCTCACATCAATATTTTTCTCTGTCTTTCTCTCTCTCTTCTACTCTCTCTCAAAATCAATGGAAAAATATCTTTGGGTGAGGATTAAAATAAACAAACAAACAAACAAACAAACAAACAAACCGATCAGCAGTGAGGAAATTGAAACAACTATCAAAAACCTCCCAAAAAATAAAAGTCTAAGATTAGATGGCTTCACCAGTGAATTCTACCAAACATTCAAATACAATTTAAATGTTCTTTAAATCTAAATTGAGTCTCTATCCTTCCCAAACTTTTCCAAGTAAAAAATCAATAAAATATATTTTAAAAAAAATGTTCTTTAAATCTAAATTGAGTCTCTATCCTTCTCAAACTTTTCCAAAAAGTTGAAGAAGAGGTAATACTTCCTAATACATTCTATGAGGTCAGTATAACCCTGATACCAAAACCTGACAAAGAAACACAAAGAAAATACTACAGAACAATGTCTCTGATGAATACAAAGAAGAGGTAATACTTCCTAATACATTCTATGAGGTCAATATAACCCTGATACCAAAACCTGGCAAAGAAACACAAAGAAAGAATACTTCAGAACAATGTCTCTGATAAATACAGATGCAAATATCCTTAACAAAATAGTAGCAAATTGAATACAACAGTACATCCAAAAAAATAATACATCACTAACAAGTGGGGTTCATTCCAGGGACACAAGCATGGTTCAACATATATAAATCAATTAACATAATACACCACATTAACAAAAGAAAGGACAAAAATCATATGATCTTATCAGTAGATGCAGAAAAAACATTTGATAAGATACAACATCCATTTATGATTAAAACACTCAATAAAATAGGAATAGAAGAAAGTACCGCAACATAATAAAGGCCATATTTGATAAGCCCACAGCTAATATCATACTCAATGGTGGAAAACTGAAGCTTTTCCTCTAAGATCAGGAACAAGACAAGGAGGTCCACTCTCACCACTCTTATTCAACATAGTGCTGGAAGTCCTAGCCAGAGCAATAAGGCAAGAGAAAGAAATAAAAGGTATCCAAATAGGGAAGGAAGAAGTCAAACTGCAACGTTTTGTGGATGACATGATTCTGTATATAGAAAACCCTAAAGACTACACCAAAAAACTATTAGAAAAATAAACAAATACAGTGAAGTTGCAGGATATAAAATCAATGTACAAAAATCCATTGCCATCCTGTATACCAACAACTAAACTTCAGAAAAAGAAATGAAAAAATACAATTATTTGCAAAAGAATAAAATACCTAAGAATAAACTTAACAAAGAACATGAAAGATCTACATACTGAAAATTTCAAAGCACTATTAAAAGAAGTTAATACACAACAAAATGGAAAAATATCCCATGTTCATGGATTGGAATAGTCAACATAGTAAAATGGCCACATTATCCAAAGCAAAATATATATTTAATGCTATCCCAATGTCATTTTTGAAAGAAATAGAATGAGAAATCATCAGATTTGTATGAAACCACAAAAGACCCCAAATAGCCAAGTCAATCCTGAGAAAAAAGAACAAAGCTGGAGGTATTATACTACCTGACTTCAAATTATATTACAGAGCTATGATAATTAAAACAGCATGGTATTGGCAGAGAAACAGACACACAGATCAATGAAACAGAATAGAGAGCCCAGCTTTAAAATCACATGTATATGGACAGATAATTTTTGACAAAGGAGCCAGAAACACACAATGGAGTAAAGATAGTTTCTTCAATAAATGGTTCTGGGAAAACTGAAAAGCCACATGCAAAAGAGTGAAACTAGATTACAGTGTGTCCATGTGTACAAAAATTCATTTAAAATACATCAGAGACCTAAATATAAGACCAGAAATAATAAGTTACATAGAAGAAAATATAGGGACCAAACTTACAGACTTTGGTAATAGAGAACATTTGATGAACTCTACCCCAAAGGTAAGGGAACTAAAGGCAAAAGAAAAAAAAAAAATGAAAAAATACAATTATTTGAAAAAGAATAAAATACCTAAGAATAAACTTAACAAAGAACATGAAAGATCTACATACTGAAAATTTCAAAGCACTATTAAAAGAAGTTAATACACAACAAAATGGAAAAATATCCCATGTTCATGGATTGGAAGAGTCAATATAGTAAAATGGCCACATTATCCAAAGCAAAATATATATTTAATGCTATCCCAATGTCATTTTTGAAAGAAATAGAATGAGAAATCATCAGATTTGTATGAAACCACAAAAGACCCCAAATAGCCAAGTCAATCCTGAGAAAAAAGAACAAAGCTGGAGGTATTATACTACCTGACTTCAAATTATATTACAGAGCTATGATAATTAAAACAGCATGGTATTGGCAGAGAAACAGACACACAGATCAATGAAACAGAATAGAGAGCCCAGCTTTAAAACCACATGTATATGGACAGATAATTTTTGACAAAGGAGCCAGAAACACACAATGGAGTAAAGATACTCTCTTCAATAAACAGTGCTGGGAAAACTGGAAAGCCACATGCAAAAGAGTGAAACTAGATTACAATGTGTCCATGTGTACAAAAATTAATTTAAAATAGATCAAAGACCTAAATATAAGACCTGAAACAATAAGTTACATAGAAGAAAATATAGGGACCAAACTTACAGATATTGGTAATAGAGAACATTTGATGAACTTGACCCCAAAGGCAAGGGAAATAAAGGCAAAAGTAAATGAATGGGACTATATCAAACTAAAAAGTTTCTGCACAGCAAAAGAAGCTCTCAACAAAACAAAGAAGCAGCAAACCAGATGGGAGATGATATTTGCAAACAGTAGCTCCAACAAAGGTTTAATTTCCAAAATACATAAAGAACTCATAAAACTCAACACCAAACAAACAACCCAATCAAAAAGTGGGCAGAGGACCTGAAAATACAACTCTCCAAGAAGATAAACGAATAGCCAGTAGATATATGAAAAGATGGTCAACCTCATTAGCAATTATGGATATGCAAATCAAAACTACAATGAGATACCACCTTACACTTGTTAGAGTGGCCATTATTAACAAGACAAGAAATAACATGTGTTGGAAAGGTTGTGGAAAAAATAGAACTCTCATTCACTGCTGGTGAAAATGTAGACTGGTACAACCACTATGGAAAACAGTCTGGCTTTAGATTTAGAGCTACCATACGACCCAGCAATCCCTCTCCTGGGAATATACCCGAAAAACTCAAAATCACATATTCGCAAAGATATATGCACCCCTCTGTTCATTGCAGCATTATTCAGGGTGGCCAATACATGTAAACAACCAAAGTATCCTGCAATAGAGGACTAGATAAAGAAGATCTGGTATATATACTAATACACAATGGAATACTACTCAGTTATAAGAAAGGATGAAATAGCGCCATTTGCAACAACATGGATGGACCTTGAGAACATTATGCTAAGTGAAATAAGTCAGTCAGAAAAAGCTAAGAATTATATTATTTCACTCATATGTGGGATATAAAACTGACATTTGTGAACACAAACAGCAGTGTGGTGGCTGCCATAGGGAAGGAGGTGGGGGAGAAGAGTGTCCAAATGTAAGGTGACAGAAGAAGATTTGACTTTGGGTGGTGGGCACATAGTGCAATACACAGATCTGGTAACATGGAAACCCACACCTGAAACCTATATGTTCATGTTGACCAACGTCACCCCAATCAATTTAATAAATAATAATAAAAAGACATATAATGGCCGAATAGACAAGACCCATTTGTATTCTGCCTTCAAGAGACTCAATTTAGATCAAAAGACACACACAGACTGAAAGTGAGGGATAGAAAAAGATATTCCATGCATATAGAAATGAATGGAAAGCTGAAGTAGCAACACTAATATATGACTAAATTTATTTTAAAAAGCAAAGAATGTAAAAAGAGACAAAGAAGAACATTACGTAATGATAAACTGGTTAATCGAGGAATAGGATGAAACAATTGTATATATCTCTGACCCCAGCATAGGATCACCCAAGTACATAAAGAAAATATTAATAGAAATAAAAATGGAAATTAGTAGTAATACAATAATAGTTGGGGACTTTAATACCACACTTACCTCAATGGATAGATCATCCACACCTAAATTAATATGGTAATAATGGCCTTAAATGTCACATTAGAAGAGATTGGTTTAACACATTGCGTACTGCATAGAAATCTCTAAGACATACGCCAGGGACTGCACGTTTTTGTGAACACAAACAGCAGTGTGGTGGCTGCCATAGGGAAGGAGGTGGGGGAGAAGGGTGTCCAAATGTAAGGTGACAGAAAAAGATTTGACTTTGGGTGGTGGGCACATAGTGCAATATACAGATCTGGTAACATGGAAACCCACACCTGAAACCTATATGTTCATGTTGACCAACGTCACCCCAATCAATTTAATAAATAATAATAAAAAGACATATAATGGCCGAATAGACAAGACCCATTTGTATTCTGCCTTCAAGAGACTCAATTTAGATCAAAAGACACACACAGACTGAAAGTGAGGGATAGAAAAAGATATTCCATGCATATAGAAATGAATGGAAAGCTGAAGTAGCAACACTAATATATGACTAAATTTATTTTAAAAAGCAAAGAATGTAAAAAGAGACAAAGAAGAACATTACGTAATGATAAACTGGTTAATCGAGGAATAGGATGAAACAATTGTATATATCTCTGACCCCAGCATAGGATCACCCAAGTACATAAAGAAAATATTAATAGAAATAAAAATGGAAATTAGTAGTAATACAATAATAGTTGGGGACTTTAATACCACACTTACCTCAGTGGATAGATCATCCACACCTAAATTAATATGGTAATAATGGCCTTAAATGTCACATTAGAAGAGATTGGCTTAATAGACATTTATAGATCATTTAATCCCCAAACTGCAGAATATAGATTTTTATTCTGGGGCACAAAGAACATTTTCTAGGGTATATCTCATATTAGGCACATATTAGGCAACAAAAGATGCATCAGAAATTCAGGAAGGTTGAAATTATCAAATATATTTTCCAACCTCAATTACATGAAACTAGAAATCAAGTGCTGAAGGAAAACTGGAAAAAAACACAAATATGTAGAGAACAACCAATGGGTCAAAGAAGAACCAAATAGGAAACAAGCTACCTTGAGACAAATGAAAATACAACTTTCCAAAATTTATGAGATGTAGCAAAATACCTCTAGTAGAGAATTTAATAGTTATACAGGCCTATCTCAAGAAACAGGATTAATTCCAAATAGACAGTATATCTTTATATTTAAAGTAACTAGAAAAAGACCAACAAACAAATCAAAGTAAGCAGAAGGAAGAAATATATAATAAAGATCAGAGGAGCAATCAATGAACAAGAGAAAGTATAAAAAATAGAAAAGAGCATTGAAAACAAGAACTGATCTTTTGAAAGGAAATATAAAATTGATAAACCTTTAGACAGATTCATCAAGAAAAAGATAGTGGGAGCTAAATAAATAAAAACAGAAATGAAAGAGGAGAGATTACAATTGACACCAAAGAAATCCAAAGGGCCATTTAAGAATACTTTAAACAATTACATGCTAACAAAATGGACAATCTAAAAGAAATGGATACATTTCTAGAAACATACAACCGTCCAAGACTAACCCAGAAAGGAACAGAAAATATGAACAGACAAAAAGCTAGCAGTGAAAAAGAATTAGTAATTTAAAAATCTCCCAACAAACAAAATTTCAGGACCAGTTTTATAGATGAAGTCTACCAAACATTTAAAGAAGAATTGATACCTATCCCTCCCAAAATATTAAAGAATATTGAAGAGGAAACCACTTCCAAACTCATTCTACAAGGCCAGCATCACCCTGATTCCAAAACCAATAAAGATACTACAAAAAAAGAGAATGACAGGCCAATGTCCTCGATGAACAGAGATGCAAAAATCTCAGCAAAATTCACAATCTGAATTCAAAAATACATTAAAAAGATTATATACCATGACCAAGTGGGATTTATACCAGGGATGGAAGGATGGTTCATATCCACAAATTAATTAATGTGATACATTATACCAACAAACCCAAGGCTAAAAATCATGATACTTTCAATAGATATAGAAAAAGTATTTGAAAAACTTCAACATCCATTTATGACAAAAACTCTCAACAAAGTGGTCATAGAAGGAACTTACCTCAAAATGATAAAGGCTATGTATAAAAACAGACATATAGATAAATGGAACAGAATAGAGAGCCCAGAATTAAACCCTTGCTTATATGGTCAATTAATCTATGGAAAAGGAGACTAGAATGTACATTGGAGAAATGACAGTCTCTTCAATAAGTTGTTATTGGGAAAACTAGACATATAAATGCAAAAAAAAAAAAATTGAAACTGGACCACTATCTTTACAAAGTATACAAAATGAACTCAAAATGGATTAAAGAGTTAAATGTAAGACCTGAAACCATACAACTCCTAGAAGAAAATATAGGTAGTAAATTCTCTAACATCAGTTTCAAAGTATACAAAATGAACTCAAAATGGATTAAAGAGTTAAATGTAAGACCTGAAACCATACAACTCCTAGAAGAAAATATAGGTAGTAAATTCTCTGACATCAGTTTTAGTAATCTCTTAAAAAAATATATATTTTTATTGATTTCAGAGAGGAAGGGAGATGGATAGAGAGACAGAAATATCAATGATGAAAGAAAATCATTGTTTGGCTGCCTCCTGCATGTCCCACATCAGGGATTGAGCCTGTAATCTGGGCATATGCCCTAATCAGGAATCGAATCATGACCTCCTGGTTAATAGGTCAATGCTCAACCACTGAGCCACACCAGCCAGGCTAGCTTTTTGGATATGTCCCCTTGAGCAAGGGAAACAAACATAAATAAACAAATGGGAATTACTCAAACTAAAAAGCTTTTTCACAGCAAAGGAAGCCATCAACAAAATGAAAGAACAACTTACTGAATGGGAGTATATGTTCACAAATGAAATATCCATTAAATGGTTCATATCCAAAACATATGAGGAAATCATATAATTCAAAACAATTTGATGAAAGAATGGACTGAAGATTTTAGAGACATTTCTCTAAAGGTGACATACAGATGGCCAACAGACATATGAAAAGATGTTCATCATCACTGATCATCAGAATGCAGATCAAAACCACAATGAGATATCACCTCACACCTGTCAGAATGGCTATTACCAATAAATAAAAAAATCAACAAACAACAAGTGGTAGCGAGGACGTGCAGAAAAGGGCACCTTCATGCACTGCTGGTGGGATTGCAAATTCCTGCAGTCACTATGGATAACGTTATGAAGGTTCCTCACAAAATTAAAAATAGAATGACCATATGACTCAGCAAATCCTCTTCTTGGTACTTATCCTTAGAAATCCAAAAAACCAATTCAAAAAGATATATGCATGTCTATGTTAATTGCAGCATTATGTACAACAGCCAAGATATGGAAGTAACCTAATTGTCCATTGAAAGA
This sequence comes from Myotis brandtii, assembly GCF_000412655.1. NCBI lineage: Eukaryota > Metazoa > Chordata > Mammalia > Chiroptera > Vespertilionidae > Myotis > Myotis brandtii. Next base: position 126,816 of record NW_005357770.1, on the reverse strand, counting down.
TGAATGGATAAAAAAAGTTGTGGTACATGTATACAATGGAATATTACTAGGCCATAAAGAATGAAATCTTACCATTTGTGACAACATGGATAGACCCTAGAGGGTATTATGCTAAGTAAATTAAGTCAGACAAAGACAAATACCACATAATTTCACTTATGTGTGGAATCTAAAAAACCAAATAAAGGAACAACAAAGATAAATAAACTCATACTAGTAGATACAGAGAATAAACTTATGGTAGCAAGATGGGAAGGAGGTTGGGGGTCTGGGTGAAAAAGGAGAAGAAATTAAGTACAAATTGGCAGTTACACAATTAGTCATGGGGATGTAAAGTACAGCTCAGGGAATATGGTCAATAATCCTATATAATAAAAGGCTAATATGCAAATTGTCCCCTTGACCAGGAGTTTGACCAGGGGGTGTCGCTGGCTGGCCAACCACCTGGAGCCACTCTCCATGGCCGGCCCCGCCCCTGATCGGCCCTGATCGGGGCAGGCCAGCCGGATCCCATCCATGCATGAATTTGTGCACTGGGTCCTAGTAATATAATAACTGTCCATGGTGGTAGATTGGTACTAAACTTATTAGGTGGAAACACCTTGTAAATTATATAAACACTATGCTATACACCTGAAACTATTATGATATTGTCAACTGTAATTGAAAAATAAAAAAAATTACAAAAACAAAATATATGAGGAACTCATATAACTCAATAACAACAAAAACCCCCAATTCAATAAAAATTGGGCATAGGACATGAAGAGACATTTCTCCAAAGATACTGGCCATCTGCTTGCATCTATTTGCTTTCGTTTCCCTGCTTTGGAGCCTTCAGTACAGATGGCCAATAACATATGAAAAGATACTGAACATCAGTAATCATCAGGGAAATGGAGATCAAAACCACAATGAGATATCTCCTCACACCTGTCAGAATGACTATCATCAATAAATCAACAAACAAATGTTGGGGAGGATATGGAGAAAAGGGAACCTTTATGCACTGTTGGTTGGACTGCAAATTGGTATACTCTCCATAGAAAACAGCATGGAGGTTCCTCAAAAAACTAAAAATAGTACTACTATACAATCCAGCAATTCCACTTTTGGGTATTTATCTAAAGAAAGTGAAAATACTAATTTGAAAAATTACATCCACCCCATGTTCATTTCTGTATTATTTACAACAGTCTTCCAAGATTTGGAAGAAACTTAGGTGCTCACTGATAGATGAATGAATACTATTAAAGAAGAAGTGGGTACATATATACAGTGGAACCTTGGTTCTCAAACTTAATTTGTTTCAGAAAGCTGTTCAAGAAGTGATTTGTTCAAAAACCAAATCATTTTTTCCTCATTAGAAAAAAATATAAACTGAATTAATCTGTTCCAGACCCCTAAATGATTCCCTGTTTTAACCTTTCTTAGATACAGTACATATCTATCATACTGTTTAAGCTATAAATAAACACTTCTTTTCCTAAATTTATGGAACCACCCCTTCTAGCCTTAAAGGAATCACTTCCAGCACTCATTCCAGGGGTGCAGCATCTTTGCTTTTTCACATATCACTGCCTCCAAAATGCTGTCACTGGCTAACTGCTTTTCATTTATCCAAATCAACAAGTTTTTCCACTTCTTCACTTGCCTGTGATCATTGTTTTGTGAGCACTTTCACACCTTTAGCAACATCAGCGCACTTCTTTCTTAGATACAGTACATATCTATCATACTGTTTAAGCTATAAATAAACACTTCTTTTCCTAAATTTATGGAACCACCCCTTCTAGCCTTAAAGGAATCACTTCCAGCACTCATTCCAGGGGTGCAGCATCTTTGCTTTTTCACATATCACTGCCTCCAAAATGCTGTCACTGGCTAACTGCTTTTCATTTATCCAAATCAACAAGTTTTTCCACTTCTTCACTTGCCTGTGATCATTGTTTTGTGAGCACTTTCACACCTTTAGCAACATCAGCGCACTTGATGGCCCCTTTATGTTTTAAAATTGTGCTAATCATCCATTTCACCAGCAACAAAAGCAAAACAAAACAACACCCCACCCCAGAAATATTGACAGCTTAATTTCCTGAGATGTTAACAATGTGAGGTTTACTAATAGTGGTAAAGGGACTCATTCTCTCCTTTGTTTGTGGCCCGAGGAGAGGCACTTTTTATCTTGCTGAAGTATCAGCATAAAAGGGTTGTCAGGTTGAGAACTGAAGTTTTGTTTGAAAACAGAGACATTTTTTTCAGTGAACAACTTGGTCAAGAACCGAATTGTTCAAGATGGGAGATGTTCAAGAACCAAGGTTTGACTGTACAATGGAATAATTCTCATCAATAAAAAAAGAATGAAATCCTGCCATTTGTGACAACATGGATGGACCTAGAGGGTATTATACTAAGCGAAAGAAGTCAGAGACAAATACCACATGATTTCACTTATATGAAGTATTAAAAAAAATTAGCAACATCAGCGCACTTGATGGCCCCTTTATGTTTTAAAATTGTGCTAATCATCCATTTCACCAGCAACAAAAGCAAAACAAAACAACACCCCACCCCTGAAATATTGACAGCTTAATTTCCTGAGATGTTAACAATGTGAGGTTTACTAGTAGTGGTAAAGGGACTCACATTCTCTCCTTTGTTTGTGGCCCGAGAGGCACGTTTTATCTTGCTGAAGAAAAATAAAAAATTACAAAAACAAAATATATGAGGAACTCATATAAATCAATAACAACAAAAAACCCCAATTCAATAAAAATTGGGCATAAAACATAAAGAGACATTTCTCCAAAGATACTGGCCATCTAACTATGTTGTACACCTGAAACTAATATAATATTGTATGGAAACTATACCTTAATTAAAAGACTTTCCAAGTATAGAAACACTTTTTTAAAACACTTTTTAAAGAAACTGTTCTGTACAAACATTGAGAATTCTCTAATACACCCTGATTGAGCATGTGCAATAGGCAGGCACTTGAGTCTCCTATACATAGAAGTGTTTCTCACAAAGGCAAAAAGTAACACTCTCTAAATGGGTGCTCTAAGGCAGTCAATTTTCTTGACACACACAGCCTACTCTAGCTTTCACTTCTCTGATTTGGGGCCTTACATTACAAAGGCACATTTTTCTGTTATAAAGAAAACAGTAGTCCAAGGCTCTTATCTTCAGGGTTAGGAACTCAATGTGTAGCAGAAACTGTGGACAGCAGACAATAGCAATAAGCTCAAGCTCATTGCTGCCACTTAGGAAGGCCAATGTTGCTAGATCTTCTTTTACAGAGACACCAGATATACTGTGTATGTGTAAACAGTTTTAATTTTTAAACATCAGGACAATTAAAAATACTGTACAAACATAATGAAACATGTCTGTGAATTGGTTACAGCTGCAGGCCACTAGTGTGACCTTTCTATGTTAATTTAATGTGTGTCTACAACTTTGTTTTAAGAAGAGAAATTGAGCCCAGCCAGCATGGCTCAGTGGTTGAGTGTCAACCTATGACCCAGGAGGTCACAGTTTTATTCTGTGGTCAGGGCACGTGCCTGGATTGTGGGCCCGATCTCCAGTGGGGGGCGTACAGAAGGCAGCCAGTCAATGATTCTCTCTCATCATTGATGTTTCTCTTTCTCTCTCCTTCTCCCTCTCCCTTCCTCTCTGAAATCAATAAAGATATATTTTTTAAAAAGAAGAGAAATTGAAAAACAAATATTCAACACCCAGCCAAAAGTTATATTCTCTTCCACAAATAATTCCAAAGCAATTTCTCATGTCACCTGTAAGGAATAAATAGAAATCAGTTTCTGGCAAAGTCCAGACCAGACTGGGTAGGGCTCAGGGGTATGCCTGTTTATATGCTGTCACCAATTCTGGTAGGCTGATAGCTCTAACTGTTCAAAAATGTGCTTTGCTAGGCTTAGTACTAATCCTTTCATAAAGTACATAGTTCTCTGAAACAGAATACACATGTGTAATAATCATAGGCATGTTTACTTTGCAGTTTACATCCAGATACATAAATTTTGAAAGTTATAAGTTCACTTTCGATCCCATTTCATTTGTAAAGTTTGCTCAGAATAGTTGGCAACATCAAACTATCCCAGAAGACAGAGTCTGATTACAAGAAAAGAGTTGGAGAGAATCACTTGAGGGTAAACAGTACTCTGAGGTCAAACAATAGTTGGGTTTTGCTTTGGGTTAGTAGCCCTAAAAAGCAAAATAATATCTCCACCAATTCTGGTCATAAGATCATTATTTAAATGGAGTGACACTATAATTTATCCTCAAGGTACATCTTTAGCATATAAAGATTTCCCCCAAATTGCTTTTATAGCTGATTCAGCCTTGTATGAGGGTTACTATGATGGGAGCCCAGTCTTCTTAATTTTCACACACACCATAATGCCTAGCTGTACCCAAAGTTCAGCAGTTGTTCAGGTAGGGCTGATGGGATTATAGAGTGATTAGGTTAAGTTGCATACCCAGTGGCCAAACTACTTTCAGGGTCTACTAATTAGAACAGACAATTTAATCAAGTGTCCAGATGATGTAATCAAACCACCCAGCCTTGACTGAGTTACTAGGATAGCCAACCAGACCAGCTTCAGACCTCAGAATTGTCACATACTAAGGACTGAAAGTATCTTTTTTTAGGACATTTGTTATGTGACCAGTGTGTCCATGAGCCACTCAGGGATATTCTGGAATACTGAACTAATCCTAACAATGGGATGAAAGCCTGGTTGGTTTTGCAAAAACATTGGAAACATCAGACTGAGAATATATTCCCTTCTATTGATCTTTTCCTAACAAGTATCATTCTCATTATTCCTGTGTGTTTTATGCAGATTCCTAAAGCCATATTAGACATTGAAACATATGCTAGAAATTATTCTCTAGTTTTTTCCTGTGTATGTTTTGCCTCCAAAACTAAGTTAGAGAAAGTATGTACAAATGGAAATAATATGGCCTTTAGAGTCAGCTATAGTTCTACCTTTAAAATTGGAAAAACCCTTCAAAGAGTTGTAAAAGTTTAAATGAGATTATGTATGAACAGTGCTTAAGAAATATTAGTTTTTATTTCCACTTTCATATTCTCAAGCCTTTATTATAATGCTAACAGAGTTGCCACATAAAAATGAATGAATGAATATAATCTAAAAAGAAGAAAAGAGAGGGACTAATGACTTCTGGTCAAGATGGATATAAATAAACATTGTGTTCCCTTCCTCTCATGACCATATCTAAATTACAACTAAATTATATAACAACCCTTCTGTTCAGCTGAAGACTAGCTGAACAGAATTTCTATAACTGAGGATATAAAGAAGAAGTCATGTTGGTAGAATGGGTGCAATGGCAGGTCCTACACCCAAGTGTAGTGGTTAAAATCAGGAGGGATATTTCAGCTGTGGAGGACCTCCTGGGGTGAGAGAGGTCCCAGTCCCACGTAAGGCTTCTCAGCCAGGGCTCCATCATTATTTAAATGGAGTGACACTATAATTTATAGTGTCACGCCAGGAAGAGGCGTCTCCAATAACTTCTAGATGTGAAAATCAGTGGGGATTATGTCTGAGTGAGATGGATGGCTACCTAAAGACAAAAGTGTTCTTCTTGAGGGACCCACACACACAGTCTCATTTGCTCACAAACTCACTCACTCTGAGCTCCAGCACAGGGGCAGCTGCTCAAAAAATTCCAGGAACCTACGGTAGGGAACTAAATTGACTAACTTCAGGGAGATGGCTAGAGGGGCAGGGGTTGAGGCAGCTCTCCCTAGGGACAGAAGTGCTGGCAGGCGCCATTGCTCCTTTGTTGAATTCTCTCTCCACTCAGCTGGTCCAGCACAGGAGGCTGCCAAATCTGAGATCTCCATTAACCTGGCTAACACTATTCACCAGCCCCTCCTCCCCCCAATCTGGCACAAAGCTCTTCCAGGCACTTTCCCACACAAGCAGCCTGCTTTGGTTCACACTGTGGACTTTCCCCAAATCTCTCAAAGCTCCACAAATCCCAAACAAGCAGCAAGCAGCCTTGGAATGCTCTATACCTCTTGCTAAGTGGTCCTAAGCCTAGCACAAGTGGTGACTGGTGATCACCTGTATTGTAACTCCCATCAGGTGGCCTAAAGCCTGGCATATCGGCAGCCAGCCTTGGAGCCAACTAAATGACAAGATTTGCATGAGTGCCAGGTGGCACTGACCAAAGGGTTCAAAATCCAGCATAAGTGGCAGCGGCCTTGGTTCATAGCATAGCCTCTCCCAAGTGCCTCCAAACTTAGAACAAGTGGCAACCAACTGCAGATAACTTTGTAGCTCCTACAGGTAGCTTAAGCCAGACACAAGCAGTAGCTGACCTTGGCCTGCACCAGAGACCCTCCCAGGAGGCTCCAAATTGGTGGCTGGCTTCAGAACACACCAGAGCACCACCCAACCACCTCCACAAACAAAACACCAGAAGGGCAGACTCACCTGGCACCAAAACCCCACTACAGTGACTCCTGCTCTGTGGAGTTAGCCCCTAAACAACAGCTTGTCTGCTAGTCATGGCAAGCACTCACCGCCAGTCAGACTGAGGGTCATTCACACCCACTGAGGTGCCAACTGCAATCAGGCTTAAGTACAACAGGAAGGCATACATAACCCACACAAGGGACACCGCTGTAGTACCCAGCTCAGGGGACCAGGGAGACTATGCCACTGGGCCCTACATGAACCAACTGCATAAAGCTACTCTGCCAAGCCTGTGAGATGTAGCGGTTCTACCTAAACCATAGGAAAAAAACACAGGGAGTCAGCCAAAATGAGGAGACAAAGAAACTTGTCAAAATGAAAGAACAGGATAAAACTCCAGAAAATAATTAAATGAAATGGAGACAACAAAGAGAAAACATAAAAAATGAGATAGTATAACCCACCCCACCATTTAAAAACTATTGTTTCTGTAATTGACAACTTGTAAATTAATGTGTAGCTACAGATAAACAACTTGCTTAAAGGATTCTAGGAGCTAACTTCAAAGGAAGCAGATTCCAGCTTTCAGGTATTTCAGCTCAAGGAGATTTGCTAACATTCAACTAACTGAAAACCAGACCATCCCTTAATGGGCTCCAAGATGGTTATCAGAGCAGAGCAGACAGCACCCTCAATGAGAGCCCACAACCCCTTCACGTTTCTTTTGTTCTGCTTTCCCCTTTCTCTCTCATAAAAACCCCTGCCTGCACTGAGATGTTAAGATGGTCTTTCTGATGAGAATGCCCCATCTTCTCAGGCTGCTGGTTCTTGAATAAACTGATTTTTCCTTCCATCAGCCCCTGTCTTTTGAGTATTGGCTTTGAGCAGCAGGCAGTCAATAGAAAACATAAAAAAAACCAGTCAGAAATGAATATAATACTGAAATGAAAATACATTAGAGGGAATCAACAGTAGAGGAGAATGAAGCAGACAATCAAATCAGTGATCTGGAAGACAAGGTAGTGAAAAACACCCAGTCAGAACAACAAAAAGAAAACAAGGAAAAATATAAGACTAGTTTAAGAGACCTCGGAAGAACATCAAGTGTACCAACATGTGCATCATAGGGATATTATAAGGAGAAAAGAAACAGCAAGGGATTGATTGAATCCTATCTGGAGAAATAATGACTAAAAGTGCCCCTAACCTGGTGAAGGAAATAGACATACAGGTCCAGGAAGTGCAGAGTCCTAAACAAGATGAACTCATAGAGGGTCACACCAAGACCCATCATAATTAAAATGGTAAAGGTTAAAGACAGAGAGAATCTTAAAAGCAGCAAGAGAATTACAGTTAATTACCTAAAAGGGAGCTCCCATAAAACTGTCAGCTGATTTCTCAACCGAAAATTTGCAGGCCAGAAGGGATTGGCATGCAATATTCAAAGTGATGAAGAGCAAAGACCTACAACCAAGTTTACTTCACCCAGCAAGGCTATTATTTAAAATTGAAAGAGAGATAAAGAGCTTTCAAGACAAGAAAAAGCTAAAGGGGTTCAGGACCACTAAACTGGTAATACAAAAAATGTTAAAGGAACCTTTCTAAGTACAAAAGAAAGATAAAACATGTGAATAAGAAAATACAGGAAAGAAGAAATTCTCACTGACAAAGGCAAACAGCAAAAGCAGTGGATCAACCAACTATAAAGCTGTTACAAAGATTAAAAGACAAAACTAGGAAGATCATTTGTAATTACAATAATAAATTAAAGGATACACACAAACATACACAAAAAAGCAAAACCATAAACATTGAGGGAGTAAAAATTGAAGTAATTTTAGAATGTGCTCATATTTAAGTGACCATCAACTTAAAATAGACTGCTATAAAAATAGCTTGTTACATATGAGCACATGGTAACCAAACCAAAACCTATAACAGATATACAAGAAATAAAAAGAAAGGAACCCAAACATAACACTATGGAAAGTCATCAACATACAAAAGAAGTGAGCAAGAGAATAAGAAAGGAATAGAGAAGAATTATAAAACAATCAGAAAACAATGAATAAAATGAAAATAACTACATCCCTATCAATAATTACTTTAAATGTAAATGGACTAAATGTTCTAATCAAAAGCATAGAGTGGTTGAATGTGTACAAAAGCAAGACCCATACATATGTGCCTACAAGAGACCCACCTCAGATGGAAAGACACACAGAATGAAGGTAAAGGGATGGAAAAAGACATTTCATGCAAATTGAAATGAAGAAAAGCAGGGGTAGCAATTCTTAGACAAAATAAACTTTTACTAGTAAACAAGGGTTGTAACAATAGACAAAAAAGGGCATCTACACTAATAAAAGAGAAACATGGTAATTAGCATATGACCGCTACCCTTCCCATTGGCTAATCAGCATATCCTTATGCAAATTAACTGTCAGCCAAGATGGCGGCCGGCAGCCATGCACTGAAGCGA
>NW_005357770.1:108709-116390 GCF_000412655.1 Myotis brandtii | reverse complement strand
GGAGCAGGCCTAAGCCAGCAGGTGGTCATCCCTCGAGGGGTCCCAGACTGCGAGAGGGCACAGGCCGGGCTGGGGGCCCCCCCCCCCCGAGTGCACAAATTTTTGTGCACCAGGCCTCTAGTCCTATCTAATAAAAGAGCAATATGCAAATTGACCATCACTCCAACACACAAGATGGCCACCCCCATGTGGTCAAGATGGTTGCCCCCATTTGGACACAAAATGGCTGCCACAAGATGGCTGGCAGGGGAGGGCAGTTGGGAGGGACCAGGCCTGCAAGGGAGGACAGTTAGGGGTGACCAGACCAGCAGGGGAGGGCAGTTGGGGGCGACCAGGCCAGCAGGGGGGGGCAGTTAGGGGCAATCAGGCTGGCAGGGGAGAGGGATATCGGTGGGATCAGGCCTAAACAGGCAGTCAGACATCCCTTGAGGGGTCCCAGATTGGAGAGGTTGTAGGCTGGGCTGAGACAGCCCCCCATCCTGTGCACAAATTTCGTGCACCGGGCCTCTAGTTTCATAATAATAAAGGGACCAATCCAACAAGATGATATAACCCTTGTAAACATCTTTGCATCTGATGTAGGAGTACCTAAATATATAAATATTTATATATTTATATAAATATATATAACAAACATTGATGGACATAAAGGAAGAAATTGACAATAATACAGCCATAATAGGGGACTTTAACACCCATTGACATCACTGGATAGATCTTCCAGACATAAAAACCATCAAGAAAACAGTAGCCTTAAATGACACATTAGTCCAGATGGACTTGATATTTTTAAGACATTTCACCCCAAAGCAGCAGAATATACATTCTTTTCAAGTAACCATGGAAGGACAGACTTCATGTTAGGCCACAAAACAATCTCAATAAATTTAAGATTGAAATTATATCAAGTATTTTTTTCTATCACAATGGTGTGAAACTAGAAATAAATTACAAGATGAAAACTGAAAAGCATACAGACACACAGAGGTTAAATAACATGCTATTAAACAATGAATGGCTTAACAATAAGATCAAGGAATAAAAAAAATTCCATAAGACAAATGAAAATTAAAATACAATGCCCAAAGTCGGGATACAGCAAAAGCAATCCTAGGAGTGAAATTCATAATACTAAAGGCCTTACCTTAAGAAATAAGAAAAAAAAAATCTCAAACAATGTAACCTCACCCAAAGGAACTAGAAAAAGAACAAACCAAAGTAAGTAGAAGTAAGGAAATAATTAAGATTAGAATGGAATTCAATGAAATAGAGTAAGAAAAGAAAAAAAAAACAACAGAAAAGATCAAGAAATGAATAGCTGGTTCTTTGAAAAGATAAATAAACTTGGTAAACCTTTAGCCAGTCTCATCAAGAAATAAAGAGAAAGGGCCCCAATATAGTAAACCCTTCATTTTGCTGATCTAGATTTAATGGACTTCGGATTTAATGGACAAAATGTCCTGTCCATATGTCATATCTTAAAATTAACACTCAGTTAATTTCAAATGCTTTTAACTAAGATTTGCTTATAACTAAATTAACAGGTTATTTTTTTGTTATTAATTCACTGTTATTTTAAACAAATTTTAGTGAATAGGCCATATGTTGGAAAAAAGAGGGTAGTAATTTCACTGACATAAATGTTATATATCTACAACTACAGTCTACATATTTAAATCCAAGAGTCACTGCTCAAAAACAATGTTTGGTGAATAATTATCATGTGATCAGACAGCATCACACCTGGTGTGACTTTAAACTCATGCCAGCCAATGTTCTGATGTGTGCTAAGCCATGCCCCAGCCTTGTGCATTTGTTTACTCTCAGTGACTAGTGAATGCATGCATTTACTAGACTTATTCAGTATATTTAAAATTACTGTAACACATATAGAAAACTTTTCTGCAAAATTGAACTTTTCATATGTACTTAATTACACAAATGTGTCTACATAAGTAAAATAGGTAAATAACTAATTTATCAATTTTTTAACATGCATTTGGAAAACCTACTTTATTATATAATGGAATTTTGGCTTTGACAGACACCCCCTTGCCCAAATTAGTCTGTTATGTTGAGGTTTTACTATAAATAAAGTCAGAAATGAAAGAGGAGAAGTGAAAACTGACATCACAGATAGAAAGGACTATAAGGAAATACTATGAAAAATTATATGCCAACAAATTGGACAACCTGGAAGAAATGGATAAATTCCTAGGAACATATGATCTTCCAAGGCTGAATCAGGAAGAAACAGAACACATGAACAGATAGATAAACTGGTAATGAAATTGAATTAGTAATCAAAATGCTCACTACAAACAAAAGCTCTGGACTAGATGACAAACATTCAAAGATAAATTAATACCTATCTTTCTTAAACTATTCAAAAATGTTGAAGAGGATGGAAGGCTCCCAGGCACATTTTGTGAGACCAGCATTACTCTAATACCAAACTCAAAGACATTACACAAAAAGAAAATTAAAAGCCAACATCCAAGATGAGCATAGATATAAAAACCTTCACCAAAATATTAGCAAACAAAATTCAGCAATACATTAAAAACATCACACACGTGTTCAAGTAGGATTTATTCCCAGGATTGAGGTTATTTCAATATTTGCAAATTAATTAACTTGATACACCACATAAACAAAATAAAGGATAAAAATCCTATAATCATATCAATAGATGTAGAGAAAGCATTTGGCAAAATCCAGCCCCCATTTATGATAAAAACTCTCAGCAAAGTAGGGATAGAGGGAACATACCTCAATATAACAAAGAGCATATATGACAAACCCACAACTAACATTATACTCAATGGGGAAAACCTGGAAGCGTTATCTTTAAGATCACAAAAAAAAACAAGGATATCCACTTTCATCACTTTTATTCAACATAGTATGAAGTTCTAGTCACAGCAATCAGATTAGAAAAGGAAATAAAAGACTTCCAAATTGGAAAGTAAGAACTAAAACTGTCATTTACAGATGTCATGATACAGTACATAGAGATCCCTAAAGATTCTACCAAAAATCTATTATAATTAGTAAGTTAATGCAGTAATGTAGCAGGGAACACAATTAATATTCAGAAATCAGTTCTATTTGTATATGCCAATAATGAAATATCAGAAGAGAAATTAAGAAAACAACCTCACTTACAATTGTATCAAAGAGATGAAATACCTATGAATAAATTTAACCAAGGTGGTGAAATACCTGTCCTCAGAAAATTATAAGACATTAAAAAAAGAAATTGAAAAATATAAATAAATGGAAACATATACTGTGTTCATGGATAGAAAGAATTAACAACATTGAAATGTCCATACTACCAGAGCACTTTATACACTCAATGCAATCCCTATCAAAATATCAATGGGATTTTTCACAGAACTAAAACAAAGAATCCTAAAACGTATATAATGGAACCACAAAAGACCCTAAATAGCTAAAGCAATTCTGAGAAAAACAAAGTTAGAGGTATCATGCAACCTGATATTAAACTATACCACAGGGCTATCCTATATAATAAAAGGCTAATATGCAAATTGACTGAATGGTGGGATGACCAGTTGCTATGATGTGCACTGACCACCAGGGGGATTAGAATGGAATTCAATGAAATAGAGTAAGAAAAGAAAAAAAACAACAACAGAAAAGATCAAGAAATGAATAGCTGGTTCTTTGAAAAGATGCTCAATGCAGGAGCTGCCCCCTGGTGGTCAGTGTGCTCCCACAGGGCGAGCGCCGCTCAGCCACTGGTGAGCACAGTGGAGGTGGTGGGAGCCTCTCCCGCCTCCATGGCAGCACTAAGGACCCCTTGGGGGATGTCCACCTGCAGGCTTAGGCCCATTCCCCATAAACCAGCAGGCGGACATCCCCCGAGGGGTCCCAGAATGCAAGAGGGCACAGGCCTGGAGGGGCCCCTCCTCCCCCCCAGGAACCCCTCCCCCTCCAGTGCACGAATGTCGTGCACCAGGCCTCTAGTAGTAATAAAAATAGCATGGTACTGGCATAAAAATAACCACATGGATCAACAGAACAGAACTGAAATAAATCCATGCCTATATGGTTAATTAAACTGTGTTAAAGGAGGCATGAATGTGCAGTGGGGTAAACACAGTCTGTTCAATAAATGGTGTTGGGAAAACTGGAGAGATACATGTAAGAGAATGAAAGTAGACCACCTTCTCACACCATATCCAAGAATAAACTCAAAGTGGATTAAAGACTTGTGTGTAAGACCCCAAACCCTAAAACTGTGAGAGAAAAAAACAGGCAATAAACTCTTTGACATTGCTCTTATAATATTTTTTGATGTCTTCTGAGGCAATGAAACAAAAAGAATGGGATGATATCAAAATAAAGAGATTTTGCACAGTGAAGGAAACCATCAACAAACTGAATGGATAAAAATATTCATCAATGACACATCTGAAATGGGTTAATATCTAAGATATATAAGGAACGCATACAACTTAACACCAAAGAACAATCAAATTAAAAAATGGCAGAGGAACTGAATAGACATTTCTCCAAAGAAGACATTCAGATAGCCAACAGACATGTGAAAAGATGTCAATGTCACTAATCATCAGTGAAATGCAAATTAAAACCACAGTGGGATATCACCTCACACCTGTCAGAATGGCTATTATCAATAAATCAACAATTAACAAATATTGGCAAGGATGTGGAAAAAAAGGAATCCTCATGCATTGTTGGTGGGATTGTAAATTGGTGCAGGTATTATAGAAAACAGTATGGAGTTCCTCAAAATATTAAAAATAGAACTACCATATGACTCAACAATCCTAATTCTGGATGTTTGAAGAAATCCAAAACATTAATTTGAAAAGACATATGTATCCCTATGTTCCTTGCAGCATTATTTACAATAGTCAAGATATAGAAATAACCTGTTTATCAATAGACAATTGAATAAAGAAGTTGTGGTATATACATACAATGGAATATTACTCAGCCATTAAAAAATGAAATCTTGACATTTACGACATGGCTAGACTTAAAGGGTTGAAATACTAAGTGAAATAAGTCAGACAGAGAGAGACAAATACCATATGGTTTCACCTAGGTGTGGAATCTTAAAAAATGAAACAAATAAACTAAACTGATACAGAGAACAAATTGATGGTTGCCAGATGGGAAGGGCATTTGAGGCTGGGTGAAAAAAGTGAGAGGAGTAAGAAGTAGAAATTGGCATTTACAAAAAAAAAAAAAGAAATTGGCATTTACAGTCATGGGGATATAAAGTACAGCATAGGGAATATAGTTGATAATATTGTAATATCTATGTATGGTGTCAGGTGGATACTAGGCTACTGGGGGGAATCATTTCATAGTTACATAAATGTCCATAAATGTCTAATCACTATGTTGTATACCTGAAAGTAATATATTATTGTATGTAATTGAAAATTTAAAAAATAGAATGCTGAAATGTCAATAAAGATTCTTCACTGAAGGAACCAGAGGATTTAGTGACAAATTAATGAAATTGATTTCATATTCTTAATGGAACAGACTTATTAGGAAATGATTAGTATAGTTAGACAGTGTCCAGAAGAAAGGTTATTTTTATTTTTCCAAAACGACCCCTGCCCCCCAGTCCCATGAACACACATTCATGCGTGGTCTGAATGGCATTCTGTTTTACTTTATTGGCTTCATGTGAATGTATGGATGATTCATTTCATCTCTTCCTCAAGTTCCATGATTCTTGGAAGGATCAAAACCAACACACAATGTCAGAGTACAGAAAAGACAAAATCTAAAAGGTTTTTATTACCTTTTCTTCTGAATCCCCTGGTTGGCAGGTAATTACGCCATCTCTTGATCCTCCAGCAAATGTCGCCTTACAATTTGCAAGCCACTGTTGTCAGAAGGAGACACAGACATAGGTAAATTCAGTGATGTCCTGAGAATGTGTTATCATTGATTTTGTCAGGAAAAATTGATTAATCCTCTAATCACAGTAAAGTAAAAATTTGCTGTAATGACTTTTTGAAAATAATTCTTTTTGGTTAAAGATAAACTACTTGAAATTAAAATATCCGTTTAAGTGGGTTTAGCAATGTTCATTTAAAAATATAATTTCAACATTGTGATACATCACCTATCACATTCTACTGTAACAGGTAGTTATGAGCATTAAATGATTTAAGAGATTTAACTCTTAGGTTGCATTGTGGGCCTATCACCTGTTGATTGAAATTGGGTGATAGGCCCAATACTTCCTCACAGGATGAGTGATTCTGGACAATGCAACCTGACTCATGCCACATCTATCTCTCTGTCATGTTGAGGGTACTTCTGAGGAGGCAGGTCTACTTCGATGTAAGAAAGACTATAATAATGGCTCAGCTATTTAGAGTCTGCCAATCTTAAGCATCTGATAGTAACTAATCTAGATGTGGAAATGAACCTTTGGGCAGAAAACAAAAAGCACTGAAGAACCAAAATATACACTGACATGGAAAGACTGGTTTGTTCACTGATGAGAATGAAAGGATTAATTTATTAACTGATGACTGAGAAACTGGATAACAATAACAGGTAAAGAGCCACAGAAATAGATGACAGTGGTAACTGTTACAGTAGAATATTGGAACTCTTGCCCTTGGACAGGTCAAGAACATCAATAACAATAGAAATAAACAAAAACCCAGTAACTACAATGAATGTCTTCTATGTATGAGACACTGTGCTGGACTGTTTCTCCATATATCATTTATATTTAAAGGCAATATTGCATTATTTTCATAATACCATTCTCACTCCTAGCAAGAGAGGATAATGATAGAAACTCCCAGGGTAGTTATGAACATTAAAAGATTTAATTTAAGAGATTTAACTCTTAGGTTACTGGACACAGAACGAATTTAGGAAATGATACCTTCTATGACTGATTAAGACTGCTATATTCTTATAAAAATTCTATACATTAATTATTGTCACTATCTTATAGATGATCAATCTGAGATGAGAGAAGGTCAGTAACTTATCAAAGGCCACTAACCCTGATGTGGCTGAGTAGTGATTGGAAGCCAAGTCCATCTGACTTCAAAATTCATGTTCGTGCCTGGCATATCATAGGAAATGCTTCATAGATATTACACAATTATTTGTCAGAAATCCAAGGGTGTGTATGGATGGTTTTTGGATTACTTCTGTCTCTATAATTTAACAATCTAGATCTAAATTTACAATCTAGAAGAAAAGAGTAAAAGCAAGAGCAGAGGCCACGACAAGCTGTGGAGAAACAGTTCCTAAGAGTGGTCAAGAGGAGGAGAGAAATGAGATCCATCTCAACTAGTGTTGGATGAGACTAACACTGGAAGGAAGTAATTAACAATTTAAAATCATAGAGAAAAGTTATAACATTGATAAAGTGACATCTCAAGCAGATACCTACTTTCCCTAATTACTTGTTAGGGAAATTATGGGGCTAAAATTGAAAGCTGAAAACTCTCCTGTGTAGATATCATCTATACTAATAAAAGGGTAATATGCTAATTAGACCGGGAGAACTTTTGGGAGACCTTCTGGACATCCTTCTGGACAAAGCCATGGTGGTAGGGCCGAGGCAGAGGCGAGGCGGTTAGGAGCGATCAGGCCAGGAGTAGAGAGCAGTTGGGGGTGATCAGGCCAG
>NW_005357770.1:86509-108612 GCF_000412655.1 Myotis brandtii | reverse complement strand
GGTTAGGGGTGATCAGGCAGGCAGGTAGGTGAGCGGTTAGGAGCCAGTGGTCCTGGATTGCGAGAGGGATGTCCGACTGCTGGTTTAGGCCAAATCCCTGTGGGCCTAAACCGGCAGTCGGACATCCCTGAGGGGTCCCAGATTGGCGAGGGTGAAGGCTGGGCTTTGGGACCCCCCCCCCCCCACACACACACCCTATGCATGAATTTCGTGCACTGGGCCACTAGTTTTATATAATCCACAATATTGACAGTTCTACCACCATTGAATTGGAATTTTAATCCCTAGCAGAGGAATAGATGAAGTTGAAGTACCTCTCTTAGGTTAATACCAATCCCTCCCAGAAGCTCACTGTGGCCAGTTTATTTGGTTTTAATGGAATGCACACACACACAGAAACACAACACTTACTGAGAGAGTGGCCTCTTTTCTGTTGTTGTAGGTGTCTAGATATTCTTGCAGTTCTAAAACACTGAACTTGAGCTTGTCCAGAAGTCCACAAGAAAGAAGCTAAAGACAGAAAAATAATTTGTATTAAAACAGTAGAGATATATCTGGACAAGGCATGGCTATACAGATAGATAAAGAGAGGTATATGACCCAGCTGGTATAGCTCAGTGGTTGAATGTCAACTCATGAACCAAGAGGTCACTGGTTTGATTCCTGGTTGGGGCACATGCCTGGGTTGTGGGTTTCATCCCCAGTAAGGGGTGTAGAGGAGGCAGCCAATTGATGTTTCTCTCTCATTGATGTTTCTGTCTCTCTATCTAAAATAATTCAATAAAAACATATTTTACAAAAAGAAAAGACAGGTATACTTAGAAGTGATGTAAATGGGGGAAAGGGCACCCATTTTAGTAAGCTGTGCAATTTGTAATTTTGCTGCAATTGCAATTGAATACTAGCTTGCTAATTCAAATGCAATATGAAAATATCCATTTTTCCCATATCAGTATAGACAGAGAAATCTTAGCAAGTATTCTACAGAAGCCCACATTAAGATATGCTGTCCATTTTATGCATGAACATTAGTATCTTCATCCAGTAATATGCCATGTAGTGTGAAGACAGAACTCTAAATAGCCTTTCAAACTGATTTTGTGTTTAATCTGTACTTTGAGTTATTAAGATAGAATGATTTTTCCAATTGTATGCCTTGCTGCAAGACAGCCAACCACCAATTAAGTTCTTAGAAATACTGACTCCTCAGACTTTCATAATCAAAACACATCCTCATTGGTTCTAAACCCCAGTAATTACCCAGCATACAAGATGGTTCTGTGATATGCATGGGAGATGTACAAGAAGTTAACACCCCCTAACCCCTAACCCCAAAGAGCTCACCAGTCTTTCAGGGTTAAAGTTATGTTCATAAAGTCAACACTCAGCACTCAGCCAGGTATTATTTTAACCACACTTTAAACTCATCCCTTGCTGCTTGGGCTGGATGAATGCATCCAGAGGGTAGTTAGAGTCTTGCTGAGGGTTGGGTGTGAGGAAAATAATGACATGCTGCCTCTGGAGACCCATCTGGCTGGGCAACCTAGCATTGTGGGGATAGGCTAGGTCAGCTCTGGAGGGATCACTCACCATATTCATAGCTGTCAAAGTCAGAGTCATCAGAGAGAGGTGAAACTATTTTTTAAAAAAATTTATTGGGGTGACATTGGTCGACATGATCATATAAATTTCAGGTGTGGATTTTTATGTTACAAGATCTTTCCAGTTTTCCAAGCACCATTTATTGAAGAGACTATCTTTACTCCATGTGTGTTTCTGAATATTGCACTATGTGCCCACCACCCAAAGTCAAATGTTCTCCTGTCACCTTATATTAGGACCCCTCTTTGTACCTCCACTCCCTTCCCTCTGGCAACTACCACACTGCTGATTGTGTTCACAAGTGTCAGTTTTATATCCCACATATGAGTGAAATAATATAATTCTTAGCTTTTTCTGACTGACTTATTTCACTTAGCATAATGTTCTCAAGGTCCATCCATGTTGTTGCAAATGGCGCTATTTCATCCTTTCTTATAACTGAGTAGTATTCCATTGTGTATTAGTATATATACCAGATCTTCTTTATCTAGTCCTCTATTGCAGGATACTTTGGTTGTTTACATGTATTGGCCACCCTGAATAATGCTGCAATGAACAGAGGGGTGCATATATCTTTGCGAATATGTGATTTTGAGTTTTTCGGGTATATTCCCAGGAGAGGGATTGCTGGGTCGTATGGTAGCTCTAAATCTAAAGCCAGACTGTTTTCCATAGTGGTTGTACCAGTCTACATTTTCACCAGCAGTGAATGAGGGTTCCATTTTTTCCACAACCTCTCCACCACTTGTTATTTTTTGTCTTCTTGATAATAGCCACTCTAACTAGTGTAAGGTGGTATCTCATTGTAGTTTTGATTTGCATTTCCCTAATTGCTAGTGAGGTTGAACATCTTTTTATATATCTATTGGCTGTTTGTATGTCTTCTTGGAGAGGTATATTTTCAGGTCCTCTGTCCACTTTTTGATTGGGTTGTTTGGTGTTGAGTTTTATGTGTTCTTTATGTATTTTGGAAATTAAACCTTTGTTGGAGCTACTGTTTGCAAATATCATCTCCCATCTGGTTTGCTGCTTCTTTGTTTTGTTGAGAGCTTCTTTTGCTGTGCAGAAACTTTTTAGTTTGATATAGTCCCATTCATTTACTTTTGCCTTTATTTCCCTTGCCTTTGGGGTCAAGTTCATCAAATGTTCTCTATTACCAATATCGGTTCCTATATTTTCTTCTATGTAACTTATTGTTTCAGGTCTTATATTTAGGTCTTTGACCTATTTTAAATTAATTTTTGTACACATGGACACATTGTAATCTAGTTTCACTCTTTTGCATGTGGCTTTCCAGTTTTCCCAGCACTGTTTATTGAAGAGAGTATCTTTACTCCATTGTGTGTTTCTGGCTCCTTTGTCAAAAATTATCTGTCCATATACATGTGGTTTTAAAGCTGGGCTCTCTATTCTGTTTCATTGATCTGTGTGTCTGTTTCTCTGCCAATACCATGCTGTTTTAATTATCATAGCTCTGTAATATAATTTGAAGTCAGGTAGTGTGATACCTCCAGCTTTGTTCTTTTTTTCCTCAGGATTCCTTTTGTTATTTGAGTTCTTTTGTGGTTTCATACAAATCTGATGATTTCTCATTCTATTTCTTTCAAAAATGACATTGGGATATAGATGGGGATAGCATTAAATATATTTTTTGCTTTGGGTAATATGGCCATTTTAACTATGCTGACTCTTCCAATCCATGAACATGGGATATTTTTCCATTTTGTTGTGTCTTTTTCAATCTCTTTTAATAATGCTTTGTAATTTTCAGTATATAGGTCTTTCATGTTCTTGTTAAGTTTATCTCTAAGTATTTTATTCTTTTGGTTGCAATTGCAAAAGATATTGTTTTTTCATCTCTTTTTCTGTTTTGTTGTTAGTATACAGGATGGCAATGGATTTTTGTATATTGATTTTGTATCCTGCTACTTCACTGTATTTGTTTATTTTTCTAATAGTTTATTTTTGGTTGAGTCTTTAGGGTTTTCCATATACAGAATCATGTTATCCACAAAGAGTAACAGTTAGACTTCTTCCTTCCCTATTTTGATGCCTTTTATTTCTTTCTCTTGCCTTATTGCTTTGGCTAGGACTTCCAGCACTATATTGAATAAGAGTGGTGAGAGTGGACCTCCTTGTCTTATTCCTGATCTTAGAGGAAAAGCTTCAGTTTTCCACCATTGAGTATGATATTAGCTGTGGGCTTATCAAATATGGCCTTTATTATGTTGCGGTACTTTCTTCTATTCCTATTTTATTGAGTGTTTTAATCATAAATGGATGTTGTATCTTATCAAATGTTTTTTCTGCATCTACTGATAAGATCATATGATTTTTGTCCTTTCTTTTGTTAATGTGGTGTATTATGTTGATTGATTTGCATATGTTGAACCATCCTTGTGCTCTTGGAATGAACCCCACTTGATTGTGATGTATTATTTTTTAGATGTACTATTGTATTCAATTTGCTAGTATTTTGTTTAGGATTTTTGCATTATATTCATCAAAGATGTAGGTCTATCTTTGAGAATGTTCCATGTGCACTAGAGAAGAATTATACATTCTATCTGATGTTCTGGGATAAAAGTTCTGTAAATGTCAATTATGTCCACTTGGTCCAGTGTTTCATTTAAGGCTAATATTTCTTTATTTATTTTCTGTTTTGTTGATCTGTATAGAACTGTCAATGGACTATTAAGATCCCCAACTATGATTGTGTTTTGATCTGTTTCTCCCTTTAGTTCTGTGAGTAGTGGTTTTATATATTTGGTGTTCCCTGGTTTGGTGCATATAATAAGTGTTATGTTTTCTTGATGTAGTGTTCCCTTTATCATTATAAAGTGTTCATTTTTGTCTCTTGTTATCTTTAATTCTATTTTGTCTGATATAACTATGGCTACATATGCTTTTCTGTGGATGTTATTTGCTTAGAAAAGTCCACCCTTTAACTGAATCTGCCTTTGTCTTTGCAGCTTAGATGTGTCTTTTATAGACAGCATATGGTTGGGTTTTGTTTTTTGATCCACTTTGCTACTCTGTGCCTCTTTATTGGTGAATTTAGACCTTTTACATTTAGGGTAATTATTGATGTATGAAAATTTCCTATAGCCATTTTATATGTTGCTTCCTCCTAGTTCCGTGCCTCCATTGGTTCTTTTCCTTTGTGTTTCTGAGTGTTGTTTTTGTTTGGTGGTATTTCATATTTCTTTCCTTTGTTTCCTTTTTTTTTCTTTTTAAGTTGTATGTCCTGGTTTGGGGATTTTGTTTGTGGTTATCATTAGGTTTACAAAAAATAAAGTTGCATATATACTGTAGTATTTTCCCTTTTGAATGCATTTGATCTTCATCTTCCTTTGCCAGTTCAGAACTTAATCCCCTCCCCTTTCGTGTTCTTGTTGTTGCAAATTATCCCTGTTTATGCTGCAAGTTTTTTGGTGATCTTACTAGTAGTGTTGTGACCTTATTTCTTTGTTTTAGGTAAAATAACTCCCTTGAGTATTTCTGCAATGGAGGTTTTCTGGTGATAAAATCCCTCAGCTTCTCTATGTCTGGGGGCACCTTATTTCTCCTTCATATTATTCATGGTTGGTAATTTCTCTCTTTCAGACATTTGAATATTTGGTTGCACTCTCTTCTGTCTTATAGAGTTTCTGCTGAGAAGTGGGATAAAATTCTGATGGGTTTTCATTTGTAGGTCACTTCCTTCTTTTCCTTGGATGCTTTGAGAATTTAATTTTTTCTCTGTCATTAATTTTTGACAGTTTTAATACAAACTGGAGAGGGCCTCTTTGGATTGATGTAACTAGGTGTTCTGTTTCATTCTTGGATTTGAGGATCTAGTTCTTTTCATAGATTTGGGAAGTTCCTATCCACCATTTGTTTGAATAGACTCTCTGTTCCTTGCTCCTTCTCTTCCTCCTCTGGAATGCTTATTATTCTCATATTGCTTTTTCTGATGGAGTCAAACAGTCCTCATAGAGCTCTTTCATTTTTCTTTATGCTCAGGTCTCTTTCTTCTTCCCTCTTTGTCATTTCCTTTCTAGATATATTTGATATCACTTATTCTTTCCTCCACTTGCTTGGCTCTGTTTTCTATGCTCAGTAGTTCACTCTTAATCACCTTAATTGTATGCTTCAGTTCAGGATTTCTAATTGTTTTTTTTTTAAGTTCCAATCTCCTCAGTAAAGTACTCGTTTTGTTCATTGATTTGTTTTCTGAGTGCATTGAATTGCCTGTGTGTATTTTCTAGCATCTTGTTGAGTATTTTCAAAACGGCAATTTTGAAATCTCTGTCATTTATATCACATATTTCCATATGTTCCAGCTTGCTTTCTGGGGATTTTTCATTTTCTTTCTGGTTATCCTCATTACTGTGGTTGTTCATGGTATTTGCTGTTCTCCTTTGCCTATGCATATATCTCTGTATATTATTTTCCAGTAAATTGTGCTTAATTGCAAGATTTTTTACCTCTGTGATGTCGCAGTTTGGATCTCCATGGCTTCCATAAGATAGTACAGCAGTGCTGCTTGGGGATAGGTTTTGTTTTGCCTTCACCATAATGGTGACCCCTGACCTCCATGGGGTCCCAACCCAAGCACTCCACCTGGAGATTAGTCACAGAGGGAAACAGTCCTTGTACTGAAATAGTTCTTGGTTTACAGATAATATGCTCTTTGACCCAATACCAAGGACAATGGGAGGCAAGTTTTGGGAGTACAAGTGGTGGCAAGGCTCTGTGGTTCTGTTGTTTTTTTTTTGTCTGAAACAACTCTTCCCAGCCCAACAGTGGAAAGTCACATGGCAAAACCCCATGCTCTGTCAGGCATCTGCTGCCTCAGTCACTCTTTACTCCATTCATAGCTTGCCCTGCTGGACTTCTCCCTGTAGCTCTCTGTTCCACCTGGCCGAAGGAAGTGCCTGCTACCACTGGTTTCCTCCACTCTTCAGGATGGGCCGTGAGCTCCCAGCCTCAAGGCTGTGTCTGTGGGCCATCAGAGCTTTCCTCCCTTCTCGTGTCCCTGCTTACTCCAATTGTCCACTTTTAGATGTTTCAATGCACTGGTCTCTCAGCTGTGCCTCTGTATTGAGCAGATAATTCTTTGTTGAATTATAGTTGGTTTACTTGTTGAAATTTCAGGGGGAGTGGCCAAGCGGCTCTCTCATGCTACCATTCCTCTGACCTGGAGCTTTCTTTTGATTATCTGAAATGACTTGCCTTGGCTTGGCTGGCACTGCACCTTCATTACTGTGCCCACTTCAGCCTTTGGGAATCACATCACAACCCACTGCTGCTCAGAAGCAATGAAAGTATCACTCAGACAAACCACAACACTAACAAACCCCTCTGTCATCCACACCAGAATCTGGACAGGCCATTGGCCTCCAGAGGACTGGGACACTCACAGTCTCAGCATCCACGAAAAGTGTGGGGCACTCGGAGCATGAGGTGAGCATTTGGGAGGAGCTGACAAACTTGGACCCGATCCCCCTGAGGTTGTCTCCAAGGTAACTGGCCGCATCACAGGTTAGAAAGCAGAACCTTTTCTGAATATTCTGAAAGGCAAAATAGTTATTATTTGTAAAGGTTTAACTTATGGACTAGACTTTTTTTTTTAAAATTGATAAAAACTGTCAAATGAGCCTAGGTCCTGAGTGAGTGTGGACAGGGAGGAATGGTAATAGAGTGAAAATTTGTGTGAAGTAAATAATCATGCAATATGGACAAAGATTATTCCTAAAATATCACTTCCCAACATGCAGATGCTCATAGAGTCATTCCAATAAGTGTGGGTTTCCTTTACGCTGGTGGCCAGTGTTGATCAGCATCTAGGTCCTCCTTGCTTGTCTGTCAGATCATTAAGGACTTATTCAGGTTACATCAATGTGGGTGAGATAAAAAGGTTATAAAATGGAACTCCTTTCTGTTTCCCAAGGTCACAGCTCCCTGAGACAAAGCTGAAATAGTGCCATTTAAGCTTCTGGAGCAGGAAGGAGTAAATGCTACCTGTGACCTAGAATAATATCTCCCCTGGGAGTGTGTCTGAGTAAGTGCCTAACTCTGTCCTATAGCACTGTCTACATGAACTCATTAGTCCTCACAACCAGATGATGAAACTGAGGTTAAAAGAGGTGAAGTTACTTTCTTAAAGCTCATGCAACTAGTAAGTAATAGTATAAGGGTGAGCCTGACTCCAGCATTCACATTTCTTCCAGAAATGTGTAACACTTCCTAAAAGTTATGGTTCCTCCTGTATTGCCTGAGAAAAAAATTTAATTAGAAAAAGTCTGATTCACTGTGCTGTGTCAGTGCCCCAATGAGAACATTTTTAGTCTCCTAATATCTAACACACAATATCTTTAACCAAAAGAATAGAATAATTAACGAAAAAATAATTCCAATCCTAAGCATTGACTTTCTCCAAAGAGATCTCATACTTTTTGAGTTGTAGAATCTCATCCATGGTAAAGCTGATCTTCCTGGTTATGGAAAAATTTGCATGTCCCCAAAGCCACAGCAGGTTCTTTATAAGTTATACTAGGTAAATGCCAACCATGTTGCATATTATTTATTTTTTCTATCTAGAAATTCTGGTATAATACATAACATATATCTGTCTTTATTTTGTTACATTAACTTTCTGTGTGAAACAAAAACCAAAACAAAAAATATATCTGTCTTTATTTTGTTACATTAACTTTCTGTGCGAAACAAAAACAAAAACAAAAACAAAAACTCTGACCGAATGTTAAAGCAGAAAGTATTGGGAGATGCCATGTCTAGCATCACAGCAGCTAGTATAGTGGCAGAACTGGGAGTGGGATTCAGGTCCCCCAAACAGTTTGGGGTTCTCAATTTACCTATGGATAAGGTGAAATCTGGATTTATTGTTTATTGTACTGAGAAGCTGGATCTTCCAGGGAACTTTAGAGCCACATAAAAAGGCAGGTGCTATTTAAGGGACATAAATTCAGTTTTGTCCTCCTGACTTTCATCTGAACACATCCTATAATTTGGTGGCACTGGGTGATGCAATGACAATATTCTAACACAGGAGCAGCTGGAAGGAAATATACTGACCAAGACACTTGGGAAGATGTCCAAACTGGATCATTAGAAACCATTTCCTTGCTTTTAAAACCAAATTATTTTTTGCAATTACTTCCTCTCTGTTTCCTCCAAAAACCACTGAAATACAGGAAAATGTGGTGTTCATATACACAGGAAAATGTTGGAAAATAGTAGACAGACATGGTGAGGACATGACAAGAGGTTAATAGATTCCATGTTTGAAATGTATTTCAATTCTAGCACATTTTGATACTCTTATTGCTCTCAATCACATGGTATTTGATAGTAGTTAAGAAAGTTCTTACGGCTATATGTAATATTAAAACCAAAACAGGAGGTACACATTTGTATTATCATTGCAGATAAACTCCATGAGGATTCATCTAATACATTTACTGAGCACATATTGTGTGCTAGTGAAGGTGCCAGCTACTGGGTAGTCAAAGACATAAGGAGGCTTCACTCACTGAAATGACGAAGAACCAGGGATTTGCATGTAATCTGGAGGATAGTTCAGGTACAAAAGGAGATGACTTCTCTAAGCAGAGAGAAAAGTATTGCTCAGGACTATAAAATTGAGCATGAATAGTCTAGTAACTATAATAAGACAAAGTTACTACAACAGTCAAACTCAGATATGCATTATTAACCATTACTTAAAAATACACTTTAGAACAATCTAAATAAGAAATTACTTTGCTTCTGAACTCTTAACAATGAAATTGACCTCAAATGGTAGCTTTCTGGTCATTTGTTTTTTTAAATTTCAATCTGGTTTAATGTTAGGGTGTTTCAGGAATTTTTATCTTTAAGCAGCCAACTGTTTTCTGACTTAAGCCTGGCAGCTCTTACAGTCCCCAGTTAATCTCAGACACAATCTTCGTTTGTCCACTTAAACTTCTTATAGGTTCCACTGAAAGTAAATTGAAAAACTTGAGAGACAGCAGCACAAATAACACTCAGTGAGTAACCACGGCCTAAAATTTACAAAAAATGGGTCATATAAAGGGCCTCTGGGCTGAAAAACAGACTTCACTTCTATATTAACTAAATGACAACTTCTTGAATTTAAAATGATTTAAGGCAGATGATCCCAGTTTATTCATTTTGCACTTTTAATATAGTTCCTTATATTCCTGCCATTGGTCAGAGGGCTCATCCTTGAGTCTAAACAAGTCATTGTCCCTGTCTCTGATATACTCTACAGAACTCAACATCTAACAATATTTACTTGGGTTCTAACTCGTGTCCCCACTTATCTATCAATTATTCATGTCCATTCAAAGTTGGAACTGCATAGTTATTTTCCATGTATTATCAGTGGCAGTTCTGTTTTATGCATTATTAAAAATAAAGTTAAGAAAAATGCTTTTCTGAAAATAATTCAAGAAAAGCATTTTGATTATAGGAAAATAGGAACTTGAAATAAAGTAAAAATAAGAAAATAAAAAACAACCATAATCTTATTACCCCAAATAAACTACAATGAAATGCTAGTGTATAATCTTCATTATTTTCTAGGCATTAAAAAGAGGATCGGTATTCTATATATATTTTAACACCAGTTTTCTTTTAAACTATATGGTAACCATGTTTCCATGTCAGTAAATCTTCAACTATGACCTCATCTTCCTGGCTGAGTCAATATCTGCTTCAAGCACAGCACACAAGGCTAGTTAACTACAATGATGCTTGAAGACCTTTGAGTTTCTTCCTAAGAAGGCAACTTTTCTCTTCTTCGGTTGTCTCCCACCTCTGCCAACATTTGACGAAAATTGGAGAGTAAATGTTCAGAGCAAGACAAATAAAATTTTGCAAGACCAGAGACAGGTAGCCATAAAAATAAACTTTTAAGCACCAACCAGAAGTTGAGTTCCTGCCATCTCTGTAGTTGAGTCATTTTTAAATGTGCTTGAAGCTAACAAGTTGAATCTGAAGGTGCCCACACAAGAGACGCTTACATATAGCTGTGTGTGTCCAAGACCCCCAGGTACCTGGCTGGTGTGTGTGTGTGTGTGTGTGAAATCCAGCCTTCCCACTCCCTGCTGGCCACATCTGGTACTGCAAACCTCACTAGAGTCTACTAGACTCTAGTGGGAGGGACATTGGTTCCAATTTGCACAAGGGCATTATATGGACTAGATGGGCTGTGGTTCACACAGCAGACTCAAATGATGACTTTCCATCTGTTTAGAATCAGCTAAAGGAAATAAGCAAGTGTTCATAGCCACACCTAGCATGTTTAAGGAATTCATAGGGTGGATAAAAGACAAAGAAAGGAAAAACACAAAGAAAAAAGGTGCAGGAGAGGTCTCAGAGAAAAGCAGAAATAGGGGAGAGGCTTGGAGGAAGATTTCACTTAATGGTCCTGATATCATGGTGGCTTGGGATTCATGGCACCAATAAAGGCCAGAATGTCAGAAGTGAGCAGGACATCATGGCAGACTAAGTCATTTTTTTTTATTGATTAAGGTATTACATATGTGTCCTTATCCCCCCATTGCTCCCTCAACCCTCACTCATGCCCTCACCCCCCTGGTCATTTGAGGGCAAGATCTTCACAATACCAGTGTGAGAAGGTTAAGTAGATTAAGGCTGAACAGAAGAAAGGATGAAGTCAGAGGAGAGAGAGAGAGAGAGAGAGAGAGAGAGAGAGAGAGAATATGTTTGGAGGAGAAAATAGTATAAACCCAGAACTAAACAACAATCCCTTCTTAAATGAGAAGTTAGCTGGCTCCCAAGAGAGCCCAACTGTTTTGACTTGAGGTGAGCACGGTACCTTAAACAAGGAAGAGAACACGTGAAACGTGTACACAGCACAGGAGCCATCAGAGTCGCACATGAGCTGGTTGATGTGGCTGCGCCAGGCTTCCTCTGCATCGTCACAGGCTGCAGGCTGAAATGCAGCAAGGATGGCCGAGAAGAAGGGTGAGGGCGGGGGAGAGACTCTCCTGTCACCTTCTCCAAAGCTGGAAGAAATAACGACTGTGTCAAGAAGTGATGCCCTTCCTTACAGTGTGGTGTAAGTACTACTCCTGAGTCAGCCTCATGAGGGGTCCCACTCTGTCAATTCCTCTGTTTGAAGTATGCTCTGGGAATGTGGCTTTCATTCAAAGGTCTCTGAGATTCCAAAAAATAGAATTTTCACTTCTAGAATTTCTGTGATTCTTCCAATTCTGATTCCTTTCTACAGATTTGGTACATCTTTCAGCCTTCAGCAGCTCTCTTTCACGCGTCTAGATGGCCACTCTCCAGACACAGTAACATTCTTTTCTGTGCCCTTTCAGTTCTTGGGATTTTTCATTGTGAAAAATTAGAACAAAAATTTTGAATCTTTTACCTTTTCCTTAATGAAGGCAAATGCATAAATGCCCAGAAGGAAAGTGGAAGGAGGAAAGGAAAGAGGAATGCAGAGAGGAACGAAGGAGAGATTATGAACAAAAGTTAAAAGGCAAATCCTCCTCTGGGCATTACCATAAGCTCTTTGGTGCGGGGATACTGGCCACTGTAACAGGAGCCCTTTGTCTAGCCACATCAGAAACTTTTACTTATTTTCAATGTTCAGAGGAGTGATTTTAGGGTTCTGATTTTCTTCTCCTGAAGTAAGCCCGTAGCCTGTGATTTATTCTAGATGCCATATTAGGATTTACATCTCTATTCCTCTTTAAATTTTTTCCTATTTGTATTCGCTGACTATATCTCACTCATCTTAGAAATATGAGGCTAGAAGCCATCTGCTCAAAAAAGCACAGGTTTTTAGCTTATAAAGAGCCTCTTGTTCTGGTCTTTCAACTCAAAATGGAAAGAACTCCTCATTTCTGAGGCTTGCCAATCTTGCTTATTTTCAAAGCTCACAAAGACCATGTCCTTATTGGCTTTCTGTTACTTTGTGGCTTTATAAGTTCCTACATGAGAACCTTTTTGGTTCACGTAGGCATGTACTTTGTGGCTTTATAAGTTCCTACATGAGAACCTTTTTGGTTCACGTAGGCCCTACACTGGAGATGGATGATTCCAACCCATTAGGAGCCCACTAGGTTATGTGTCAGTTTGAACTCTTTCATTAGGAGGTCCCAGCAGCGTGAGTATGAAATTCAACTTGAGTCACGAGCCACACATAATAGCACCACACATTTCTGCCAAGGGCTTCTCTACCTTGCCAGAGTGAACTGGTCCAGGGTTTGGTTGCTTTTTTCTTCTGCCTCAGTCATATCCAGACTAAAGCTATCACTACATTCGAAAGTTGCTGGGAGTTCATTGATGGAAGTAGAAAGATCATCTTCGTGTATGGTGGTCTCCTCCTCCTCCTGTACAGCTTCAGCCTGGAAAATGAAGAGAGAAAAGACCCCCCCAATATATAAGAATATATGGGAAAGTCTGTTCAACTGAAAGAAAAGAGCTGAAATGCTGACAGTGACAGAAGTTGGGGGCATTTGTTTTCTAGTTATAATGTCATCAATTTCTATAAGCAGACTCAGGAACTATCTGAAGTACTATTCTTTTTTTTACTTTTCATTCTTCTTCACAATGGTTCTCAAAGAGGCTCTTGGGAGGTTATCATATTTGACTATGATTATGGAATACAGAGGCTAAAATTGGAAAGACCACAGTACCCCTGTTCTGACCTCCACATTTAATGAGGAAATTATGCCCCATGTGAGAAAGGCCTTTCCTAGTATCTCATCAGAGCTGGAGCTGGGGTTAGAAACACCACTACTGGATTTGGAATGTTTTTCATTGAACAACCCCAGCCTATCCAGATATAACTCTGCAACACAGAACTCCTCACCTATGGAAATTAGGATTTAGAACCCTCAGTTACAGTACAGTAGATGTTCTAGAAATGTATCCAGTGTGCATGAATGCCCCATAGTGATCACTGAGCTGCCACACTGACAGACCTTTCCATACTGAAAACCCTCTGAGATCCACTGATGTATGAAGGGCTGTTTCCCCATTACTATAAAACGTAGAATGAGCAGCAAAATTAAAGGGTTGCAGGGCAGGTAGAACTGGGATCAGGGAGGGGCAGGAAGGAGTCATAACAAGTAAAATGGAAAAAAAGCCATAGAACTGACTTTTCTTTATGAGAGGAAGGAAGACAACTGTGTTACAGACCAGAAGAGAAGAGAAATTACACATACATGCTTCAGTGAATCATTTTCTTAAACACAAAATCAGGGCAAAATAGAAATGTCTATAAATTAGAGCATTATCATAGACATTTTGCCACCAATTTAGTATTTTAAATTGAGGATTAATAGGGAAATTAAAAGGGGTGTTTAAAGATGTGTTAGGGAATTAGCATGTCTCATGTCTTTAAAAGAATTGCTCATAAATACTGGATTTTGGAGGCTTATCCATATCTGTTTCTTGCTGCTTTTTAAAACTGGAGTGGTGCCAATGAGACTGGCCATGGGTGACTGGTCTGGGTTATTAGTGTACATAAACTTAATCTATTAGGGGAAACCCGAGTTCTTATAAAAATATCTTTTATTTTCTCTTTGTAACATCATAGGTATATAAAACCTAGCAGAAACCAAATTATGTTAAACAGAGATAGCTTTCCAGAAATTAAACTCAATCTTTCCTTGATAGAATTAGATGATATCTGTTTCCATAAAATATTATTATTTAGATAATGCTTTTCATGAGCAATCTATATAACTTAGCATTAAAAATAGAAAAATGCCTATTCCAAGAATGAGAAATATCAAGTGCTAATAACTTCATTTAAAAGACATCACTTATTTTGTGATGTCTTTTCCATGAAATTTAATTTCTTAATTTTAGGATTCTGGAGTTTTAATGTCAAATAAATTTCCTTTCTGGCCCCCCTTTTGGATAAAAAAGGGCTCTACTAACTCTAAGAATCCTTGATCATAGTCCCTTTGCAATGGGGCAATCTTAGAAATAATTTTTCTTTAAGCTTCAATATTTTAGGTGATACAATATGGTTGGTTGTTCTTGGTTTAAAGTATGTAAGATTTTCCTAGATCTCAGATCTATTTTTAGTGAACCATAAAAGAATACAGAATATTACATTTTCCCACATTATGACTTTTTTCCATTAGAAGTATTAGAAAGAATATACTTTTATAAATTTTTTCTTATTTTATTTTCTCTTTCAAACATATTATTATGACCAATATCAAGATAAAGACAACTTTATCTTAACAGGAATAGGTTATTTTGGTATGTCTAATATGAGAAAACAAAATTCTAATCTGAAGAGCACATACAGAATGTCCCACAAATATATATACACACACTTTAACAGCTGATAGGTCAATTTGAAAATGAAATGTATTTTAATAAAAATGCCTTTATAATTATTCAAAGTGTGTGTGTACATTTTTTGGGACACCCTATATATGAACATAATGTGGGAATTAACAGTTTTACAGAGAGGATATTTTCTGGAAATTTTGATAAATAAGCTTTAAATTAAATATACATTGTTAGGTTTTTCTTTTAAGCTGACCATTTAAATAAGAAAATGGTATTCATTACTTACTTTTCTCCTCAGAGAGCTTGGCTAGGGCTGTTTGGGTGAATCTGTTTTGTTCATAATACTGAAAATTCTGATAGTATGCCAAAAGGCGAGGCTTGAATCAATGTACAAATTGTATAATTGGTTCCTACATAAGAAAAAATTTCCTCCAATACATGCACACACCCACACTTCAACAGCACATTGTTTTATAAAAGTCATGACAGAAAACAGCAGTTTCCCAGTCACAGTGATCTCAGACATATACCAGTTTGTTCTGCCAGTAATTAATCAGCTGTGTTCATGCTGAATGGAAAATGCAGACTGTTTCATTTCTAGAAGACTTCTTATCAAATCTCTTTCAACCAACAAGAAGTGGCTGCTCAAGTTATGAGGGCAAAACAACTTAAAACATAGGCTTAGGTGCACAAACTCAATTACATAAAAAAAGGAAGGAAGAAAAAGATGAAGGTAGATCCTCTACATGCAACCCGTAAGAATTCTCAGAAAATTGGAAGGACTTTTCCTTTAAGAAAATTACAATCATAATTGCCAAAATCTCTTCACCTTGGAACCCTCAGAAATCTGAAGACTATTCATATCAGGCAAAGAAGAGTCAAAGCTAGCCATTCTAGTGCTAAAGGAATGAGAGTCAGCAGGGGTCATGTCACAGGCTGAAGTGAGCGATTCCACAGGGTTGACCTCCTCAGAAGGGGAGAGATTCATGATCTGTTGACAAAGCAAAGGATAGAAAAATACAGTGTGATGTTTCCACAAAAGCTCTAATTCTTCTTTCCATAAGAGTACAGACCATTGTATGAGCTAGTTGTTGGTTGATAGGTCCTGTTTAATGTACATAGTTCACTGTTATTGGAACTTAAAAATGGGAGCTGGTGACCTGGTGTGATGGCACAGCACCCTTAACACACAAACACCCACATCTACAGATAACCACATCAAAATGACTGTCTGTCATAGTTCCTAAAACTTCAGATATTTGAGGAATTTTTAAAAGGTTTCAGCATAATGCAAGTTATTTGGGGAAAAGCTAGGCCCTAACAGATCTGATGGCATCCAGAGATTGTTAATAGTAAAACAAATACCCCAGCATTTGCTTCCATGTACAACTTACAGAGAAGAGGCCACTGAGATTCAGTTTGACACCACATGATGGTTCACATTTTAGTTTAGCAGCTCTGGAAGTTTCTTTAACTGCAACTGGAAACTGTGCTACTGTTTTAGTTCCAAAAACAAGTCTGCCAGTTCCTACAGTGGGAGAGCTTTACTTACGAGGTCCGAGTGCTCTAGGATTTGGCTGGTGGTCAGGTCCTCCTCCTCAGACGATTCATCAGAGTCCTCATGGTTCATTTTATTTAGGCTGGGAGAACTTCCCGAAAGCTGGTGCTCCTCCAGAAGCTGCATGTCACACTTGTCTAGACTGTCCAGAGATCGTCTGCGTACTCCCCAGTTAAAGTTGTCCATACTCTCACCCTGCAATCATACCATAAGCTAGTTTTTTTTATGTCCAAATTTACTCACACCTTCACACATTCAACTAGTCATGACTTAGAAATAATATTTGCATTATGAACTCTCAAGCCCTCATGTCCTTTGGTACCAAACATTTGGTGACATGATGAGAAAAGTAGTAAAAGCATACTGTTTTCACCGTCATGTACATTATATCATAGGTAGACTGATTACATACTTTTGTATGGTGTGGTGGGTAATATTGTTTTTTAAAACTTGATTGGGGTACACTTAATAAATGATATATTTCTAAAAATCTGTAGTAAAGACATCATTAATAGTAAAATAACTTCAAAGGAGATGTGCCCCAACCCTACTTTAGTACTGTTTTTAGAAGGAGCAAAAGTAGGAGCTATGCTTTTGGCATATTGCACATACTCCGGGTAACAAGGAGAAGAGCATTAGGCAAACATTTCAGCATTTTCACAGATAAAATGCAGTTAAGAAGATGGGAGAGCAGCTAGGAAACCCATCCAGTCATGCATGATGCAGAGGCCACAGCAGCAGGGCTTAACTTTTGCTTCTGGATTATGCTGAAACCTTTTAAAAAACTGTCCCAACACAGAAAGTAGTTGTTTTCCTGGACCTGAAATGACTGACTTGGTACCAAGCATTATTGATAGCCTGTATATTTAAAATTTTTATTTCAATTTCAGTTGACATTCAATATTATTTTGTATTAGTTTCAGGTGCACAGTATAGTGGTTAGACAATCATATGCTTTATTAAGTGATTCCCCAATATTTCCAGTACCCACCTGGCACCATACATAGTTATTATAATGTTATTGACTATATTTCCTATGCTGTACTTTACATCCCTCTGACTATTTTGTAACTGCCAATTTGAACTTCTCAATCCCTTCGTCTTTTTCATTCAGCCCACCTCTCATCTGGCAACCCTCAATTTGTTCTCATATCTGAGTCTGTTTCTGTTATGTTTGTTCATTTATTTTGTTTTTTAGATTCCACATGTAAGTAAAATCATATGGTATTTTTATTTATTTATTTTTATTTTAAAAAAGTATGCTTCTATTGAATTTTAGAGAGAGAGGAAAGGAGAGGGTGAGCGAGATAGAATCATAAATGATAAGAGAATCATTGATCGTTGCCTCCTGCATACCTCACACTGGGGATTGAGCCTGCAACCCAGGCATATGCCCTGATCGAGACTGAACTGTGACCGCCTGGTTCATAGGTCGATGCTCAACCACTGAGCCACCCCAGCTGGGTGAAATCATATGGTATTTGATTTATTTCTCTGTCTGACTTATTTCACTTAGCATAATACCCCTTAGGTCCATTCATGGTGTTGCAAATTGTAAGATTTCATTGTGTCTTTTTATGGCTGAGTAAAATTCCATTGCATATATGTACCACATTTTCATTTTTTTATGATGTTATATTCATTTTATCTTTGATTAGGTGATAAGAATCCATGAACCCACTTCCCCAAATAAAAGCCATATCCTTGACAATGACCTCTATGTAACTATATGGTTACTTTCACCCCATCCCATCCTCTGCGCCCCTTCTCAATCAGGGACTTATAACCTGACACCAATGTTCATCATTCCATTGCTTGATTTTCTTTTATTTCTTAAAATCTATGTGTATTTTTACAAAGCACATATATATTTTTTCTATGCACATATATAATTCTCCATCAAAAGAAATTGAAATCATACCACATATAGTTTTTTTTTGGTTCTTAATAAAAAGTATAATCTCTTTTTTTAAAAAAAAATTTTTCTGTTTTATTTAGTTTTCTGTTACAGACATGCTATTATTTAGGACTACTTAACAGTGGCAATTAGTAATATTTAACCTTAGTACTAATTAAATAATATGTGTAAGAAAATATTTTATAAAGTATAATCTCTTGAACACATCTCTTTCTCATTAAAAAGGCTCTGCAGATATAAAATGTAATGCTTGCATAATATTCCATATTTTAGTTGGTCCATAATTTATTTATAATTTCCCCTTCCAGTTGGGCATTTAAAAAAGGAATCATTATTGCTGAAAGTATTACATAGGTTCTCCTTTCCCCGCCCGGCCCCCCCATTAACCTCTTCCAGCCCGTTCCCATCCTCTCCCTCCCCCCAGTCTCTCACCACCCTGTTGTCTGTGTCCACAGGTTATGCATATTGACCCTAAGATTTTAATGGACAGAAAAACTTGTAATCTTAGCTTTTGATAACCTATACTTCTAAGAAGCACCTGTAGATTATGGCAATGACCAACATTGGGTATGAATATAAGTACCTAGCTCCGCCACTTGGAGCTTATAGTAAGTTACATAATCATACCTAGCGTTGGTGTCCTCATTCAATACCTACCTCCCAGAATCTAATAAACTAATGTGTGTAACGAGAATTGTCAAGCCCATTAGCTTACACCTGTACACCTGCTAGAAGGGCAGCCTTCTCCAGTGGGCAGCACTGGCATTTGCAGTAAAGCCCATATGGACCTGCCATCATTAGCTGTGCAATCTGTCACACTGCTTCACTTCTCCAAACATTTAATTCCTTTTTTCTGTAGCTTTGATTTCACAGCCTTCTCCATAGAGCTGTTGTTCAGATATATTAGTACTTTACCACGGTATCTAGCATCTAGGAAGTACTCAATAACTGTTAGTTTCCTTCTCTAGACTGGATCAGTGGCCTTGAAAATATCTCACCAAATGACCTGAGAAAGCCTGTATTGGCTCCTGCCTTGCACAGAGGCCTGGGCATCATGAGTATTTCTTTCCTTGTGAATTACAAGGAAAGAGAGGACAGACCATACTTTAAAACCTAGGAAAAGAGAGGACAGACCATACTGGTATTTATAAATGCAAGAATTATAAACATATGAGTTTAAATTTGGGATGTAGTAGTTAAAAACTTTAAAATTTTTCCACAGTTTGAAGATGAGGTCCAAGATATTGCATTATAATCCACACATAGCTTTACTCTTTCATTTAATGGCAAAAAAAAAGGATGAAAATCTATAGATCAAAAAATAATACTGTAGCAAAAAAGTAACATTGAAAATGGTTTAATAACAAGACTTCCAGTTTCTTTCTATGTTTTTATCTTCCTGATACTTAACTACCTTAAATTTAAGTCTTTTATCCATTTTGAGTTTATTCTTGTGTGTGATGTAAGTTGGAGGTTTAGTTTCATTTTTTCTTCACATGTACCTGTCCAATTTTCCCAACACCATTTATTGAAGAGACTGTCTCTTCTCCAATATATGCTCTTACCTCCTTTGTCAAATATTACATGAGCATAGTGACTTGGGTCCTCTGCTCCTTTCCATTGATCTATATGCCTGTTCTGGTGCCAGTACCAGGCTGTTTTGAGTACAATGGCTTTGTAGTATAACTTGATATCTGGTATTGTGATTCCTCCAACTTTGCTCTTTGTTCTCAAGATTGCTGCAGCTATTTGGGGTCTTTTTTGGTTCCATATAAATTTTTGTAGTACTAGTATTTGTTCTAGGTCTGTGAAATATGCCATTGGTATTTTAATAGGGATTGCATTGAATCTATAGATTGCTTTGGGTGGTATGGACATTTTAAGGATGTCAATTCTACCAATGCATGAACATGGCATATTCTTCCACTTGTTTATGTCTTCCTCTATCTCTTTTTTCAAAGTCCTGTAGTTTTCCAAGTACACGTCTTTTACCTCCTTGGTTAAGTTTATTCCTAAATATCTCAATTTTTTTTTGTTGCAATGGTAAATGGGATTGTTGTTTTAGTTTCTCATTCTCAGAGTTCACTATTGGTATATAAAAATGCTATGGATTTTTGGTGTTAATTTTGTATCCTGCTACATTTCCGAATTCATTTATTAAAGCTAATAGTTTTTTGATAGAGTCTTTAAGGTTTTCTATGTACAGTATCATGTCATCTGCGAATAATGAGAGTTTTACTTCCTCCCTTCCTATTTAGATGCCTTTTATTTCTTCTTCTTGTCTGATCACTATAGTCAGGACTTCCAGTACTATGTTGAACAAGAGTGGTAAAAAAGGGCATACCTGTCTTGTTCCTGTTCTTAGGGGAAATGGTTTTAGTTTTTGCCCATTGAGTATGATGTTGGCTGTAGGTTTGTCATATATGGCCTTTATTATGTTGAGGTATGTTCCCGCATTCCCACTTTGCTGAGAGTTTTTATCAAAAAAGGGTGTTGGATTTTGTCAAATTCTTTTTTCTGCATTGATTGATATAATCATGTGATTTCTGTCTTGTAATCTGTTTATGGGCTGTATCACATTTATTGATTTGCGAATACGGAACCAACCTTGCATCCCTGTAATAAATCCCACTTGGTTATGATGTATAATCTTTGTCATGTATTGCTGGATCCAGTTTGCTAAAATTTTGTTGGTGATTTTAGTGTCTATGTTCATCAGAGATATTGGCCTGTAGTTCTCTTTCTTTGCCATCTTTATCTGGTTTTGGAATCAGAGTGATGCTGGCTTTATAGAAAGAGTTGGGAAGATTTTCTTCCTCTTGAATTTTTTGGAATAGTTTGAAGAGTTGAGGGGTTATCTCTTTGAATATTTGGTAAAACACCTCTGCGAATCCGTCTGGATCAGGGCTTTTGTTTGCTGGGAGTTTTTTTATTTTTTTAAATTACTGCTTCAATTTCATCAGTAGTTATTGGCCCAGTCAGGTTTTCTGATTCTTCCTGATTGAGATTTGGAAGGTTGTATTTCTCTAGGAATAAGTCCATTTGTCTAGGTTGTCCTGTTTGTTGGAATAAAGTCATTCATAGTATTTTATTACATTTTATATTTCTGTGGTGTCAGTTGTTATCTCTTTCATTTCTGATTTTGTTTATTTGGGTCCTCTCTTTTTGTTTCCTAGTGAGTTTGGTTAGAGGTCCATAAATCTTGTTTATCCTTTCAAAGAACCAGCTCTTAGTTTTATTGATCTTTTGTGTTTTTTCTTTGGTCTCTATGTCATTTATTTCTGCTCTGATCATTATTATTTCCTTCCTTCTACTTGTTCTGGGCTATTCTTGTTGTTCTCTTTCTAATTCTTTAAGTTGTAATGTTAGATAACTTACTACCAGTTCCTCTCCCGCTCTCTCTCTCTCTCTCTCTCTCTCTCTCTCTCTCTCTCTTTGTAGTTAGGCCTGTAGTGCTATGAACTTCCCTAGCAGGACTGCTTTAACTTTTTCCGATAGGTTTTGGATTGTTGTGTGTTCATTGTCATTTGTCTTCAGGATTTTTAAAAATTTTATTCTTTGATCTCTTCGGTAACCCATTCATTGTTTAATAGCATGCTATTTAGTTTCCATGTAGTTGATTGCTTTGAGCATTTTTTAAAATTAAATCTTTATTGTTCAGATTATTATAGTTGTTCCTCTTTTTCCCCCCATAGCTCCCCTCCACCCGGTTCCCCCCCCACC
>NW_005357770.1:59589-84668 GCF_000412655.1 Myotis brandtii | reverse complement strand
TCCTCAGTTGCCAGCCCTTTCCGCGTGTGCCTCCGTACCTCTGCACTTTACTTAGGCACCTCCTCTGAGTCTCAGTGTGCTTTTCTCTTTCTTTCTAGTTGTAGAATTTCCACTCTACAGCCAGCCAGCCAGCCAGCCTTCCTATGGTTCTGGATGATGTCCGTTTTGTCTTTTAGTTGTAGTTTTGAAGTGGTTGTGCGAGGCAGCAATTTCAAGTGTTCATCTATGCCGCCATCTTGGTTTCTCCTCTGCTTTAAGCATTTTTATTGTAGCTGATTTCCAATTTCATGCCACTGTGGTCTGAGAAGATGCTTGATTTAATTTCAATCTTCTTGAATTTGTAGAGTGTTAACTTGTGCACTAACATGTGGTCTATCTTTGAAAATGTACCATGTGTACTTGAGGAGAATGTATTTCCTGTAGCTTTGGGGTGGAAATTTCTGAAGATATCAATTAGTTCCATTTGTTCTAGTGGCATTTAGAATTGCTGTTTCCTTTTGTCTAGAAGATTTATTCAGTGATGTCAGTGGGGTCTTAAAGTCCCCTACTATGATTGTACTGCTGTCAATCTCTCTTGATATCACCCAGAAGTTTTTGAAATATATTTATATGCTCCTGTATTGGGTGCATATATGTTTCTCAGAGTTATAGTCTCTTGTTGTATCGATCCCTTTAGTATTATGAAGTGACCTTCTTTATCTCTTGTTATGGCCTTCACTTTGAAGTCTATTTTGTCTACCCCAGCTTTTTTTCATTTTCATTTGCCTGAAAAAATTTTTTTTTCCATTCCTTCACTTTTAGTCTGTGAGTCCTTTGTTCTAAGGTGGGTCTCTTGTAGACAGCATATATATGGGTCATGTTTTCTTATCCATTAAGCTACCCTATGTCTTTTGATTGAAGCATTTAATCCATTTACATTTAATGTTATTATTTGTAGGTACTTGCTTTTGCCATTTTTATTCTTTATGCCTTTGTTCCTTCTTTCCTTTCTATTCCTTTTTTTAATTTTTTTTATTTTTTAACAACAGTCCCTTTAGCATTTCATTTCTTGCTTTGCTGGTTTGGTGGTAATAAGCTCCCTTAAACTTTTTTTTTTTTTTGCCTGTGAAGCTCCTGATTTCACCTTCAACTTTGAATTGATAGCCTTGCTGGATAGAGTATTCTTAGATTCAGGTCCTTGCTTTGCATACTTCATTCTATTCCCTACTGGTCTGATGTGTTTCAGTTGAGAAATCAGTTGATAGTCTAGTGGGAGATCCCTTGTAAGTAACTTTCTGTCTATCTCTGGCCACCTTTAAGATCCTTACTTTGTCGTTGGCATTTGCCAATTTAATTATGATGTGTCTCAGTGTGGGTCTTTTTGGGTTCATCTTGTTTGGGACTCTGTGTGCTTCTTAGACTTGTGGATTTTTTTCTTCACCAAATCAGGGAAGTTTTCTGGCATTATTTCTTCAAACAAGTTTTCTATTCCTTGCTCAGCTTCCTCTCCTTCTGGCACCTCTATATGCAGATGTTGTTTCAATTTCATGTTGTCCCAAAGCTTCCTTAGACTCTCCTGCTTTTTAATTTTTTTTCTGCTCTGCTTAGCTGTTTTTTTCTACCTTGTCTTTTAACTCACTGATATGGTCCTCAGCTTCTTCTAGTCTACTGTTGAAAACTTCCAGGGTGTTCTCTATTGCAGCTATGTCATTCTTCATTTTCTCTTGATTTTTATACTTGTTGGTGAATTTCTCATCCAGTCGTTTGAGCATCCTTATAACCATTACTCTGAATTCTTTCTCTGACAAATTGCTTGGCTCCATTTCATTTCATTCCTTTTCTGGTGATTCCTCCTTTTCTTTCATTTGGGGGTGTGTATTTGTCTTCCCATTTTTGTTCCTTTGTAATTGTTTCTATGTATTAGATCAAACTGCTATACCACCCAGCTTTTTAAAATTGGTGTTATGTAGTAAATGTTTTGTGGGACTCAGTGGTACAGTCTTTCAGGTATCATGGGCTGGATGTTCAAGGGATGCTCCCTCCTTGAGATATTTGAGTTCTCCTGATGTAGTTGGGTCTTGAATGTTATTGTCCTATTCATGGACAGAGTCTCCTCTCAGGGTGTCTGATTATGTGGTTTGCTCTGTACCATGTCATGCCAACTGTTTTCAGGTGCTGACTGAACAGCACAAAATACAACACAAGACATGACACAGAATGAATAGGAGGCAGCCAATCAATGATTCTCATTCATCATCATCATCATCATCTCTCTCTCTCCTTTCCTCTCTGAAATCAATAAAAATATATTTTAAAAAAGAATGTATATTCTGCATCTTTGAGGTGATATGTTCTCCAAATATTAATTAAGTCCACCTAATCCAGTGTGTCATTTAAGGTTGCTGTTTACTTGTTTTTTTTGTTTTTGTTTTTTTTTTGGTCTGGAAGATCTATCTAGTGATGTCAATGGGATGTTAATGTCCCACACTATGACTATATTGCTGTTGATCTCTCCCTTAAAGTCCTCCAGGAATTTTAAAGTATATTTCAGTTCTCCTATATTGGGTGCATATATGTTTACCAGTGTTATAGCCTCTTGTTGGATCAATCCCAATAGTTTATATAGAGACCATCTTTCTCTCTTGTTATGGCCTTTGTTTTGAAGTCTATTTTGTCAGATATAAGTATTGCTACCCCAGCATTTTTTTTTCTATTTGCATGGAAATATTTTTCCATGCTTTCACTTTCATCCTGTGTGAGTTTTTTGTTCTGAGGTTTGTCTCTTGTAGACAGCATATAGGGACCTTGTTTTCTTTTTTTTGGGGGGGGGGGCTTGTTTTCTTATCTATTCAGCTACCCTGTGCCTTTTGATTGGAGCATTTAATCCATTTACATTTAAGATTCATTTTTGATAGGTACTTATTTATTGCCATTTTTATTCTGTATGCATATGTTCCTCTCTTTCTATTTCTTCTTCTTAACAACAGTCCTTTTAGCATTTCTTGCAATGAAACTTCTTTAGTCTTTTTTATTTGGTCTTGGAAGCTTTTTATATCACCTTCAATTTTGAATGATAGCCTTGCTGGATATAGTAGTCTTGTTTTAAGATCCTTTTTTTTTTTCATTATTTTGAATACTTCATATCATTCCCTTCTGGAAAGCCTTATGGGAGCTCCCATGAGATAACTGTCTCTCTCTTGTTGCCCTTAAGATTCTCTCTTTGTTATTAATATTTGCCATTTTAATTAAGATATATATTGGTGTGACTCTCTTTTTGATTGGGACTCTCTGTGCTTCCTGAACTTGTGTGACTTTTTCCTTCACCCAGGTTAGGGAAGTTTTCTGTCATTATTCCTTTGAACAGGTTCTCTATCCCTTCCTTGCGTTGTTCCCCTTCTGGTTCCCCTATGATGTGGATACTATTCCATTTCACATTGTCCCAAAGTTCCTTTAACCTGTCCTCCTGCTTTCTACGTATTTTTTCTTTTTGATGCTCTAATTGAGTGATTTTTTTCTACCTTATAATTTGCTGATTTGATCCTCTGCTTCTTCTAATCTACTATGATTTCCTTCCAGGGTATTTCTTATTTCAGCTATGTCATACTTCATTTCCTACTGGTTGTTTTTCATTGTTTCTATATCCCTTTTCATGCTGTTGAGCATTCTAAAAACCATTACTTTATACTCTGTTTCTGATAAACTCCCTGCCTCCATTTCATTTAGCTCTTTTTCCAGTGATTCCTCCTGCTTTTTTCATTGGGGACTGTTTCTTTGTTTCCCATTTTCACTGTTTCTTTTTGCTTGTTTCTGTGTATTGAGTAAGTTGCTGTGCCTCCCAGTTTTGGTGGTGTGGCCTTCTTGTGGGACCCAGTGGTATAGTCTCCTTGATTCTCTGAACTGGGTGCTCTATGAATGTACCTTATGTGGGTTAAGTGAGCCTTCCTGTTGAATTTGGGTCTTGATCATTATTGTCCTTTTCATGGGTGGGCTCAGCCCTAAGGCTTGCTGACTGTGATTCCCACCCTGACCACATCATGCCAACTGTTATATGGGTGCTCCACTACTTCCCTGCCTTCCTCCAACCTCTGTTCTTGCCCATAATTAACTAACAGTACCACTAACAGATGCCATTTATATATCTGGTGTATGATATTTTTAATTGCTGAATTTTTTTTTTTTGCTAATATTTTTTTTTGGAGGATTTTGCATGTATGCTCATCAGAGCTGTATCCCTATAATTTTTAAAATGTTTTTGTCTGGTTTTGGAACCAGGATAATGGTGGCCTTGTAAAAGAAACTTGGGAGCCTTCCCTCCTCTTGAATTTTTTGGAATAGTTTGAGAAGGATAGGTGTTAATCCTTCATTGAACGTTTGGTAAAATGCACCTGTGAAGCCTTCAGATCTGGAACTTTTGTTTGTTGGGAGCTTTTTGATTACTGATTCAATTTCTTTGATAATAATCAGTCAGTTCAGATTTTCTGTTTCTTCTTGATTCAGTATATGTTTCTAAGAATTTATCCAATTTTTTCCAAATTGTCCAATTTGTTAGGCATGTAATTGTTCTTAGTATTTTCTTATAATCCTTTGTATTTCTATGGTATCAGTTGTCACTTCTCCTCTTTCATTTTTGATTTTATTTATTTGTTTTTTAAAATTAAATCTTTACTGTTGAAACTATTACATATGTCCTTTTTTTTTCTCTCCCACTGACCTCTTCTAGCCTGTCCCAGCCGCCTGCCCCAGGCCTTTACCACCCTATTGTCTGTGTCCATGGGTTATGCTTATATGGATACAAGTTCTTTCCCTCTGAGATTCGACATCCTGTCCATGCTTTTATGTTTCTGGATCTATTTTGTTCATCAATTTATTTTGTTCATTAGATTCTACATATGAGTGAGATCATGTGATAATTGTCTTTCTCTGACTGGCTTATTTTTCTTAGCATAATACTCTCCAAGTCCCTCTATGCTGTCTCAAAGGATAAGAGATCCTTATTTTTTTCTTTTTAAAATATATTTTATTTATTTCAGAGAGGAAGGGAGAGGGAAAGAGAGATAGAAACATCAATGATGAGAAAGAACCATTGATTGGCTGCCTCCTGCACGCCCCCTACTGGGGGTCGAGCCCACGAGCCAGGCATATGCCTTTGGCTGGAATCGAACCTGGGACCTTTCAGTCCACAGGCCGATGCTCTATCCACTGACCCAAACCAGCTAGGACAAGATCCTTATTTTTTACTCTCTCTCTTTTTTTCTTGATTCTGGTTAAATGCTTTTTAATCTTGTTTATCTTTTCAAAGAACCACTTCTTAGTTTCAGTGACTTTTCTATTGTTTTCTTAGATTCTATTTTGTTTCCACTCTGATTTTTATTATTTTCTTCCTTCTCCTCACTTTTTTTTTGTTTTGTTCTTTTTCTAGTTCATTTAATGTATGGTTAGATAGTTTGCCATTTTTCTTGTTTCTTGTGGTAGACGTATATTGCTATAAAATTCCCTCTTAGGACTGCTTTAGCTTTGTCCCATAGATT
The DNA here is from genome assembly GCF_000412655.1 of Myotis brandtii. Taxonomy (NCBI): domain Eukaryota; kingdom Metazoa; phylum Chordata; class Mammalia; order Chiroptera; family Vespertilionidae; genus Myotis; species Myotis brandtii. Next base: position 79,161 of record NW_005357770.1, on the reverse strand, counting down.
TTGAGTTATTGTGTTTTCATTTTTCTTTGTCTCAAAGTAGCTTTTGATATCTTTGTTATTCTCATTGTTAACCCACTCATTGTTTAGTAAATGGTTATTTAGCCTCCATGTGTTTGTGTTTTTCAGTTTTATTCTTGGGATTGATTTCTAGTTTCATACTATTGTGTTTGGAGAAGATGCTTGATAAGATTTCAATCTCCTTAATTTCATTAATACTTGCTTTTGTGGCCTAACATGTGTTTTATCCTGGAAAATGTTCTATGTGCACCTGAAAAGAATGTATATTCTGCTGCTTTGGGGTGAAATACATCTGGTTGAATGTGTCATTTAAGGTCACTGTTTTCTAGTTGGTTTTCTGTGTAGAAGGTATATCCATTGATGTCAATGGGATTTAAAGTCCCTTATTATGACTGTACTAGAGGCCAGGTGCATGGATTCGTGCACTGGTGGGGTCCCTCAGTGTGGCCTACAGGGATTGGACTGAAACCAGCATCTAACATCCCCTGAGGGATGTAGTAGTGCTCGAAGCAGCAGGCGGCCAGGGAGGAGCCACTCCCGTTCATCCTGGCCCCACTCATCCTGGTCAGCTGAGTGTCTGCCCCCATCTTCCACTGCCGTGCCTTGCATCTCTTAGTCTGCTGCACCCAGCTATGAAGAAATGGATCCCTAGGGTGGAGCTCCCACGGCCTCGGTAGGGGTGTAGACTGAGGCTCAGAGAAGTGGGGTGAGTGCCCGAGGGGCACCCAGGGCAGACTGGGGAGTTGCAGTAGCTGTGCTGCGAGGCCCACTTTGCATGCCATCCTATAAGTCCTGGGGTGGCTCCAGTCTGATAGGAGGAGGCAGGTGCTGGGGACTGAGTTCCTGGTCTCTTTTTTCCCTCCCTCTGTCCTTTGGTTCCGGCTGCTCAGGGAGGACATGATCAGAGAGGTGGGTTGGGGGAGCCATGCCTCCGGAGCAGTGCCAGGAGAGTGGCAGAATTTGGGCTGATGGCCCAGCCTCCCAATGCGAACTGCAGCTCAGCCCCACCTGCTTGTGATCTTCCATAGACTCAATCACTGTTTCTCTTTTTGTCTGTCCAAGTTGAATGCCCCCTGGTGGTCAGTGCGTGTCATAGCGACTGGTTGACAGGTTGCTTAGGCTTTTATATATATAGATTACTGTTGATCTCTCCCTTTATGTCCACCAATATTTACTTTGTTTATTTAGGTGCTCCTATGTTGGGTGCATAAATGTTTACAAGGGTTATATTGCCTTGCTGGGTTGGTCCCTTTATCATTATGTAATGTCTTTCTTTGTTTCTTATATCCTTTGTTTTAAAGTCTATTTTGTCTGCTATAAGTATTGATACCCCAGCTACTTTTTGTTTCCATTTGCATGAAATATTTTTTCCATCCCTTAACTTTTGGTCTATGTGTGTCTTTTGATCTGAAGTTGGCCTTTTGTAGACAGCTTATTTATTGGTCTTGCTTTTTTTTTTTTAATCCATACAGCTACCCTAAATATTTTTAAATTGAATTTATTGGGGTGACATTGGTTTGCAATGCCATACAGGTTTCAAGTGTACAACTCAATAAACATCATCTGCACACTGAATAATGTGCCCATCACCTCAAGCAAAGTCTATTTCTGTCCACATTCCCCATACCCCCTTTGCCTACCTTCATTTAGCCCCCTATGTCTTTCAATTGCTGCATTTAAACTATTTACATTTAAAGTAATTATTAGTAGGTACATAGTGATTGCCATTTCATTTTTTATATTTATGTTCCTCTTTTTTTGTCTTCTTAAAGAAGTCCTTTTAACATTTCTTATTATATTGATTTGATGGTGATGACCTCCTTTAGCCTTTTCTTGCCTTGGAAGCTCTTTATCTCTCCTTCAATTTTAAATCATGGAATTGCTGGGTAAAGTAATCTTGGTTGTAGGTCTTTGCTTTTCATCACTTTTAATATTTTGTGCCAGCCCCTTCTGGCCTGAAAAGGGAACTTTCTGTTGAGAAATCAGCTGACAATCTTTGTGGAGTTTCCTTGTAGGTAACTGTCTTTCTCTTGCTGCTTTGAAAATTCTCTCTTTGTCTTTAACCTTTGCCATTTTAATTATGATGTGTCTTGGTGTGGAACTCTGAGTTTGTCTTGTTTGGGACTCTTCATTTCCTGGACATGTATGGAAGTGAAATAAAGTTTTTTCTTTGCCAGGTTAGAGAAGTTTTCAGTTATTATTTCTTCAAATAGGTTCTGAATCTGTTGTTATCTCTCTTCTCCTTCTGACACCCCTATGATAAGAATATTGTTATGCTTGATGTTGTCTCAGAGGTCCCTTTAGCTATCCTCATTTTTAAATTTTTTTTTTTCTGTTCTGACTTGGTGTTTTCTGCTACCTTGTCTTCCAAATCACTGACTCAATTCTCTAATCTGTTGTTGATTTCTTCTAGTGTATTCTTCATTTTACTTACTGTATTCTTTATTTCTAAGTATTTTTATAAGGTTTTAATGTCTCTTTTTATGCTTACTATCTCTTTGTTGAAATTCACACTGAGTTCATTTTTCCATATGTTCCTTGAGCATCCTAGCTACCAATGTTTTGAACTTTGTATCTGGTAGATTGCTTTTCTCCATTTTATTTTTTTTTCTAGAGATTTCTATTCCATTCCACTTTTTTCATTTGGGATATGTTTCTTTGTCTTTCCATTTGTCTACCCTAAGTGTTTATTTCTTTGTACTAGGTAGATCTTCTATGTCTCCCAGTCATGGGAGGTGGCCTTACATAGTAGGTGTCCTGTGGGGCCCAGTGGGGCACTCTATCTGATCACCAGAACTGCGTTTTCCAGGAGTGTGCCTTGTATGGGTTGTGTGTGCCCTGCTGTTGCAGTTGAGTCTTGATTGCTGTTGGCACATCAGTGGGTAGGTTTGACCCTTGGCCTGGCTGGCTTGAGGATTATCAATGACCACAGCATAAAAGCTATTGTGCTGTGGCTGTCCCCACAGAGAAGGAGTTGCCCTAACAAGGTCTGTGCCTGCTGAGACCTCCCTCTAGGTGTGTCACTTGGGACGCTAATCTGGTGGTTCTTTGTAGTGGCCTGAGGCTGGTCATTGGATGTGTTGGTTTGGGGGCCCCTTGGAAAGGACTCCAGTGCAGGGCCATGTCAGATGCTGCCTGTTACGGGACTGGGTTACCTGTTAGGTACTACCTAGCAATCCTCAGTTGATAGCTGCCTATTCTTGGCTTGGCTTTGCATGGGAGGGGCTACATTGCAAACCAAGGCCTGTTGCTACAAAAGACCTCAAGCACACCAAGACCTGCTGCCACCAGCAAAAGACCTATGGCACACCAAGACCTGCTGTCACTTGTCAGCTACCTGTAATGCTCAGCCACTGAAAGAGCCCTGGGTGGCATGCGAGTTGGGTGAGGCACCACCTGGGTTAAGGGCAAAGCAAGTTTTAAAGAAAGCTATGAGTTATATCTCAGACTTTGTTTACAAACCATATGATGTTAAGTATGTTTATTTGACCAACATAAAATGTTTTTGTAGAAATTAATTTTGGTTTTATTTTCTCTCTCTCTCTCTCTCTTCCTCTCTCTCTCTCTTTTACTTTTTATTGATTTATTGGGGGTGACACACTGATTAATAAAATTATATAGGTTTCAGGTATACAATTCTATAATAAATCATCTATATATTGTATTGTGTGTTCACAATATTTTTCTCTCTCTTAAGACAGGAATAAAAGAAGGGAAATATTACATCTCATTGGTAAGCAAGTTTTAACTGAAATGGATAGGTAATCTGAATAACATCTAGTATAGAATCCTTCCATTTATGAGTCATTTGAAGCACTGTATGATGGCTCACTATTAACTTTTTAGGGTGAGAATTCAGTTAATAAGATAATATAATATGAGAGATGCAAATTACTGTTAAAATTAGTGAGCATTAAATTGATTAATTTTCCTCTCGTTTAAGGGCTATTTCTTCTGGCTCCTAATAACACAAAGCTTGATAGAATATTTCACAGATCTCTCATAAAACAGATGCTTAGCTATTCCAAAATCTGTTTTGGTGATTCATGGTAGAAGGCAACAGGTAAGAATCCTAAACACATTCTGGATATAATATACAAATTATCATTAATCAACCCCATTTATTATTGTTTTAGGACTATTTGATTATACAAAGAAATCAGATTCAGGATATGATTTCTATATTGTGTAGCTATATCTGCTGTTTTATCTGCATCAGCACCTTTTATCTATATCTGTACTTTTTAGCCATATCTGCACCTTTTATCTATATCTGCTGTGACAAATTACCACCAAATAAAGTTTTTTCCTGGTGCATATGCTAACTATTGTGCTGAAATTTAAAAATAGCTATTTTAGTGGGAAAAAAAACTTGGAAAGGCAAGAGTTCTGGAAAGAAAAAGAGAATGCAATGTGTGAAGAAATAAAAAATATATAAAGAAAAATGAGAATGCTAGATAGAGGAAAAAAAAGAAGAATGTGAAAATGACTAGGAGAAATATACAAATATAAATGTAAAATATAAATTCATAAAACTGGTTCTTTTGCACCAAATCAGTTGATGGGTTGGATGAACTATCTCAGGGAACAATTCTGGAGGTATACCCACTGACCATGAGATAGAACCATAAGCTTTCACAGAAATATGAATGTCTAGATCCTAGAATACTACACTGGGCATAGACTGCTGTTACTGTTGATTTGGTTAAAATGTGGATTAATGAGGCATGAGAATTGAGAATTATACCTGTACTAGAGGCCCAGTGCATGAAATTCGTGCATGGGGAGGGGGGCTGTCCCTCAGCCTGGTCTGTGCCCTCTCGCAATCTGGGACCCCTTGGGGGATGTCCAACTGCCGGTTTAAGCCCGATCCCTGCAGTCGGACATCCAGCAGTCAGACATCCCTCTCACAATCCGGAACCGCTCACCCCTAACCACTCTCCTGCCTGCCTGCTCGCCCCTAACCACTCACCTGCCTGCCTGCCTGCTCACCCCTAACCAACTCACCTGCCTGCCTGCCTGCTCACTCCTAACCACTCGCCTGCCTGCCTGCTCAATGTGTGTCATAGTGACCGGTCATTCCGGTCATTCCAATCATTCCACCGTAACGGTCACTTAGGCTTTTATATATATAGATTAGCGCAATTGAGAAAAAAAAGACGTCTTATATCACACACCCATCAATGTGAATATGCATACAAACAGGCATACATATGCTGGAAGGGAGGAAGAAGCAACTCTGTTGTTACCAATCTGCATTAATGCAAAACATTGGCTTGCATACCTGAAAAAAGAGCATCCTCTTACCTGAAGCTCCTGGGCAGCAGATGGGGTGAACAGAGAAACAAATTAAAAGGTCTATTTAAAATAATGATATTAAGGACACTAAAGTGCTTTTCTCTTAGTTTTAACACAATGAACAGTGCTAACAATATATACTTCAGTAGATGCAACTTAAAGAAAGGTAAAGGTATATAAACCCAAGGAGAAAACCAACATCAAACCAGAAATTCCCAACCTCATAGTGGTAGATGATGGAATTGGGGCAATAAGTCACAAATACAATTTCTGAAACAGCTTTCCCCTTGTGTGGCCACTTTTCTGTCCTCAACACTTTTGGGGGAGGGGGAGATGACTAAGTATTTGTGAGAAAATTGTGAAATGTCATGGGAAAATGTATCAGGGTCATCAACTGGAACAAAAAGATGGTGTCACCTGATCCTGCTCACCAAGAGAAAGGTGTGTGTGATCATGGTCTCTTCACTGCTGATATACAGTTAACAGCAAAGACACAGCACCTTGCAAAGATTCTGAAAAGTTCAAGGCCAAACCCTTACCAATATTAGGCAATAAATTATGAGGCAATTTAATGAAAAGAAGTAGATGTAACCAAAAAACTGTCTTTTTTGATAACTGTGTTTTTATCTAGAAGGTAAATATGCTGAACTTTCTCAGATGAGGAAAAACTGAAATTATTCACCTATGATAGTACAAAGGAATGGACATTGAGACACTGCTAGAAGCTTTATTTAGGTTACCTCACTAAATGCTCATATCCACTCTATAGACAGGTATTATCATACCCATTGAGTATCTGAGAAAGCCAAGAGAAATTGCATGCTCATGGTCATACAGTGAGTGAGGTCAGTGGCAGAGCTGTAATTCAAAGTTGGACCTTGCCTGGCTCCAAAGCCTTGCATTTTTTATGCTACCCCTCATAAGCATGGCAGCATCCCTTATTGTATCTTAGTGAGATGTGGTTAAAACTTTTTCACATGGTTTATTTTATTTGGGTACATATATACTTTCATACTCTTGAGTGTCTATGAAATCTTAATTATATAAGATAAAGTCATCACTGTGATGTAGTTCTTGTTGGCTAGGACAACAGAGAGAACACCAGTAGTATTCATTACTTTTTGTCCCTGACAAACATTAGTGTCATAGTTATTTTCAAGTGGTGGGCATCTCAGATTTTCCTTCCTTTATTTTGATAGAAATTAAATTTGTTAGTTGTTCTGAAACTGTGTCTGATTCTCCTGCTAGGTCATATTATATAACATGTTTTTATTTGATTGACTTTAGAAAATGATGTGTGTCTTGCAAGGTCAATTTTTCCCTCTTTAGTTTTATTTTCAGAGTGAAGAGGGTGCCTGAGCTTGAATTCTAGCCTAGGAGAGAAGATGGGGTTAGCTGTTCAGGCCAGGGAACTCATGTTGTGACATTCCATGTAGCTCTGGCTCAGAGACATTCAAAACCATTGTATTTCATGGAAGACTTAAAACAATCATCACCACAATTCGAGATTGATATCTTTATTACTAATTGTGATGAACAGTCAGAAAATTCTGCACTACTTTCTACTGGTTCTAGAACAACTCAAGGTGAAAAGCTGACACTTATTTTAAAGTTGCTTTGCAGTAAGTACCTTTAGCTCTTTATATACTGGGCTGCCAAACTTGTGTCCGGGAAAAGATTGGTAAAGAAAATACTGTTCCTTCTGAGGATGTGATTCTCCCTTGCTGGCACAGATATCTAAGGTCATCAGTGGCCAAAGGGACAAAAGCAGATAGCCCCTTGGCTTCACCTTGATATAAACGAGTTGGTCAGCAGTCACCCTTTTAGGGAAGGTAAGAAGTTAATTAAGGTAAGAAGTTGGTTAAGTTAGGAGGTGCCTTTCCACTATAGGAGATGATAAACTTTGAATCTGGGCCTCTGCTTTAACTTTAAGTCTAGCAGAAAGCCCTTTCTTTGGGAAATAGACTGTGTATAGTTACATGTGAGCTCAAGCATGTTGACTAACACCAGGAGCTGACTTGGTACCAGGGGTATCCGGCATTTTCACACATACCAATCTCCCTTTAGTGAATTTCGTTTCCACCTTTTGAGGCAAAGGATTACCACTCAACTGGAACACCCCCCAAACTATCAAAATGAGAGCAAAGGGATGATGTGTTGCCTTCCAATCCCAGATTTCAAAAATATGATTCATAACTGAAAGCATCTTATGACCATACTTGTCATCCAAATACACAAATCTGCCTTTGCCTATTGAGACTTGAGTTAAGCTGCTCCAAGTGTGGGGAAAACCTGCCACCCATCTACATCAGAGCCAGAAACTCTCCTGTGCCCTCCATCCTGTTTTGAGTTCTAATGACCTAATCAGGCAGCACAAAGGCCCCAGAGGCCCCAGGCTCCTGGCTTATTTTGTCGTAGGCAAGCTTCCAAGTAATGGAATTAGAGCAATTTCATGTTTATAAGCATTAAATGCTCTGCTTGTTTTAGCCAGGTACCAGCAAACAGGTTCAGAACTTGAATATTTTGTGTGTGTGTGTTTTAAAGCTCACTGTTGGACTTACACACAGCCTTTGTATGGTCACCAGCAGTCAAATTATGGCCATTTTAAAATAATCTGGCAGCATCTGCTGTGGGCTCAGACAGGAAGGGTGTGGTAACTTGTGCCAAAGTGAAGCTGCTGAACTTGGAATACGTTGATTTAAAATAAAGTTTACAGCTTTTCAATGAAAGACACAGTTATAAAAATTCATTATTTAGCAGGTAAAAAGAAACTTTGTTAGTCAAGTGGGTTATTTTTAGAGAAAGTACTATACCTCTCCGTCCTCTAGTTCTACATCCAGGAAATCGAAGTCTCTAAAGACTCTGAACTGTTGCTCACTGTTTGTGTCATCCATGTTCTCCGGTTCTCGGGCACCATCCTCGGAAGAGACCAAGCTCGTCTGATGCTCCAGCAGGTCCAAGTCCCCACATGATGAAAAAATTACCTACAAATCCAAAAAGTCCCGTCCTGAGAAACCATCTCCCTCTGGTTGTTTGCGCTACAAAAAAACCCATCACTGGCTCTTCATCACACTGTTTCCAGTACACACCTAATTCCTCAGGCAGATTTTTTTAGGATGTTATTATTTATGTTGGACAGGTGCCTTCAGATTAAAATTAGTGCAAAGACACAAGTTCATGCACCAGGAAAATGTTTCAAGAGTCAAATGGCTGCTTACTGGATGAAGACTCGACCCTACCTGGATGTGTGTGTGTGTGTGTGTGTGTAGGGGCGTGTGTGCGTGTTTGTGAGACAACTGTATGTGTGTTCACAAATCAGCAGCCAAGACAAGTTCCACTGTTTCTGAACTGACTGAGGTTGGTACTTGTACATACTCACACACAGATGACACACAGTGTCACACAATATTTTCAGGATTCCCAATACCAAGATAAGCTATTATAGAATGAACTATGAGAGCAAAGGAATTAACCCTTTCAGAGATAAACCAGGAACTGGAAAGGAATAAGAAACAGAAGCCAAAAGATATAACACTTGCTCATTTGAACTACAGAAGTGTAGCTGAGCAACCATGCTCATAATTTACACTTAAATTCCTACCCTATTGATTTAACAAAATAAGACTTTTTCTATTAAAAACTTTAATAGAGTAATACTTTAAAATTAAAATTTTTGTTTAGGGTCTTTTTGCTGGGTCATCTTAACAGAACTTTGTAGAAATAATAAGCTACAAATGAAGCTAAATGTTTTGCTATTCAGCCTTTCCTGAGTACAGATTGATATTAAATAAAGTGAACAGGATTCTTATTTAACCGTTACAACATCCAGTCATCCTTGAAAAGTAGGCAATCATTTAGAAGAATTTAAATACACAAATGTCTATCAAAAGTAAAAGAATGAGAGGATTTATAGGTACTTTTTTCCTCCAGTATTTCAGGACAGTCAGTATTTCTCATGTGTGTATGTGATACAGTTTGTGCAGGTATTACATATGGGCATGTAAGACAGACAACTAGTGAGAGACAAGATGAGAATTCTGGCTTCCTCAGTTGTGCTGCTGCTCTTACTTGTAACATCCTCCAGGTAAACATTTCCAGCCAGAAAGGCCTCAGCACAGAAACAGGAGGTTCGGATCTGAAGGAGGAAGTGCCACCTGCTAAGGCAGTAAGAAATGGCCCTGGCTGGCAGGGCTGCATTGTGAAGGCCAAGTGCTCCTGTTTCTCTCCCTTGTGAGCCTGGAGGCTCCGCCTGCTCTAGCCACTGTCATCTTGTTCCCTCTGCCCTAAATAATGTCACAGGGTAGCAACAAACCCACTGATCACTAACACCAAATGGTGACTTCAATGGAGGCCAAGCTGAGCTAATAACTGGCTAGGGCACATTGCCAGACAGTCAGAAAATACCTGGTGAAGTCAGACTCTGAGATTTTTATTGCTTTTGCTACAACAGGTTCACATATACAATTTGAATTTTCTAAATTTTAGAAGGGCTTCAGAAGCTAACTTCTAATACTTTAATTATTCATATTTTTCAAAACCTGATGGCATGGTTTTAAAAAACTGTAACATCAGTAGAAATTTACATGAGAAAAAACATGATAACATATCATTATTTTCACCTTTATTGTGAATAAAATAATGACATCACAGTAAGAGTTGTGTGTACAGAATAAAATTATATCCAAAAGGAATGTGTATCATATTTGGTGGTGTAGTAAGCTGGGCATTTTTATTTAAAAAATTAAGAAGTTTTAAAAATTGAAAATAACTGAGTATTTATTTACAGACAACGTGGTGCAAATAGCCAACAAAATCTTTCATTGTTTCTGAATTAAGATGAGACTGAAAACCATGCTGTGGGGAGAAATGATGTAGGGGTTTGATCTAGATGGTAGATATTATACTTGAAATTTATAGGTAAATCTTCTAAACTTGTTTTGACCAAAGGTAAAAACAGACCAAAGTAAAAAAGAAATGATACCAAAATACATTTGATATGTGCTAGAACTTACTGATGGATTTTTGCTCAATCCTACTTCTTGGCCACACAGAGAAAGGACATGCACCAACTTCTCTTTTGTCCTCTTCTGGAAAAGAAACACACAGGCAGATTATAATCATGGCATCTTGTGACCAGATCTGCTCTTATATATAGAACTATCATACTGGAAATGTGACCAGTGAGAACTGAGATGTAAAATGTACACAGACTTGGCATGAAAAAAGGATGTAGAACATTGAATTAATAATTGTGAAATATTGATTACATGTTGAAATAATATTTTAGACATATTTGGTTAAGTAAAATATGTTATAAATTCATTTTAACTGTTTGTTTTAACTTTTTAAAAAAGGTGACTATTAGAACATTTAGAGTGAGGGTCACCTTCTATTTCTATGATACAGTACTGATCTAAGTTTTCCCAAGGTGGGGGATCAGGGTCTGAAAATCAACCTCAAGATTCTTCAGTAGATATTCATCCCTTTTCTTTATAATCTTTCTTATATGCTACAACTTTCAGCATTAGCAACACTTTCCTTAAACCTAAATTAAATCTATTATGTTAACAGCACAAACCTATTTTCCTGAAAGAGGAGACTAACTTTACTTTGTGCAGAATTAAAAAAAACTCAATTATTTGCAAGCTGTATTAAATCTTTTCAATTTATTTTTCCTAAAGTTAAACAACTTTAATTCCTTTTTGTGTTCTCCATACACCTCATGTTTTAGCACCTTAAGCAAGCAGATTCTTCTGTAAGACATCACATTTTCCAGTAACACAGATCAACTAGGTCTCAGAATGAATGGTAGTTTGAGAATAAAATTAAAGAGGGTCCAGAGCCTTAAAAATATTCATGTACTCCAGAATTGCTTTCAAAGCAATCTTCCTGATCTTTCTAGAATGATCTTTCCCTTTTTAATCTGATTTACACTTATGTGGCGACTGCTAGGAGGCCAACGTCACTCATAGACTTTCTCCTTAATGGAACTCAGTCTGCTGCATCCTTCTTTCCAAATTATAGAAGAGACACTCAATACAGTGTCTTTTCAGTGTTGAAGGATGTTGAAGCAAGGCAAGAGATTTGTAAGCTCTTTTCCTAAGTTTTAGTGGGAATTTTATAATCTCAGGAAGAAATCGATATTGAGGAACATGGAATGGGCGGTACATTTCTTTCTCTTTGCCAAATCCCCAATGAAGTATGGTAGGCTCCCTATTCAACAACTCAGTGGACACTCACTGATGACCAGCTGTGTTCCAGAAGGTACTGCTACGTGATCCATTTCCTCAACCGTTAGGAGTGAAAGTGAGTCCTACTGGGTGAACAGTATTTTTCCTGCCTAGTGCTCACTTGGTCTTCATTTTATCTTGGGGACAGCCGCTATCCTTGTAAGTGGGGTCCTGCCTCCCTCACATAAGCTGCAAATCCTTTTTCTTTCTTTTTCATTATAACTTAAAAAAAATTATTTATTTAATTTTTAATCTTTATTGTTGAGACTATTACAAATATCCCTCCCTTTCACACCCCTCCCCCCCCTTTCCCTCCTCCACCTGGATCCTCCTATCCTGCCCCAGGCCTTCACCACCCTATTGTTTATGTCCATGGGTAATGCATATATGCATATAAATTCTTTGGTTAATCTTCCCTCCCACCCCCACCCCTGACTTCCCTCTGAGATTTGTCAGTCTGTTCAATGTTTCCATGCCTCTGGTTCTATTTTATTCATCAGATTCCTAATTCGTTCATTTTGATTTTTAGGTTAAATTGTTGATAGATATGTATTTATTGCCATTTTATTGTTCATATTTTTTATCTTTAAAAAAAATTTTCTACTTAAAAAGACCCTTCAACATTTCATGTAATACTGGTTTGATGGTGATGAACTCCTTAAGCTTTTTCTTGTCTGTGAAGCTCTTTATCTGACCTTCAATTCTAAATGATAGCTTTTCTGAGTCGAGTAATCTTGGTTGTAGGTTCTTGCTTTTCATCACTTTGAATATTTCTTGCCACTCCTTTCTGGCTTGCAAAATTTCTGTTGAGAAATCAGTTGATAGTCATATGGGTCCTGCCTAACTAAACTGCTTTTCTCTTGCTGCTTTTAAGATTCTCTCTTTGTCTTTAACCCTTGGCATTTTAATTATGTGTCTTGGTGTGGTCCTCTTTAGGTTCATCTTGTTTGGGATTCTCTGCAATCCTGGACTTGTATGTCTATTTCTTTCACCAGTCACAGGAAGTTTTCTGTCATTATTTCTTTAAATAGGGTTTTGATTTCTTGCTCCCTCTCTTCTACTTCCAGCACCCTCATGGTATAGATGTTAGTACACTTGAAGTTGTCCCAGAGGCTCCTTAATCATCTTCATATTTTTGGATTCTTTTTTCTTTTTGCTCTTCTGATTGGATGTTTTTTTGCTTCCTCATATTCCAAATTGCTGATTTGATTCTCAGGGCCCAGTGGCTCAGCCTCCCCATTATGTGTACCTCTGTGTGGACTATGTGTACTCTTTTGTTGTAGTTGAGCCTCGATTGCTGTTGGTAAAATTGGGAGGGATTGACCCCCAGGCCAATTGGCTGTGAGGATCAGCTGCTACCACAGTAGAAAAGTTTCTATACAGGAGACACCCCTATGGAGAAAGACCTGCTTCATGGGGGTTTGGTGCTTACTGAGTCTGCCCCTTGAGTTTGTGGTTCATGGGTGTGGTAGTTATAATCTGGCATGATCTGAAGCTGTTCACCAGGTGCACTGGTTCTGGGACCTCACTGGAAGTGAAAAGTTAGCCACTGCCTGTGTCCTGCTTGGGACTACCCAGCACAAGCTACAGAATGACCTGCAGATGGCTGCTACTTATGTTGGGCTTAGAGATAACCAGGAGAGGCCAAGCTGGGAAGCAAGGCAAGCTGCTGCTAGTGCTGGGCCTGGGGCCACTTATTGAGATGTATGGTGCACAGAGTCCAGCTGCTGCTTGTTTGAGAGATTTTAGGAACATCTGAAGCCTGAGCCAGGACAGGCCATTCTATAGAAAAGCCATTGCAAACAGCTTGGGTGGGGCTGCATATTGGGTGGGGTGGGATCTTAGGGAATCACCAGGGTGGTGCAAATAGTTATCACCAGGGTGGTGCAAACAGTGATGGAGACTCAGATATGGCACCTGCCAGTTAGCTTTGTGGGGGTGGTGGGAGGTCTTAGCACTTTTGTCTGAGAGAAAGCTACCCTGAGTTCTTGCCCTGATGCCAGATAATTTAGTTCCTCCCTGTATGTCCCTGAATTCTTTCAAGCTGCTGCCCAGTATTGGAGCTCAGAGGGAGTGAGTCTGAGTAAGTCTGTGTACCAGCCTTTTAAGAGGAACACCTGGGACTCCAGCAACCCTCCGTGTCACTCAGCCACAATCCACGCTGGTTTTTATAGCCCAAAGTTATGGGACTTCTCTTTCCAGCACTGGAACCAGGTGGTCTGGTGTGGGGCTGGGACCCCTTGCTCCTCATGGGAAGCCTCCACAATCAAGGTATCCCTCCTGATTAAACCACATGTGGATGTCAGCCCAGCTCATTCCATGCTTCCACCCCTCCCATCAGTCTCAATGTGCTTTCTTCTTTAATTCTCTAGTTGTAGGACTTCCATTCAGCCAAATTTCAGGCAGTTCTGAATGATAGTTGTTCTGTATTTTAGTTGTAATTTTGATGTGGTTGTGGTAGGATGTGAGTACCAGTGCTTATCTATGCTGCTATCTTGGTTCCTATCTCTCCTGCAAGTCCTTTTTCTAATTGCTATTAGTGTGGTCAGGGAAAGGCTCCGTCCTTCTGAAATCAGCAGAGCCAAAGACCATGGAAATCTAAGAAGAGCCTGCCTGAGAATGATGTCAACAGAGAGGAAAGCAGTGCCAGGCCTGGGAAGAGAGGGTAGAGATAGTGAGAAGGAGAGAGAATCTAGGGATCCAGTTTCTGAATTGGTATACTAGAATTCAGCTGTGCTTGAAGCTAAGACACATAAGTTAATAAATTCCTTTTCCACTTAAGGTATTTTTCATTGGGCTTCTGTCACATGTAACCAAAAGAGCCCTATGAAGCAGGGTTTTACTTAATTGTGCAATGACATTAATACTGTAATGGAGGCACTTATGGAGTGAATACTCTTAGGCTGTGATAACAGAGAGACCTGGCAGCTAGCTGCTTTGCTCTGTGTTATACAGACTGTGCAGCACAGGGACCATGAGTGGAGAGCATGCACAGAGGACAATAGCCAGAATTTCACTGGATGTGCAGCCATCATAGAGAACTAATTGAAAGAATGAAGGTTGTATTATTTGGAGAACAGAGGACTCATTTGGATAAGTGGCAGAGGGGGCAGGGCTTCTTTAAATGTTGGAAGGACCACCACATGAAAGAGATCAGATTTCACTTTCTAAGCCTTTAAGACAAGCGGCCCACAACAAATATTTTTGTGGCCCAGTCAATATAACGGTTGTAAGAAATGCTTTAATAAAAATTTCATAACTTAATTTTTACAATATCCTGTTATACATAATTATTAATAATGAACTACGATGTTCGGTAATGACTGATTACTATAATTGTGTTGCATTCATTTCCCTTACGTGCCTAACGTGCAGGCGCACCATTTCTCTCCACTAATACTAGCAGTGAATATTTTAGCAGCCGATTGCCATGTCATTAGTCCTGTACTGACTTGTTTGGTGTGCGCAATAGGAAATATTTCGCTTTCAGAAAACAAGAAAAATAGGTTTATTTTCATTATGCTTATTAATTTGTGCAGTTATTCAGTGTCTGGTAAGTTAATGTTCAAGAAAAAATATCAATTTCTATTAAAATGTTCTATTATTTTATGTTAATGATTCCTTATTTTAGCCCTTCTATTCAGCATGTCTCTATTGAAATAAACCTACGTTTCTATGAAAATTGAAGCTTTTGTTTTTTTGTGGCCCACATAAACTTAAACCTTGTTTATTTGGCCCGTGTTAGCCTTTGAGTTTGACATGCTTGCTTTAAGAGGATAGGACTAGTGAATCAAATCAACAAAGTGTCAGACTCTAATCCCATGTAAGGAGTTGTTCACATAAAAATGGGTTCCCTTGTAATGCTGTTAAGATCCTTACTACTGGTGTCGATGCCCGACGGGCAAGGTCAGGATGATGAGTGGAGGAATCCCTTATCTCATGGACCATTGGCTCAGTCAGTCCCCAGGTTCCCCTCCAATCCTGCAAGTCCAGGATTCTATACCTGAGAATACTGGGGTCTCTTCCAGCTCACAGGAACAAGGACATTGGAGTTGGAGCCTGATGAGGTGGAGGACGTGCTCCGGGTGACAGCCACAGTCCTGGGCTTCCCATCTCGGCCAGAAGAGTTCTGCAGTTCATCATATCGCCTCCCGATGATTGGCGTCTTAGAAAGAACACAAAGCACATGTTCTTCTATCTCATTAACGCTTCTCTGGTGTATGGAATTGCTCTACCCTGCAGCAACCAAGAACTGCTTATTTGATTAAAAATTACAGAAGTTCAATGTTACAAGTAGGCTCATCTTCCTGATGTTCAAATACATATTCTGAGTCATTTTGCATCTTCAATATGTTCCCACTCTCTTTAGCAGCTGAAAACAAATCCAACTTGTTGTTTTTAAACATTCTTTAGAAACCACTGATAAAGGAAAACATTCAGGAAAACAAAGTCAGTTGTCAGGTGTTTAAGCTTGAAAGAATTTCTTGTAGTCATAATAAGAGACCAAAAGTCCTGCTCTAGCTGGTTTTGCTCAGTGGTTAGAGTGTTGACCACTGGACTGAAGGGCTTTGGGTTCAATTTCAGTCAAGGGCACGTACCTCACTTGGTTGCAGGCTCAATTTCCGCCCCAGTCAGGGCATGTGAGGGAGTCAACTAACCAATGTGTCTCTCTCATATCGATGTTTCTCTCTCTCTGTCTTTCCCCCTCCCTTTCACTCTTTCTGAAAATAAATGGGGAAAAAATATCCTCAGGTGAGGATTAACAACAAGAAAAGACAAAAAGTCCTTTCCTTCTTCCCAACCTTTATATACTAGATTATTTAAACATTTATTTAAATTATTTATATCTTTTCAATTATATAAACAAATGAGGTCAGGGCCAGGTACTTGGGCACCACTTTAGAAATTTCATTTCCTGAGAGTCTTAGAGTGGTTGTGGGCAGCATGTCCCAAGCTTTAGTGCCAAAGAGGTGTCCTGCACAGAGATCAGTTCATGGGCCTACACCTGGGGGCAGCAGAAGCCAATAGGTGATTCTACACCAAGGCCCATCATTTTGGAATAGCTGGGTCTCTTGGGTGTGCAGCTGACTGGCTGCATGTTTTCTGTACCTCTTTGGAGCAGAATAAGCTGAAGTCAAAGAGTAAAAATAGCTTTTCCCTTCTAGTAATGTAAAAAATGCACAGAGCATAGTTTCAGCTTTGGGGGGCTTATGGGTCATGGGGTAAGAGACACAGGAAAGTGAAGTATTTTACATGTTAGAGTAAAATGGTTAAGTACAGGTCTCCAGAGGGCTTGTTCCTGAACTGGCAGGTAAATCTGACTATTATCTGCCTTCTCTTTTCCCCCTAACTCTTTAGCTTGGTTCACTCGTCCTCCCACCCCCCATTCCACACACTCCCCTCTCCCCAAAGGTAAGAATTTAGATAATTTTGCAGTTTAAATAGCAGTATGGCTCGGGGAAACTATAAAGGCAAATTCTGTATTCCTGCAAATCTCAGTCATTAGCTGGTCTGGGAACAAGGTCGCCAATATAGAGAAAAGACAGGACAGTTGTCAGATAAGGAATGAGTTAGGTTTAAAATGCTGAAGATCATTCCTTTTTAGAAATCAGTTTTTATATAACCAAGGCTAGCTTCTA
Organism: Myotis brandtii; assembly: GCF_000412655.1. Classification (NCBI taxonomy): domain Eukaryota; kingdom Metazoa; phylum Chordata; class Mammalia; order Chiroptera; family Vespertilionidae; genus Myotis; species Myotis brandtii. The sequence goes on along the minus strand of NW_005357770.1, from coordinate 61,976 downwards.
TTTTTAAAAGCTGTCAATTGAGAGCCCCAGTGAATATGATACTCCACATGTTCTTAAAAAACAAGCTAAGTCAGGCGTCAGAAGGAAGTCTCCATTGGAAGTAAACATACAGTTAGTTTCTCTTGCTCAAGGCACCTACTTGTGATCTTTGTACTATATATTAATGCTAAAGTTTACAGAAACAGTTAACATACCTCTGAAATGTCAAAGTGAAAGTCCAGAGTTTTCCCTGGTAATTCCTTAGAAGCACTGGTCCATACTCGATGTATTTCTATCTTTGACAGGTCACTGTGCTGGTAGGAAGGCAAAATGAGGCTGGCCGACCGAGAAACCACCAGCTTCAAGATATTCAGAGCTTCTCTCCAGTGAACACTCTGAGGGAAAGAAAACATTGAATGGTTAATAGTAATTTCATTTTTAAAAACTGATAACGGTAGTTATGGAAATGTCTCATGACCATTCAGAATTCATGGATTTAAAACAGTGCAGGAAATTCATAAAAATGCTATTTATATAGAAGATGACCTACATTTAGGAAACAGGCAAATAAAAAAAGACCACTTTTGTCCATATTCAAATAAATGCATTTTAAAATAAAATACCATTTTTGCTCATGTGGTGCCTCTTTAATCTGAAAAACAAGAAGCAAAAAAACAAAACAAAACCCCCCAAACAATCCTGAATGCATTTATGCTACTGACCACTCACTCTCAAAATTCTCCCACCCCCAGTTTCCAGTATTCCTTAGTCCTCCTACTTCTTAGGCTCTTCCTACCCATTTGTTCCTGGGCACATGGTCTCTGCCCTCAACTCTTCTCTTTCACTCCATATCTTCCTCATGACCTAACCCAGGAATCTGGGTGCCATTCTTAACTCCTTTCTAACCCTCCCTTCTGATAATGTGTTTCCTCCTCACCATTCCTGCTGGCACTGGCTCAGTTAAATCTCTCCACCCTCTGCCTGGACTATTTCAATGACCTCTTAACTGGTCTCCCTGCTGGCAGTCTCTACTTATGCCCATCAAACCCATCCCAGCTACTGTGGTCTTTCTAGAAATCTTCAGACCATGCCACTTCCCTGCCTACGTTCCTTCTAGGCCCACCTCTGGTGGACTCTGAGCAGGACCTACAGGGTGATCTCCCTTAGGCCACCCCTGGGGCTCCCCAAAGCAGGCCAGGTCCCTTAGCCTCTGTGCCTTTACTCATGCTAGTCCCTTGTTCTGGAATGTCCTTCCTCTCTTTATTGGCTCATCAGACTCCTATCTTCCTATAAAACTCACTTTGTTTTACCATCTTTGTCTCCCTGACAATCCCCAGGCTGACTGAAGTCTTTTTCCCACAAAAAAAAATTTTTAAACATAGGATTGGAGGAAGATGGCTGCCAATGGGAAGGCAAACTGCAAGATAGTGTGAGAGTGAGAGAATGAAAGGAGAGTGTGTGGACGTACGAGGAGTGTATATTTGTGGGTGAGGGATAGCTATACTCCAAGGGACTGTTGGGGACTGCCAGACTGGGCTCTCCTGACCAGGGCAGCCTCCACTGCTGCTGAAATCTCTCCTGGAGCGACCAACACTGTCGCAGAGACCGCACCATCTTGAAGGGGAGAGTGACTGTTATCAGAAACCTATACAGCCCGGGTCTCTACAACCACAACACCCAGCAACCAGCTGCGAACCCAGGAACACTGGATCTCTAGCAGCATAAATACGAGAACTTGGATGAGCTCTGCATCTTCTCACGGAAAGGTCAAATTTCGCCTAGGAAAAGGTGAGATCTGGGATCCAGGCAGGAGAGAGAAATGCGTGAATGGGATCTAGAGGTTTGGGGAAGTCTGTGCCCCACAAAACCTGCGACTTTTGGGGCTAGAATGACCCGCGAATGTGGAAGGGGATCCGCAGGGCTGCTGGCAGAAGGGAACTCTAAAAATCGACCCATAGCGGGACTGGGCACAAAAAAGCACCCTAAAACCTATCCTACTCAGACTATTCCAAAAAATTCAAGAGGAAGGCATACTTCCAAGCGCTTTCTATGAAGTCAGCATTACCTTAATTCCAAAACCAGAAAAAGACACCACAAAAAAAGAGGCCAATATCCTTGATGAACATAGATGCTAAAATCCTCAACAAAATTCTAGCAAATCAGATTCAGCAATGCATCAGAAAGATCATACACCATGACCAAGTGGGATTTATTCCAGGGATGCAAGGATGGTACAATATCCTCAAATCAATCAATGTGATACATCATGTAAACAAATTGAGAGACAAAAATCACATAATCATATCAATTGATGCAGAAAAATCATTTGACAAAATCCAACACCCTTTCTTGATAAAAACTCTCAGCAAAGTGGGAATAGAGGGATCATACCTCAACATAATAAAAGC
>NW_005357770.1:52496-56466 GCF_000412655.1 Myotis brandtii | reverse complement strand
CTATGCTGCTATAAAAAAGAAGGAATTCTTACCATTTGCAGCAGCATGGATGGAACTGGAGAGCATTATGCTAAGTGAAATAAGCCAGGCAGTGAAAGAAAAATACCACATGATCTCACTCATTTATGGATAATAAAGAACATTATAACCTAATGAACAAAAAAATAGATACAGAGGCAGAGATGCATCGAATAGACTGTCAAATGACAGCGGGAAGGCTGGAGAGTCTTGGGGGTTTGGGGTAAGAGATCAATCAAAGGACTTATATGCATGCATATAAGCATAACCAATGGACACAAGACACTGGGTGGTGGGGTGGGGTAAGGGCATGTGCCTGGTGGTAGGGGAGGCCGGGGAAGGTCAATGGAGAAATAAAAGGAGACATATGTACTACCATTTGTAATAACTTAAACAAGAAAATAAAATTAAAAAATTTTTTTTGAACATTCATAAACCAATTTGATAAAAGCTATTATTATTATTTGCCTAGGCTTTGGGATAAAAGCATATGATATAAAACATATTTCCTTTGCTGTTCAGTTTGCACAAGAGAGGTCACATTTTGAGTGTGAAATTAGCTACTATTTAAGATATCTAGTACCAGAGATGGCCCATAGGACTAGGATAGAATATGCACCCCAATAAGGCCATGAAATGGGATAGATGATTAGTAGGAAAATGTTAACTAACCCTCTGTTTTCCATGAGTGCTGTGAAGTGAGAAAGTGTTATCCAATGCCTACCACATCGCACAACTATTATTGGAGCAATGCTACCTGAGAAATGGGGGGGAAAAAGCTTGGAAATCACTTTTAAGCATTAAATAATATTGGCAAGTAATGAGATTGATGAAGTGAAGATGGAAAGAAATGTCTAAAATGACACTGAGTGGCTCTGTCAATGAGTTTAACCAGAGAAATCCTAGCATTTGCCCTTGAACTCTGAAGCTCACCAAGTATACTCCTGAAGCAAAATAGAGAGCCTGACTCGATGTGTCGAGTAGGATGTCTATGCTCCTGAGCTTGGCCCTCCCACCTTGACCCCATGGTGACCCTGCACTGCTCTCCATGGACTGGGGCCCCCAATGTTTAGTCTGTGGTCATGTTTTATATTAACTTCCAGGCTCTAGAAACTTGTTCTGGTGTGTTTTCTCTCTTAATATTTCTTAACATTTTTTTTCTTTTCTTTCCTTTTATTTTCCCCAGTAGTCTTGAGTAAGGCTTTGAAGAATCAATCTGTAGGTGTTCAGCAAATGTCCTGCTAGGAAGGGTGCCTGTACAGGGAAACAGGCACTGGTTTTGGAACCAGGCGGACCTGGGTTCAAATACCAGCTCCACCATATCCGGACTAAGACTTTGGGGCTAGTTTCTTTTTCATTTTTAAAATATTCTTTTTCTTTTTAAATCACAGTTTGCATTAAATGTCATTCCACACCAGTTTCAGATATACAGCAAAGTGGCCAGAAAACTATGGTCTCTACAGAGTGGTGCCCCCACTACCCGAAGTACCCACCTGGCCCCACACCCAGTCATCTTGACACCATTGACTATATGCCCCAGGCTGAAAACCGCATCTTTGTGGCTATTCTGCAACTACCAATTTGTACTGCTTAATCCCTTCACCTACCCCTCTAAATGCCTCTCTCCTCTGACAGCTGTCAGTCTATTCTCTGTATCTATGAGTCTCTTTCTATGTTGTTTGTTTTGTTCATTAGATCCCACATATAAGTGAAATCATATGTATTTTTCTTCCTTGGACTGGCTTATTTCACTTAGTATAATACTGTCCAGCTCCATCCATGCTGTTCCAAAAGGTAAGATTTCCTTCTTTTTTATGGCCAAGTAGTATTCTATTGTGTAAATGTAGCACAGTTTTTAAAAAAAATTTTTTTATTGTCTGAAGTTTTACATATGTCTCCTTTTTCCCCAATTGACCCCCCGCCTCCATTCCCACCCTGGGCAAGCCCCCACTGCCCCAGTGTCTGTGTCCATTGGTTATGCTAATATGCATGCATAAAAGTCCTTTGGTTGCTCTCTAACCCCCTTTCCCCTACCATTTGTCTCTGGATCTATTCTTGTTCATCAAATTATGTGGATCATTATATCCCATATATGAGTGAGATCATGTGATATTTATCTTTCTACAACTGGCTTATTTGGCTTAGTATAATGCTCTCCAGTTCCATTCATGCTGTTGAAAATGGTAAAAGTTCCTTCTTTTTTATAGAGGCATAGTATTTCATTGTATAGATGTACCACAGTTTTTTAATGCACTCATCTGCTGATGGGCACTTAGACTGTTTCCAAATCTTAGCTATTGTAAGTTGTGCTGCTATGAACATACGGGTGCATATATCCTCTCTGATTGGTGTTTCTGGTTTCTTGGTCCTAGAAGTGGGATCACTGGGTTAAATGGGAGTTCCATTTTTAAATTTTTGATGAAACTCCATACTGTCTTTCACAGTGGCTGCACCAGTCTGCATTCCCACCAGCAGTGCAGAAGGGTTCCTTTTTCTCCACATCCTCGCCAGCACTTGTCGTTTGTTGATTTGCTGATTATAGCCATTCTGACAGGGGTGAGATGATATCTCATGGTTGTTTTGATTTGCATCTCTGGGATGATTAGTGATTTTGAGCATGTTTTCATATGTCTCTGGGCCTTCTGTATGTCTTCTTTCGAAAAGTGTCTATTTAGATCCTTTGCCCATTTTTTGATTGGATCATTTATCTTCCTTATCTTCCTTTGGTTAAGTTGTATGAGTTCTCTGTAGATTTTGGAGATTAAACCCTTATCAGAAATATCACTGGAAAATATGTTCTCCCATGCAGTGGGCTTTCTTGTTGTTTTGTTGATGGTTTCTCTTGCTGTGCAGAAGCTTTTTATTTTGATGTAGACTGGGTTAAATGGGAGTTCCATTTTTAAATTTTTGATGAAACTCCATACTGTCTTTCACAGTGGCTGCACCAGTCTGCATTCCCACCAGCAGTGCAGAAGGGTTCCTTTTTCTCCACATCCTCGCCAGCACTTGTCGTTTGTTGATTTGCTGATTATAGCCATTCTGACAGGGGTGAGATGATATCTCATGGTTGTTTTGATTTGCATCTCTGGGATGATTAGTGATTTTGAGCATGTTTTCATATGTCTCTGGGCCTTCTGTATGTCTTCTTTCGAAAAGTGTCTATTTAGATCCTTTGCCCATTTTTTGATTGGATCATTTATCTTCCTTATCTTCCTTTGGTTAAGTTGTATGAGTTCTCTGTAGATTTTGGAGATTAAACCCTTATCAGAAATATCACTGGAAAATATGTTCTCCCATGCAGTGGGCTTTCTTGTTGTTTTGTTGATGGTTTCTCTTGCTGTGCAGAAGCTTTTTATTTTGATGTAGTCCCATTTGTTTATTTTCTCCTTAGTTTCCATTGCCCTAGGAGCTGTGTCTGTAAAGATATTGCTATGACATATGTCTGTTTTTTTGTTGCCTACAGAGTCTTGTAGAATTTTTATGGTTTCCTGTCTTACATTCAAGTCCTTTAGCCATTTTGAGTTTGTTTTTGTGCATGGTGTAAGTTGGTGATCTAGTTTAATTTTTTAGCATGTATCTGACCAAATTTCCCAGCACCATTTATTGAAGAGACTGTCTTGACTCCATTGTATGCTCTTGCCTCCTTCGGCAAATATTAATTGAGTATAATGGCTTGGATCAATTTCTGGGTTCTCTGTTCTGTTCCATTGGTCTATATGCCTGTTCTTGTGCCAGTACCAGGCCATGTTGAGAACCGTGGCTTGATTATATAGCTTGATATCTGGTATTGTGATCCCTCCAACTTTGTTCTTTTTTCTCAGGATTGCTGTGGCTACTTGGGGTCTTTTTTTTTATTCCGTGGGCAAACTATGGCCTGCGGGCCAGATCCGGCCCGTTTGAAATGAATAAAACTAAAAAAAAAAAAGACCGTACCCTTTTATGTAATGATGTT
>NW_005357770.1:42427-52404 GCF_000412655.1 Myotis brandtii | reverse complement strand
TTTTTTTATTCCAGATGAATTTTTGGAGAGTTTGTTCTAGATCTTTGAAATATGCCGTTGGTGTTTTAATAGGTATTGCATTGAATCTATAGATTGCTTTAGGTAGTATGGACATTTTAATGATGTTGATCCTACCAATCCATGAACACGGTATATTCTTCCATTTGTTCATGTCTTCCTCTATCTCTTTTTTCAATGTCTTGTAGTTTTCCAAGTACAGGTCTTTTATGTCTTAGTTAATTTTATTCCTAGGTATCTAAATTTTTTTGGTGCAATGGTGAATGGGATTGTTTTTGTAATTTCTCTTTCTGTGAGTTCATTATTGGTGTATATAAAGGCCATAGATTTCTGCGTCTTAACTTTGTATTCTGCTACATTGCCCAATTCATTTATTAGGTCTAGTACTGTTTTAATGGAGTCTTCGTGGTTTTCTATGTATAGTATCATGTCATCTGCGAATAAGGACAGTTTTACTTCCTCTTTCCCAATTGGATGCCTTTTATTTCTTCTTCCTGTATAATCACTATCGCTAGCACTTCCAGTACTATATCGAACACAGTGGTGAAAGTGGGTATCCCTGTCTTGATCCTGTTCTTAGGGGAAATGAGTTTAGTTTTTGCCCATTGAGTATGATGTTGGCTGTAGGTTTGTCATATAGAGCTTTTATTATGTTGAGGTATGATCCCTCTATTCCAACTTTGCTGAGAGATTTTATCAAGAAAGGGTGTTGGATTTTGTCAAATGCTTTTTCTGCATCAATTGATATGATTATGTGATTTTTGTCTCTCAGTTTGTTTACGTGATATATCACATTTATTGATGCGGATATTATATCATCCTTGGCATCCCTGGAATAAATCCCACTTGGTCATGGTGTATGATCTTTCTGTTGCATTGCTGAATCCGATTTGCTAGGATTTTGTTGAGGATTTTAGCATCTATGTTCATCAAGGATATTGGCCTTTAGTTCTCTTTTTTTGTGGTGTCGTTATCTGGTTTTGGGATTAGGGTAATGCTGGCTTCATAAAAAGCGCTTGGAAGTAAGCCTTCGTCTTGAATTTTTTGGACTAGTCTGAGGAGGATAGGTTTCAGTTCTTCTTTAAATGCTTAGTAGAACTCCCCTGAAAAGCCATCCAGACCAGGGCTTTTGTTTACTGGAAGATTTTTTTATCGCAGTTTCAATTTCTTCAGTAGTTATCGGCCTATTCAGGTTTTTTGATTTTTCTTGATTGAGTTTTGGGAGCTTGTATTTTCCTAAGAATATGTCTAATTCATCTAGGTTGTCCATTTTCTTGGAATACAGTTGTTCATAGTATTTTTTCATAATCATTTGTATTTCTGTGGGATCAGTTGTTATTTCACCTCTCTCATTTCTGATTTTGTTTATTTGGGTCCTCTCTCTCTGCTTCTTGGTGTATAAAGGTGTTATACACCTTTATACACCAAGAAGCAGAGGTTCATCAATCTTGTTTATCCTTTCAGAGAACCAGCTCTTGGTTTTGATGATCTTTTGTATTGTTTTTTTGGTCTGTATGTTGTGTATCTCCATTCTGATCTTTATTAGTTCCTTCCTTCACTTATGCTGGGCTCTTCTTGTTGCTCTCTTTTTAACTCTTTGAATTGTAGGGTTAGGTAATTTATTACCATTTTTTTCTTGTTTTTTTTTTTTTAGGTAGGGCTGTAGAGCTATGAACTTCCCTCTCAAGACTGCTTTCACTGTGTCCCATAGATTTTGGATTGTTGTGTTTTCATTGTCATCTGTTGCCATGATGCTTTTTATTTCTTCTTTGATCTCTTTGGTGACCCAATCATTGTTTAATAGCATACTGTTTAGACTCCAGGTGTTTGATTTTTTTTTTAATTGTAGTTGATTTCTAATTTTATGCCACTGTGATAGGAGAAGATGCTTGATATGTTTTCTGTCTTCTTGAATTTGAAGAGACTTTGCCTGTGTCCCGATATGTGGTCTATCTTTGATAATGACCCATGTGCACTTGAGAAGAATGTATATTCTGTGGCTTTGTGGAGAAATGTTCTCAAGATGTCAATTAATTCCATCTGATCTAGTGAGTCATTTAGGATTGATATTTCTTTGCTGATTTTTTGTTTAAAGAATTTGTCCAGTGGTGTTAGTGGGGTATTGAAGTCCCCTACTATGACTGTATTGCTGTCAATCTCTCCCTTGATATCCTTCAGATGTTTTTTTTAAAAAAAATATTTTTTATTGATTTCAGAGAGGAAAGGAGAGGGAGAGAGAGAGATATAAACATCAATGATGAAAGAGAATCATTGATCAGCTGCCTCCTGGAGGCCCCCTACTGGGGATCGAGCCTACAACCTGGGCCCATGCCCTTGACTGGAATCAAATCTGGGACCTTTCAGTCTGCAGGCTGATACTCTATCCACTGAGCTAAACCAGCCAGGGCCTCTAGAAGTTTATTTATGTATTTGGGTGCTCCTGTATTGGATGCATATTTGTTTACCAGAGTTATATCTTCTTGTTGAATTGCTCCCTTTAGTATTATGAAGTGGCCTTCTTTATCTCTTGTTATGTCCTTCACTTTGAGGTCTAATTTATGAGGTATAAGTATTGATACCCCAGCTTTTTTTTCATTTCCATTCACCTGAAAACCCTTTTTCTATCCCTTCACCATCAGTCTGTGTGAGTCCTTTGTTCTGAGATGGGTCTCCTGTATACAGCAGATATATGGGTCATGTTTTCCTATCCCCGCAGCAACCCTATGTTTTTTGATTGGGGCATTTAATCCATTTACATTTAAAGTTATTATTGATAGGTACTTGTTTGTCGCCATTTTTATTCTTTACCACTGTGTTCCTTCTTTGTTTCCTATTTTTTCTTTTTACAGCAGACCCTTTAGCATTTCTTGCATTGCTGGTTTGGTGGTAATAAACTCAGTCCTTTTTTGTCTGTGAAGATCCTGATTTCACCCTCAATTTTGATTGATAACCTTGCTGGGCACAGTATTCTTGGATTCAGATCCTTGCTTTGGATGATTTTATATATTTTTATTCCATTCCCTTCTGACCTGATGTGTTTCTGTTGAGAAATCAGTCAATAGTCTGATGGGAGAGCCTTTGTAGGTAACTTTCTGTCTCTCTCTGGCAGCCTTTAAGATTCTTACTTTGTCGTTGGTGTTTGCCAATTTAATTATAATGTGTTTTGGTGTTGGTCTTTTGGGGTTCATTTTGTTTGGGACTCTGTGAGCTTCTTGGACTTGTGTGAGTTTTTCTTTTCGATATCAGGGATGTTTTCTGTCAATATTTCTTCAAACAGGTTTTCTATTCCTTGCTCAGTTTCCTCTCCTTCTGATACCCCTATTATGTGATGTTGTTTTGTGTTGTGTTGTACCAAAGTTCCCCTTAGGCTCTCCTCCTGTTTTTTTAAGTTTTTTTTTCCTAGATGCTGCTCTTCTAGGGTATTTTTTCCTACCTTGTCTTCTAGCTCACCGATGCGGTCCTCTGCTTCTTCTAGTCTACTGTTGATGTTTTCTATTGAGTTCTTTATTGCTGTGATGTCATTTTTCTTTCTTTTTTAAAATATATTTTATAGATTTTTTACAGAGAAGGGAGAGGGATAGAGAGTTAGAAACATCGATGAGAGAGATCGACCAGCTGCCTCCTGCACGCCCCCCAGTGGGGATGTGCCCGCAACCAAGGTACTTGCCCTTGACCGGAATCGAACCTGGGATCCTTGAGTCTGCAGGCCAACGCTCTATCCACTGAGCCAAACCGGTTCAGCAGTGAGGTCATTTTTCATTTCTTTGTATTTCTTCTTTATTTCCTCTTGGTTCTTACACATATTGTTGAATTTGTCTTCCAACCTTTTCAGCATCCTTATGACCATTGCTCTGAATTCTTTCTCTGACATATTGCTTGTCTCCATTTCATTTACTTCCTTTTACAGTGATACCTCCTTTTCTTTCATATGTGGCTGTTTCTTTGTTTCCCCATGATTGCTCCCCTCAGGGTGTCTGGTTATGTATCTCTCTCTCTCTCCTGTGTTGACTTAAAGGCCCAAAATACAACACAACAAGACACACCAAACACAAATGTATTCACAATACTAATAACCACAAATAAAGGTGACCACGAGAGAAAAGAGAATTAGGGGATAGAAAAGAGTGCAAAAATGATATTGAGAAAAGGAAAAAATGTAAGAGAGAAAAGCAAGAGAAGAAAAAAGAAGGGGAAAAATATATATGTATATGGGGAGAAAACTCCAATAAAACAACAACTAACCCAAAAAATGCAAACAACTACAAACACACAGAGATGAATGCAAACAATAAACAACAACTAATTCAAAAAAATGCAAACAACAAACACCCAGATGAATCTGAGGAGGCAGAGCTTTCTCTAGGCAATATCTGACCTTTCCATCCACCGATTTCCTCACCAGCTGTGTTTAATTCACCAATTCCGGGTGGGTGTTGTTCGATTCAGCTGTTCCTTCTATCTGCTCTGTGAGAAGGCACAAGGCCCATCCACATTTTCAGCACTGCTTTGTCTCCCCCTGGACAGACTTTTTATGTGCCTGCGGTCAGGGAGGCTGGAGTCCTAGTGTTCGTGGGTTTGCAGCTGAGGCAGCTGGTCCTTGTGCATTGTGGTTGTAGGGTTCCGGGAGGTATTTGAGGTTTCCCCGGTTGAAGGTAAGGCTGGGCTTCTGATCACAGCCAGTCTCCCCTTCAGGATGGCGTGGTCTCTGCAGCAGAGCCAGCTACTCCGGGAGAGATTTCAGCAGCAGTATAGGCTGCCCAGCCAGAGGAGCCCAGTCTGCCAGTCCCAACAGTCCTGTGGAATATATCTGTCCCTCACTCACAAATACAGACACTCCTCACACGTCCACGCACTCTGTTTTTGTTCTCTCACTCACACACTATCTTGCAGCTTGCCATCCCATCGGTAGCCATCTTGGATCTCCTGTAGTACAGCTTTTTTATTCACTGATGGGCACTTGGGCTGCTTCCAAATCTTGGCTATTATAAATAACGCTCCAATGAACATAGGGGTACATATATTCTTTTGAATTAGTGTTTTGGTTTTGTTTGAATATATTCCCAGAGTGGAATCTCAGGGTCATAAGCAATTCCATTTTTAATTTTTTGAGGAAACTTCAGTCTGCTTTCCACAGTGGTTGTACTAATCGACATTCCCTCCAGCAGTGCACTGGGGTTCCCTTTCTCCACATTCACAGCAACACTCAGTTACTGATTTATTAATGATAGCCATTCTGATAGGTGTGAGGTAGTATCTCTTTGTGGTTTTAATTTGCATTTTTCTGATGATTAGTGACACTGAGCATTGTTTCATATGCCTATTGGTCAACTGTATGTCCTCTTTGGAGAAGTGTCTATTCAGGTCTGCTGCCCACTTTTTAATTGGGTTGTTTGTTTTTCTGGTGTTAAATTGTCTGAGTTCCTTATAAATTTTGGATTTTAACCCTTTATCAGATGTATCATTGGAGAATATATACTCCTATTCAGTAGGCTGTCTTTTCATTTTGTTGATGGTTTCCTTTGATTTGTAAACCCTTTTTAGTTTAATGTAGTCCCATTTTTTTATTTTGGTTTCCCTTGCCTGAGGCAATATGTCAGTAAAAATATTGCTATGAGAAAAATCTGAGATTTTACTGCCTATGTTTTCTCCTAGGAGTTTTATGGTTTTGAGTCTTACATTTAAGTCATTAATCCATTTTGAGTTTATTCATGTGTATGGTGGAACAAGGTGGTCTTAAACAATTTTTTAGATTATAGAAATATTCTAATGTACACAAAACAGAGAGACTAGTAAAATTAACCCCCGTGTACATTTAATCATCTTGATTTATTTATCCCAACATTTTCTTCGGTTTATTTGTTGTAGTATTTTCAAGTACATTTATACAAGTTACTTAACCTTAGTTCCCTCAACTTTAAAGTAGTAATTTGAACCACTGAATTCACCCTTTGCATGTTGAAACACTTGGTCTAGAACCAGGGACATGCAAGTTCTTTCTCCCTTTCTCCTTGACTCTGCCCTCCCAGCCAGGTGTGTGCTTTTAATATCCAACCCGTTAGCCCCAAGAGGCATAAGTGTGTCCTTTGAAGAAACTTATCAGGGCCTGGTCCTGTCTGTCTTCTCAGTGTGCCACTTACGGTGTGATCAGCTATCACTCTTGACTGTCTCAGTGTATTAGAATATAAATGAATAGTCAAATGGGTGGCCAAGTGCAAGCTACATGCAAGTCCTCAGTCCTTCTGTAATGACTCCCTGGTTAATAGTGCAGTTATTTAAATACTCACTTGCACATATTTCTCGATGGTCTTCAGAACTTCCACGTTAAACTGCTTTACAGGAACAACCGAAAGGTCCATGTAGCTGAGCAGGCTGTAGATGACCTGGAGAAGGGGCTGCTGCATGCTCGGGAGGCCTTTCTCCAGCAACTGTGGGAGGCAAGGCACAGCCTCAGTCAGTTTGATGCCAGATTTTCACACAGAAGCACCAACCTTTCCCAATACTTTTATGATTGCACATTTTCACAAGGGGAAGAAATCTTAACTACTGAAGAAATGAAGATATTATCAAAGGTCATGTAGGCAGATCTGAATATCTATATAAGCCTAAGCGGCTGTCCGACCATTTGACTGTTCACCTGGTAGCTATGATGTGTAATGACCACTGGGGGCAGACTCTCAGACCAGTAGAGGAGGGAGCCCAATTCCTCATGGAATTGGCCATGGGTTAGGTTGCTGCTGGGGCACTGTTGGCCCCAAATCTGCTTACCCGCACCCCGGACCCAGAGAGGTTCCTCGGCCTGGCTTGCGGGGATTGGGCTGAAACCAGCTCTCCGACATCCCCCGAGGGGTCCCGGATTGCGAGAGGGCACAGGCCAGGTCGAGGGACCTTACCGGTGCACAAATCCATGAACCAGGCCTCTAGTATAAATATAATAGTTACACAACAGAATGCAACAAAATAAACCTCAAAAGGAAAGCATCAAACATCATTAATTATTGAAAATTACAAATAAGTTATCAGTTATTGAATTGGCAAAGATTAGAAATTGATAATTAGTATTAGTGAGGATATACGGTAGGCATTCTTTCAGATTAGTGGATATATAAATTTGATAGTTTGGCAATTTAGATCAAGAGTACTAAAATAGCCCTAGTGCCGGTTTGGCTCAGTGGATAGAGTGCTGGCCTGTGGACCGAAGGGTTCCGGGTTTGATTCTGGTCAAGGGCACATGCCTAGGTTGCTGGCTCAATCCCCAGTAGGTAGCGTGTAGGAGGCAGCAGATCCATGATACTCTCTGTTCATTGATGTTTCTAGCTCTCTTTCCCTCTCCTTTCCTCTCTGAAATTAATAATACATATGTAATAAAATGATTCAAATCTTTTGAAATAGTAATTACACTTTTAGGAACATTTCCAAATCTAGAGATAAATACTGAGACTTAAGTGTGAGGTTTCACCATGGCATTATTTATAATGGTGGGAACTTACTCCCCAAAAATAACAACAACAACAACAAAAACACACAAGAAAGCTCTGTAAGCAATTTAAATGTTGACCACTAGGGAAACAGATAAACAAATTATGGTGAATTGTATGATAACATCTCATGTAGTCAAAAGGATGACATTTTAAAAGATAGTGCAGGACATCAGATGACATTAAGTGAAAGAGAAAGTATGTAATATAGAGTTGTATACCTGAAACCAATATAATTTTATTAACCAATGTCAATCCATAAACTCAATAAAAAAAAAGAAGTTTAGATAACTAACTTCTCTGTAATAAGATGCCAGTTTTTTTTTAAAAAAAATATATATTTTTATTGATATCAGAGAGGAAGGGAGAGGGAGAGAGAGAAACATCAATGATGAGAGAGAATCACTGATTGGCTGTTTCCTGTATGCCCCCCTACTGGTGATCGAGCCTGCAACCAGGGCATGTGTCCTTGACCAGAATCAAACCCAGGAACCTTCAGTCCGCAGGCTGACGCTCTATCCACTGAGCCAAACTGGCTAGGGCAAGATGCCAGTTTTGATGTGAATGTGTGTGTTATATAGAAATAACTTTGGAAAGAAATCCAACAAAATGTTACTAGCATTGCTCTCTAAATAATATAGTTATTGGATTATTTTTCTTATCTTTTTATCTTTTTAACGTATCTGTATCTTCCAAATGTTCTGCTTTAACCCTACCAGACCGCTGTACCGATTTTTCGGTAATTTCCGAATCCACCACTATACCGCTGTACCTAATTTTTGGTACTTTGCCTAGACCTATTTTCTACAATGTCTCCAAGTTCCATCTTATTCTAACCATTTGTGTGCATGTAACTAACATTTTTCTATATCATGTTGGTTTTTTCTCTTTAATGCTCAGGAGCCCAGGTATAGGGGACAGTTAGGTTCAGGGCCTCAGGTCTGGTAGGGTTAAACATATTCTGCTTTTATAATCAGAAAAATAATCAATATTTTCAAAAAGAAAAGCACAATAATGAGAAAATATACATGACAGACATCCTGATAAAAGGTTCAAAGTGAAGAATTAATAGAACTGATTCAAATAAATGCTAAAATTCCATATGAACAGTGGCCAAAAGAAATAACTGAGCAGTTAACACTTGAGGAAATACATTACTATGCAAACCTAGTGTGTGGAAAAATGAATATATACAGTATAAAGGAAATACATTAAGAGAATAATTTTAAAGTACCAGAAATAATACACAATAAATAGAATGGTAAAGTTTAGTTGGAATAAGGGGAAACAAGAATATTTATACACTGTAATTCTGTAAATTGGGAAAATCTCTGGGAAGACCAATTTCCAAAATGTGTAGAACTAATAACATATCCACATATCCATACTCTTTACCTGGATAGTTACTTTGGGAAATGCCACCAGAAGAAATTATCCAAATAATATCTGATAAAAAGTCTACATAAAAGGACCACTTGTAATAGAAAAAAATTATGAACACAAACAACAAAAGGGAGATGGTTAAGCAAATTGTGTTACATTATCCTGATAGAATTCCACAGTGTTTCAAAGTGACACCAGGTGAGCTATGTCAGCACATAGACATACACACACAGAGTCAATGTTCAGTGACCAGAGCAGGTTCAATGGAAATACTAACCACAACTACATAAAGTTATATGTATGTGCATGACCAACAGCTGTAAGAACATGTGAGTAATAGAAATAGGAACTATTATATATTATAAATGGTGGGGTGCTAAATTCATAATAAAAATGTTGGTGACAATTTGTGATAAGGGCTGAAAAAAAATTAGGCAATCCATTTTTACTTTTTAAAATCCTCACCCGTGGATATGCTTTTATTGATTTTAGGAGGGAGGGAGAGAAAGAGAAACATTGATGTGAGAGAGAAACATTAATTAATTGCTTCCTGTACATATCCTGACTTGGGACCAAACGTGATATGTAGGCACGTGCCCTGATAGGGAATCAAATCAATGATCCTTTGGTGCATGGGACGACACTTTAACCAACTGAGCTACACTGGTCAGGGCTACTTATTTTTTATTGTGGTAAAAAAAATATATAACATTTACCATTTTAACTATTTTTAAGTGCACAATTTAGTGGCATTAAGTGCATTTACTTTGTTGTGCAGCCATCCCCACAATTTATTTCCAAAATTTGTTCACCATCCCAAATCTATACTAATAAAAGGGTAATATGCTAATTAGACCGGACATCTTCCAGACGTCCTCCTGGACAAAGCCATGGTGGCAGGGGCCGAGGCAGAGGCAGTTAGGGGTGATCAGGCCAGCAGGGGGAAGAAGTTAGGGGCAATCAGGCTGGCAGGGGGGAGCAGTTAGGGGGCGATCAGGACGGCAGGGGAGGGCAGTTATGGGCGATAGGGCCAGCAGGGGAGGGCAGTTAAGGGCAATTGGGCCAGCGGGGGGGGCAGTTAGGGGTGATCTGGCTGGCAGG
>NW_005357770.1:21611-42205 GCF_000412655.1 Myotis brandtii | reverse complement strand
CCCTGCATGAATTTCATGCACTGGGCCTCTAGTTAAAATTATAAAACAGTAACTCTTCATCAACTCCTGGCCCCAACCTCTGGTAACCACTATTCTACTTTTTGTCTCTATAAATTTGCCTATTCTACATACTTCATATAAGTGGAATCATGTAATATTTGTCCTTTTGTGCCTGGCTTATTTCATTGAGTATAATGGTTTCAAGGTTCATCTATGTTGTAGCAGGTGTCAGTATTTCATTCCTTTTTAAATCTCAATATTCCTTTGTATGGATATATCACATCTCTTTTATATTTTTGAAACTTTTATGTCTAGCAATCTAAATAAGTTTGTCTCCTTGCTACTTCACATGTCACCTTTGTAAAGACAGGCACCATCTGCCTTTGTAAGCAGGACATTTGCATGGGTTATCCTGTACTCCTGTAATCTGAGGTGTGCATGTGCTGGCTTAGTAACTCTTGTGGGGACAGATGTGACCAAGGTGATAATCAGAAGCAGCCAGGTGGCACTTATGAGTGCCAGGGATGGGAGGAGATGAGCAAATGAATCAGGGTTGTTGACAGCTTAGTACAAATTACATATTTTGGACACATATCACAAATCAAAATTCTTCAGGATCAACAATAAATTAAGAAACAACTACCCTCTTCTAGGCAGAGGCCTTCAGTCCTGTGGAGCCTTTCAGAAAGTGATTGATTCTTTAACCTATCTGGACTCTGAGTGAGTGACATAACTAAAGTTAGAATGGGCTGTCCTCACCACTTCTGACAAGGCCCTGGCAGAGGTACAAATGCATGTCCCCAAATGAAAAGCAATACTGAAAATGCTAAACAAGGAGTTGCTTTCAGTCATTTCCTCACAGAGTTCCTGACCTTGTGCACTGGAGCTGCTAAACAGAATACATGTCATCCCTTGTCCCATATACTGTGTATTCCTAACACCAATGTGCACCAAAATCAGAGTAGAAACACATTTGTAGGAGGACAAAAATCCCATTCCATTTTTAAAAGCAAACATAAGAGGTGAAGATAAAAAGTTTATTTCAAAATGTATGCTTTGTGAATCATTAAACATATCAAACCACATACTGACTTCTTAAATAAGATTTGAACACTGCAAGTAATTAGGATAAAGTTTTCTTTGTTGCCATGTGCTGACAGGTGTTAGTGCAATATTAAGAATTTAAGCTGTGGGGGCATCTATAGTCTTTATTATAATAAATAGTGACCCGGTACACGGATTCATGCACATTGAAAGGAAATTAATTAGAAGGTGGCCAGCGGGGCGGGACTGGGAGAGATGGGCCAAACCTCCCGTGGCCCCTCCCCGGCCGCACCTGGGGCAGTGCTGCAGCATGAAGGGCATCTGCAGAGTGAGCGGGGTCCCTCCAGCAGGTGGGGTCCCTCGGCCTGGCCTGTGGGGATCAGGCCTAAACCGGCTCGCCGACATCCTGTGAGGGGTCCTGGATTGCAAGGGGGCAGTTCTTGGGTGACGCACCTCGGAATTGGGCTCCCTCCTCTCTGGTTCCTAATGAATTTTATCCTTAATTGAAGAGCTTACCTCTGCCAGGTAGGTAACCATGTTCAAGGTGATGTCAGCATATGCTTCATGAAGGTACCGGCAGACCACGTTGACCCAGGTGGCACAGTCCCTTGTATAGCTGTGTGTTTTATAAAGAGTCATGACATGTGCAAGATTGGAAAGTTTGGGATTCTTCTCTTCCAAACAAACCTTAAGGAGAGGAAAATCAATCAGGGATAAAATGGCCCGATGAATAGGAAGAAATGCCAGCAATTTCAGTATCAGTCCCAGCAGTCAGGAAATCAGATCTCTCTCTCTCTCTCTCTCTCTCTCTCACACACACACACACACACACACACACACACACACACACACACACATACACACACACACACACACACTTTTTATAGGCTGTGGAAGTGCTTATCTTAGTAATATAATTTTCACAAATTCTTTCTACTTGGTTTTTCAATAATGAAACCAAAAGAGAGTATGTATCAGCCACCCAGGAAGTTGATGAGCACTATCAGTTATTATTTTCGGGTTTTGTGAAACTCATTGCCATGTCCAAGCCTGGTACTTTCCAACACTGGGCCTTCTGGGAGGCCTGAATGGGTCTGTCTGAGCAGAACTGTAAGCCATACCTGAGCAATCCTGTTGGCTATATCCTTACAGAACTGGTTTGGGTTTTCAAAGTGCTGAATCAGCTGGGGCAGGAGACACAGGACATTCAAAGGAAATCCTGGGTTAGAGAGGACACAATGGAGATGGCTGAATATGGTGCATTTTGGCTATTAACAGTGGGAAAGCACATTACAGATTTCATTTTGAGGCCATGCAAATACAGTCTTTTGAAGCAGCTTTAATATGATCTAACAAAATCTGGGGAAAATGTACAACCAAAAACTTAAAAAGCAGAATAAAATGAATGGAAGCCCTGGTTTGAAACTTTATCAGAAAACATAGCTTAGGGAAAACTTGTATAAAAGGACATAGGTGAATCACTTAAGTTTCATTCATGTAATCAAAAAGGCTCTTTAAAATGTTGAGGATTCGCTTAGCACCACTGTGATAACCTCTAGCTCCATGAAAAGAATCCTGGACCACATGTCATAGTATTAAAAATCTAGTCTGTTGCAATGGCCGTTGTGGCTCAGTTGGTTGAGCATCATCTCATGCACAGGAAGGTTGCCTGTTTGATTCCCAGTTGGGGCACATGCTTGAGTTGCAGGCTCTATGCCCAGTAGGGGCGTGCAGGAGGCAGCTGATCAATGTTTCTCTCTCCCTCTCCCTTCCTCTCTTTCTAAAATCAATAAAAAAAATTTTTTAAAAATTTAATTTGTTGATTTGGCTTAATTCAAGAGAGTTCTCAAGAGGAAAGAAAATCTAAGAAAAATAAAAGACTTAGGAGTTTAAAAAAAGGGAAATAATATATGTACAAGAGCAATGGAATAAACTGCAGTATTTGCAATTTGATATGGAAATAATAAAGAAATTTCTGATAGCATATGTATTTCTTCTGCCCTTTTATACTATTGCCTTAAAAATATCTTCTAAAATATAAATAATTATGACTTACATTATATAAAATTTTAAAAGGTAAAACAAACTAGTCCCAACAAACTGTTTCTAAGCAGAGCTGCTAAAAGCAGTAAGCCCATAATTTCTTATCAGCTAAACATGGGCCTAAATACCAGACTTGTAAGATAGGGAGTGTATTTGCTTTACCGATGGCTTGGGATGAGTCCACCATGGATACTTTGGACACTGGTGTCAGCAAACTGAAAAGCTGCTGGGTCAGGTCTGTGGTGGTGAGGGAGGTGAACCCTTTCAGCAGCAGCTGCTGTAACCCTGAGAAGTCTGACCACTTGAGCTGTGCCTGGAGTTTCTCAAGTTTTTCTCGATTCTCAGCTTTATCGAGTGGCATGTGAGCCAGAAGTCTGTTCAACAGCCTTAAGGCCATGAGGTATTCAAACTCAAAATCAGATTCCATCAAGGCCACTGTGACCCAAAAGATGGTGGCCAACAGGTTGGTTGGATGGTTTATGTGTGATGGGTCTGTGAGGCTGTCCTTCAAGGAGGATGAGCTCCTGGTTTTTGAGGAGAGACCTTGCTGGGTACAAGCCTGAATTCTGTCCAGTGTGGCACTCCGAGGTGGGTCTGAGGATCGGTCGATAACACCAAACTTCTTGGGCACAGAGAAACTTCTCTGATGCCGGCTCCGTTCTGCAGTTGCTGTGTTGCCACTACTTGTTCCAGGGTTCACATTTAGTTGTCCTGTGCTCTTTCTGCTTGCTGTAAGTTTACTGCTAGAGCTTAAATCTGGTGATGAAGAACTGGGTATAAAAATAAAAATGTTCACACTAGATCAGATGGATCTAACCAAAATTTATAGACCCTTTAACCCCAAAACAACAGAATATACATTCTTCTCAAGCATACATGGAACATTCTCAAAGATAGACCACATGTTAGGACACAAAACAAGTCTATACAAATTCAAGAAGATTGATATAATACCAAGCATTTTCTCAGATCACAATAGCATGAAGTTAGAAATCAACTACAATAAAAAAAAAAACAAACCTCAAAAAACACATGGAGGCTAAATATCATGTTATTAAACAATAAATGGGTCACAAAAGAGACCAAAGGAGAAATTAAAAACTTCCTGGAAACAAATGAAAATGAACACACAACAAACCCTGTAGGACATGCAAAAGCAGTTCTGAGAGGGAAGTTCATAGCACTACAGGCCAACTCAAGAAACAAGGAAAAGGACTAGTAAACTATCTAACCCTACAACTAAATGAAAGAGAACAGTAAGAAAAACCCAGAGAAAGTAGAAGGGAGGATATAATAAAGATCAGAGTGGAAATAAATGATACAGAGACTAAAAAACAGTACAAAAGATCAATAAATCCAAGAGCTGGTTCTTTGAAAAGATAAACAAGATTGATGATTGATGAACCTTTAGTCAGACTCATCAAGAAACAAAGAAAGATGACCCAAATAAATAAAATCAGAAAAGTAAAAGGCAATATAACAATGGACACCACAGAAATACAAAGGATTGTAAGCAAATACTATGAACAACTTTTCCCCAACAAAATGGACAACCTGGATGAAATGGACAAAATTCTGAAAACATACAATCTTCCAATACTGAGTCAGAAAACCTGAATAGGCTGATAACTACTGATGAAATTGAAGCAGAAATAAAAAACAAAAACTCACAGAAAACAAAAGCCCTGGTCTGGATCACTGCATAGGGGAGTTTTACCAAACATTCAAAGAACTAACACCTATCCTACTCAAGCTATTCCAAAAAATCCAAGAGTAAGGAACACTTCCAACCTCTTTTTACAAGGCTAGCATTAGCCTAATTCCAAAACCAGATAAAGACACTACAAAGAAAGAGAATTACAAGCAAATATCCCTGATAAACACAGATGCTAAAATCCTCTACAAAATATTAGCAAATCAGATCCAGCAATACATTAAAAAGATCACACACCATGACCAAGTGGGATTTATTCTGGGGATGCAAGGCTGGTACAGTATTCGCAAATCAATAAATGTGATACATCATATAAACAAACTGGATGACAAAAATCACATTAATTGATGCCGAAAAAGCATTTGACAAAATCCAACACCCTTTTTTTTTGATAAAAAATCTCAGCAAAGTGGGAATAGAGGGATCATACGTCAACATAATAAAGGCCATATATGACAGATTTATAGCCAAAATCATATTCAATGGGCAAAACCTAAAACCATTTCCCCTAAGAACAGGAACAAGACAGGAAAGTCCACTTTCACCACTCTTATTCAACACTAGAGGCCCGGTGCACAAATTTGTGCACCAGTGGGGTCCCTTGGCCTGGTCTGCAGGATTGGGCTGAAACCAGCTCTCTGACATCCACCAAGGGGTCCCGGATTGTGAGAGGGTGCAGGCCAGGCCGAGGGACCCCACTGGTGTACAATCAGGGCTAGGGAGAGATGCAGAAGGTTGGACAGCCAGGGAGGGACCACGGAAGGGCTCCAGGACATGTCAGGCCTGTCTTGCTCAGTTTTGATCAGCCAGACCCCAGCAGCAAGATACTGGTCAGAGTGTTTGCCCCCTGGTGTCAGTGCACATCATAGCGACTGGTCGACTGTCTGCCCCCTGGTAGTCAGTGCACATCATAGTGAACAATTGAGCAGCCTTACCATATCATTAGCATATTATGCTTTGATTGGTTGAACGGCTAACTGGACAACTGGACACTGTGCATATTAGGCTTTTATTATATAGGATAGTACTGAAAAATCCTAGCCACAGTGATCAGACAAGAAGAAGAAAAAAAAGGCACCCACATTGTAAAGGAGGAAGTAAAACTGTTATTATTCACAGATGACATGATATTGTACATAGAAAACCCTAAAAACTCTACCAGAAAACTACTAGACTTAATAAAGGAATTTGGTAAGGTAGCAGGATACAAAATCAACATCCAGAAATCAATAACATTTTTATACACTAATAAACTCTCAGAAAGAGAAACTAAAAAAGCAACCCCGTTTATCATTGCAACAACAAAAAAAGATACCTATGAATAAACTTAACCAAGGAAGCAAAAGACCTGTACTTGGAAAATGATAGGACATTGATAAAATAAATAGAGGATGATACAAACAAATGGAAGCATATACCATGTTCATGGAAGAATTAACATCATTAAATTCTCTTTCTCAATTTGGCTTATTCATCCATACCACCCAAGGCAATATACAGATTCAATGTAATCCTTATTAAAATACCAACAGCATATTTCACAGTTCTAGAACAAATACTCCAAAAATTTATATGCAAACATAAAAGACCCTGAATAGCTGTAGCAATTTCAAGAAAGGAGAACAAAGTTGAATGGATCACAATACCAGATATCAAGCTTATTACAAAGCCATTATAACCAAAACAGTCTGGTACTGGCACAAGAACAATGAATCAGAACAGAGACTGCAGAAATTGACCCACACCATTATGGTCAATTAATATTTGACAAAGGAGGCAAGAACATACAATGGAGTCAAGACAGTCTCTTCAACAAATGGTGCTGGGAAAACTGTACAAACACATGCAAAAAGATGAAACTAGACCACCAACTTACACCATACACAAGAATAAACTCAAGATGGATAAAATACTTATATGTAAGATGGGAAACCATAAAAATCTTAGAGGAAAACATAGGCAGTAAAATCTCAGACATCTCACATAGCAATATGTTTACGGATACATCTCCTGGGGCAAAGGAAACTAAGGAGAAAATAAACAAATGGGACTATATCAAAATAAAAAGCTTCTGCCCAGCAAAAGAAACCACTATCAAAATGAAAAGGGAACCCACTGTATGGGAGAACATAGTTGCCAATGATACATCTGATAAGGGATTAATATCCAAAATATATAAAGTACTCATACAACTCAGTAAAAGGAAGACAATCCAAATAAGAAATGGGCAGAAGACCTGAATAGACATTTCTCTAAAGAGGACATACAGATGGCCAAGAGACATATAAAAAAATGCTCAAAGTCACTAATCATCAGAGAAATGCAAATAAAACCACAATGAGATATCACCTCATGCCTGTCAGAATGGCTATCATAAAAAATTCAACAAATAACAAGTGCTGATGTGGAGAAAAGGGAACACTAGTTCACTGCTGGTAGGAATGTAGATTTGTATAGCCACTATGGAAAACAGTATGGAGTTTCCTCAAAAAATTAAAAATGGAACTTCTGTTTGTCCCAATGATCCCACTTCTGGGAATATATCCTAAAAACCCTGAAACACCAATCAGAAAGAATAAATGTACCTGCATGTTCATAGCAACATTATTTATAATAGCCAAGATTTGGAAACAGCCCAAGTGCGCTTCAGTAGATGAATGGATAAAAAAGCTGTGGGACATTTGCACTATGGAATACTATGCAACTGTAAAAAAGAGGGGTTTCTCACCCATGGATGGACTGGAAAATAGTATGCTAAGTGAAATAAGCCAAATTGAGAAAGACAAATATCACATGATCTCACTTATTTGT
Source organism: Myotis brandtii (assembly GCF_000412655.1). Taxonomy (NCBI): domain Eukaryota; kingdom Metazoa; phylum Chordata; class Mammalia; order Chiroptera; family Vespertilionidae; genus Myotis; species Myotis brandtii. The sequence goes on along the minus strand of NW_005357770.1, from coordinate 34,593 downwards.
GGAATCTAATGAACAAAATGACCAACACAATAAGACCTGAAGCATGGAGGCATGGAACAGACTGAAATACCTTGGGGTTGGGGGGATGAGAAGAGAGAAACCAAAGAACTTATATGCATAGCCCATGGACATGGCCAATAGGGTAGTGAGGATCTGGGGGTTGGGTAGGGGCTGGGAGGACGGGGAAAACGGGGGGAAATGGGAGTTATCTGTAATACTATCAATAATGAAAAATATATTTTTTAAAAATGGCTCTCAAAAAAACATGTTCAGGAGAAACCAACATGCTTCAGTGAAGATCCACTGATGAATAATAAGGGAGGAAAATCATTCTTTGGAAATACTACTTTTTTGCCCATACTCTTAAACTTAAAGGAATAAATTTTCTTAAACTTAAAATGATGAAAAAGAAAACTTAACAACCTTAACAAGAAAATCAAACATCACACCGACAAAACAACAACAAAACCCAATACTAACTTCCATTTACTGATAGGTTAAAGATAGAAGCAGTTGGCCAAAGTTTACTGATCTTCTTTTTTTGTTTATTTGAATTTGGGTAGAAATAATTATGAAATAAAATGTACAAACTTTAATATTCTATTAACTGACTGTTAAGAATAGACATGAACATATTATCAAGAAAGAAAATAGTACATATTTGTACCAAAGGAAGTTTTTTGTACTTAATTTATGAAAAATGATTTCAAAGCTTATTTCAGGCTGAAAAGTAAAATTCTTTATCAACATTCTGGTAAATTTTTCTGATTTAGATGAAGCTGTACTAACATATATATTATGTTAGTAATCACATTAAGCTTACCTATCCATAAAAAATACTCAACAATGAAACAAGGCCCAATGAGATATAATGTTACTGACTCAGTTTCAAAGCACAAGGAACTCAATGATACGAGCAGAATATGGAATTGTGAATGATCTGAAACTGGTTATTAAATACTAGCAGGAACAAAGGAATTAAAAAATAAAAAAGATCCTAAGGTAGAAATTCTGCAAGTAAAATCAACATTTATTCAACTGTTTTTATAGTGATGGTTCAGATGAAGTTTTGTGCATATTCATTTTAAATAATATTTAGTTTTAGTTTCTGTTTACAATGTAATAGGAAATATTATATAAAATTTGAAAAATACTCAAAGACATAAAAAGAAAATGAAAAATCGTTATTTGTATTATTTAGAAATAACATTTGCTATCTATCTTCCTGGTATTTTAAAATACTTTTATAATGTGTGTGAGTGTGTGTGTGTGTGTGTGTGTGTGATTCCCCCCTACCCCCCGCTTTTTTTTTTTTTAACTTAAGACAATGTCATACATACTTTTTCAGGTCATCAATAGATTTCAAAAACTAGATTTATTCTTTGGACTTTGCCCAAAGTCTGGTCATTTCCCAAATATCTAGCACAGTATATTTGATTTAAAAATGTCATTAAGCTGGCTCTCACCGAGATAATACAGTTAAGAGATCACTGTTCTTCAAGCAGTCAGACAAGTTATCCACGGCAGATTCCAAAGTCAGGAGTGCTTCCATTACGTAACCCTGCCAAAGATGCAGAGACAACATTTTGGACAGCTTGTAACTGCTGTTAACTTCTTGGACATAAATTTAATGAATGCAAACTTTATTAAAGTAATTTTAATATCATTAAAAACTAGAGAGTTATTATTACTTTAATTTACAAAGTTTAAAACAAATTTTAAGGGCCACTGAGGAATTCAGCTGGCCCAGGAGTTAGCAGATAATTATAAAGATTTATTTTCCTAGGTCTGAGCTCCTCCACAGAGCAATCTCATTTGAAATCTAACAGGGAGGGGACAAGGCTGAAGGTGTCAGACACATGGAGGGCATTTGAATATAGAGTTGCAATGCCTGAAGCAGAGATTAAGAGATGTATGCTATGGCTGGGCATCAGGGGCATTTTAAACAGCTCATCTCATGGCCAGGAGGAGGAAAATAAACTAGGGTCTATAGGCGTGCAGGCCTCCTTAGATGTAGATAAATTTCTGATGGAAAAGAAGGCTTGGCCCAAGTTACAGAGCAGGTAATTCTCTTGCTTTCAACCTGCCCAGGCCCCAATCTCTGGGCTCTAGAGGGTCTTCTTGTGGCATCTACTCTCTCCATTACTTCTTCAGCTCTTCCAGTTTACTGAAGGCTGATCATGCAGAGAAAGGTAGTGCTTTACACAGATACAACGGAGATCTCCTCTAGGTGGGGGGATTGCACAACTATGTCCTATGTTAGTGAAAAAATGACAAAAACAACACAAATTTTCCTGTCCTCTACCAAATAAAACAAATAATAAAACAACAAAGAAGAGTCACCAAAGAATGTTCAGTTGTTAGCTTGAATAAACAGATAACATATGTGGAGTTTCTAGAACAATACTTCTGGGAATGACTTTTGTAAATATAAAAGCCAACCTCTAAAATTTGAATTGTACATGTCCAAAGTGCTGGAATAATTGGCAAGAGAGACAAGGTTTTGAGAAAGTCATTAGCTCCTTCTCTTTAAAATGTGAGAAACAGGATGTGTTTGGTATTCTTTCCTTCCCTACCTGAATCTCATCGCCATGTTCTCCGATCACCTCCACCAGTCTGGAGAGAAGGTCAGACAAGGCATGCGCTGACAGAGGTTGTTTGATTGCCCGGAATATCTGGAAGGACCGACAGGCATAGTGCCTTGAAGAACTTGCCAGGGCTGTCTGCAATGCAACCTCACTCAAGTGTTGCTCCAGACGGAAGCCTAGGGCACCAAGAGGCCAGAGACCAGATCAGCTGTCATTCTGCAAAGTCTGGGGCAACAGTAGTTATCTGAAGGTTTGAAACAGGTTCACTGCACAGGGCTATGTCCTGGTGGTACTTATTTAAAAATTAACAATTAAAAAAACAAACACATAAATTTTAATAAATCTTAAGGAGTATAGTGTAGTAGAAAAAGATGGTTCTGATTTTGAACTAGAAGTTTTCAGACTCAGAAAGAAACTTATTCTCTATTGCCTATTCCCTTATCTTTAACTTATGAATAAAAGCATCTATCTCATAGAAGTTTTATGGAAATTAAACAACTTTAAAAGTGCTTAGTACAGTATGTGACAGATACGTGTTCACAAGTGTATTGCTATTTATTACCCTGCTATTTTTTCACATTATTGTTCTGTACTACTTTTTACATGAGATATTTTTACTCCTTTTTTTAAAAATAAGACAACTTGTTAGAAACAAATGTTCTGAGTACTTATGTATGTAGAGGAAGCTATTAGTGAATCTAGTCAAGTCTAAACACAACTGAGGCCTGGACCCAAGTCTTTGCTCCTCAGCATGGTCTGTAAGTACTCAGATAGAGAAATGTGGACACTGCAGAGAAGGCAGCCACAGTAAACCTCCACCAGAATATGTGTTCTTTCAATAACATGGAAGGAATCTTAGTCATCAGAAAACCATTTGACCAGATGGAAATTAAAATGTGAGGAAAAGCTCATAATTAATGTCTGGGATATTACATTATACAAGGGCCCTGCCTCTCTGCAGGGAGAAAACCAGGCTCCAAGAGTTAGAGCACATGATGTAAACAGTGATTTTAGCTGTTTCCATGACCTGGAGAGCTCTGTGGCACATTTGATGGTGACGTGAAAGTGGAACAGGGGTGATAATTCAGTGTTATTCTTCTTAGTTTCACTTGGCTGCTTGAACCCAGGGACATGTTGACAATATAAAAAAAATGTTCCTGCAAAGTAAACGAAGGGTCCTGGGAAGTGGACTCAAGCAAATCCAGGGTCGGAAATGCAGGGTTAAACCCAGAGGCACGTCACAACATATGAATGGGTCATGTTTCAAAATTGTTCTTTATGTCTTTATTTTGTTTTTTGAAATATGTTTTTTTACTTAAACCATTTTATAGACAGGCTAGCTCCATGGCAGTGAACAGAATCTTATTTAAATTATCATGAGCTGAAGACTAAACACAAGTCCTCTCTTAGGAGGACTGCAGACTCCACTACCCATATGACAATGGCTTTTAAGAAAACCTATTTAGTGTGTGGCATCTCCCCGGTCACACATGAATCTACATCTTCCAGCCTTCCTTGCAGTTAGGTGTGACCTTGTACCTGAGTTCTAGCCAGTGGGATGTGGGAAGAAGCACTGGACTGGAGTGTGAACTCCTCTGCTTAATCCCTCACTCTCTCTTCCTCTCCAGGTAGCAGAGCCACAGGCTGGAGAGTCTCTGACCACCAGGTGGAAGGCCTCCTGCCCAACATCCACACTGAATTGTTATGTGACCAGAAATAACCAATTGTGTTAAGTGTTTGAGCTCTGGGAGGTTTTTATTTCAGCAGCTATGCTACCCTGACTAATACAAATGTTTTCAGGAATACATTTTATTGTGCTATAGCAGAAATAGGCAGCGATGTAGAAGGAAATTTTAGTGGGTAAGGATATGTTGGGTAAGGTGTGAAAATACACCTGCCAAGAATAAAGTGCAAGGCATTCATTCATATGTGTTCTCATTTTTATTAACGTCATACAGTTAAGGGTTTTAGATAAATAAATAGTTCACATACAACAGTAAATTTCTTCCTTTGTGCTATGTGCAATTTAAAGTAACTTTTAAATGAGGAAAATACCAAGAGAAGAGGTCTTCTTATTTCAAAGAAATTCCAAAGGGGAAACTCAAGACTGGAAGTCAAGTCGTCCTGTTCCTGTAATGACTTTCTGTGTATTATTATTTTTGCTTTTTAAAATAAGTATCCCCTGATAACAAAAAGAAATATGGCTAATCTGGAATGTTTCAAATTGTGACACGTGCTAATTATCAGAGCAGCCAGTAAGCCACGGTTAATGCGTTCAGCCAGGTATATGACAAAGATAGGAACAGTTGTTGCATTGAGCTGAAAGACCACATTTAAATTTCACACACAGATCAGCCCAGGCCAACTTGAATTCAAATGGAATTTAGCTAATGGCTTCAATATGATGCTCTTATTGAAGAGCAAATCCAGTGTGATAGTTAGATGCTCTTATAGTCTAACAATCACACTGGATTTAGAATATTCAATTAAATTGTTAGCAACTATTTTTAAAGTAAAAAACATTTTATCACAAAATTCTTTTTTTTACACAGTTTGAAGGTTGACAACTTCTCACAGTTGAGTCTATGCCAAATAAATTAATAAGAATTATTTCTCATGGCCTTCTTTAAATAAAATTAATATTGTGGGCATAGTTCATTCTAGTGAGGGAATGATGTGAGGAGAACAGTGACTTTGAGGATGTTATTTGATAGAGTATAATGCAAGTATACATGACAGTATCAGTCAAGCACATCTGAAATAAATTTCAAAACTCCCCTATGAATAGTCTTCTGCTATAGATGCCAAATTCAGAAATATATACAATATATATCATTCATATCACATATCATAAATATAGTGCGATATATGTATATAGTATGAATTCTGATATATACTATCTATGATATATAGTGTAGTCATATGGGTGAAGAATGAGCTCAATTATAAAAAAAGTCCTGAAAGTGGAATGGAGTTGGGGAAACAGGAGGAAGTACCTGATTTAGAATCTTTAAATACGGACAAAACGTGCCGTAGAAAGTTTGTGAGTTGTTCGGCACTCTTTGAATTTTGATTTTTGGGTGTGATGTCTTCATGGCACCAAAGTGGACCGAATGCCCTGAAACAAAGCACACACAGTGTCAAAAATATAAATGTCACTTTGCATTTTGAAAACCATCTATGCAGTTCTAATTCCAAAGGCACAATATATATGTTTAAAATTTCACTAATTTGGGGGAGAATTTCAGTCTTATAAAGTTTATGAGCATACTCAAACAGATCTGGCTAATTTATAGAGACACTTTTTAAAATATTTTACTCACAAAACCAAAACCTCATAACATTTAAACACAAAACAAAAACCTTTCAATTCGCCAGAAGTGTTTGTCACATGATAGATGTTCCATGGGTGTTTGTTCAATAAAACGACATATACAATTGTAAATACAATATAGATGTAGACACAGACTCAATTGCACATTCAGCATTTGGGAAGATAATGCTTTTATCAGGATCACATCATTAGGTTGCTGAATACTGTGGAAACTGCCGCGACCTGCACGGCAAGGTTCAGGATCTGCAGGAGGGGCCGACGCACAAATGAAAATGCTTGACAAAAATATGAATTATTAAGGGGTGGGAGCCAGGTGGAGCCTCTTTCTTGAAGAGACACCCGAGTCTCGGCCTTGTTCACTTTTTATTCAGTTTTAGATACACATCTTGCCCTCAGTAAAGCACGGCAAGCACGTAGCAGACAGACAGCCTCAAAGGTCAGTAAAGATCAGTAAGGTCCAGTAAACATTTACTTGGAGGCTATCAGGTCAGGAGATTGCTTGGAGCCACCGCTATCTCAACACGAACAATAGGTGCCTAGCATAAGCCCTGCTAACGCTCAAGATCCATCCGCCTCTGCGTTCCTTGGTGCACGCTCATGACAGTGTTGGCAAATGGTGGCTTCCCACATCACCAAATTGAAGATACGGTCTCTGTTGTTTACTTGTTTTTCGGTAGTAAGAATAGGATGGAGCCAGAGGTGAGAATTTTGGAGAACACCCTTCCCAACACATGGCATTGACAATGGTGAGAGAAGACAACAAAGCATTCAGGTGTCTGAAGTACCTCGTGTGTGGGCACCATCAGCCCTTTCCTGTTTCCTGAACATTAAATCCCACATGGAGCTGATAGCTAGCTATGCAGAATGCCCTGATCCATTAACAAAGGAAAGAAAATGCTCTGTTTTTCATTATTTGGTGCATTAGTTAAAGAAAGAAAAATAATGGGAAATATCAGATAACACAAACTGAGACTAGACTCCCAACACAAGAGTACGCCCAGGTCACATGTGAGCATGCTTTTATACAAATGCCTGACATTGGGGTAGTAGAAATTCTGAAACAAAATTGTTCATTAGAAGAACCAGAAGACCTACAAACGTGGATTACGCCCACTTTTTCTTGATTTTGATATATTATTTGTTTGGTTCCTTTCCTATCATGTTTCCTACTGTTTCTGGTTTCTGACTTCCATTTATAAATGACTCTTTGGACTGGATGAGCAGACCCTGGATCCTTCTGCAGCTGCTTCTGGGTCAACGGTGGCTGATACCTTTGGCTTCCAGAGTGAGGTTATTTGCCAAGTTTCAGGGCTCCCAGATCCTGGCAGCTCTAACAGATGAACAAAATCATGCTCACTGAGGGGCGCTACCATATCCGACACCATCTGCTGCACTGTCACTATACAAAAACTATCTCTCCCCATAAATGTTGACATCAGAGGGATCTTAAACACCTTCTACCAGTGTCTGCTTTATACACAGACTCCAGCAAGTGCAATTTAGAGGAGAAAACAAGGACTTTGCTAGAGCTCTGGGCTCACTTTTCCATCTGAGTGGTTTTGAAGGACGGCATTTTCTAAAAAAAACTCACCTGAAAACAGCCGCTTGTCTCCTTGCCCTCCTTACCTGGTTGTCAGGAACTCAATGAGCTTGTTGGCCTTCTCATCTGTTTCAGCAGTGGTGTCTACGTCTTCTACCTCTTGGGACATCTGTGGGAGGTTCCCGCTGCTGCCTCCCAGACTGATGCTGGAAGAGGTGGAACTGGAGCTCAGCCCCGAGTCTGGCACTGGTGATGACTGGTCCTCCCTCAGGAAGTCAAAGCCACCTGGTTGAGAAGAAGGTCAAGGGGAGTTGCGCTGGGCAGGGCACATAATGAGGTCAGGAGGTGAACATACAGAAGTATGCAGTTATCTCATTTTTTTTTTTGAGAAAACATTTTATTTTGGCTATAGCTATGATTAAAAAGAGACATATATTCTTTCCTTACTTATGGAATAGTTACACTTCTGTATAAATCAGAGTGCATTTAGTAATAGGAGAATAGAAAATTTCTATTTAATAAATAAATTTCTACTATGGGGTTTTAATTTATGCTTTCTGAAAAAGAAGTTGTGTGTTTGTGTTCCACTATACATCTGTACCTAACTGCTGTTAATAAATTATGCCTGGATACTAGACTGATACAATGATATAATTTTTGAGGATACCAGTTACATAAGGGATTATGAGTAAGTTATACATCATCTTTTTGAGTAAATGTGCCTAGAATCACAAATATTTAGTGTATGTTAATTGTTTTAACAAAGTATATATCATATTAGTCAAAGCCATATGGTATAAGAAAATACTAGTGATTTTTCCCCACTTTGTATTTGGTTAACATTCTACATCTCTAAATGTGTTGTGGGTTTGAAAACTTACACACATTTCCCTCTACTTAAAAATCATAAAAAGTACATAGTTCTGGTGTGTCTGACAAAAATATTGAATTAGGAGTAGGAGCCTGGGTCTGAATATCATCTCTGCCATTTACTTTAAAATCTCAGGAAGTTGATATGATTTCTCTGTACCTCAGTTTTATATTATGATAAGATAAAGACAATTTCTATCACAAGTTCTTAGTGTGGGTTTGAAAACAACTACAGTTAAAACAAGGTGTTCAATAAATATTTATGAAAAGGAGACTCCTCCCAAACCTTTTGTGCACTTACCTAATTCAAGTGTGCTACAGATTCAATCATTCCAGTTATCTATTGTTTGTCTTGCCCATGGATTCTGTGTTTTGTTTTGTAAATCTCCACTCTCAACCACTTAAGCTGCATCAGTGGGATAGTGGATATAAAACTGCCACACTCAGAGATACACAACTTAACAGACATTACAATTTTCTCAGCCTAAAATCATGTGCTTAATGGAAAACATCTTTATCCTGGGGAGTTAGAACAGCCAGAATGTTTCATATTCTTTAAATTAAGCATCTAAAGAAAAGAGAATTTTCTGAAAATGTCTCTGAAAGGCTGCTGAATTATTTTCAATTAAGTGTAGTGTGTTCAATATAAAGACTTTATAATAAAACATAATAATAATATGGAAAATATATTTGAAAGCATTCAATGATGAACAGGTCAGTGGTCCTTCTACCTCAGAGTTAATGACTTCATATTAGTTTTCCAAAGACATATGTTAACATATCTCAGAAGACAAGGCAGTGCTGAATACCAGTGATGAATGAAAGGTACAATTTTCAAGATTATGAAGAAAGTACATGGTAACATCGTATGAAATGCCATACCATGTCCAATGCCAGTGTAATGTACAAAATAATTAGATAAAAAAGGTAGCCCAAGAACTCTGTTAGTTCATCATCATTTTAAGATATTTAAAATATTCTGGTCTAAATAAAAACCATTGGTTAATCCTTTTGGGAAAGTTTTCATGAACAGCTGGATAGAACAGAGTAATTTTTTTTTGACTCAGCTAATGCTTTCTGTTCTCATTTCTAAGAAGAAATATTTGGTTTCAAAACAGCAGTGGTTTTTAATAGACTTTCACTCATTCATGCTTTCCAGAAAAGTCAGTCATTTAATAAAGTGACTTTTTCTTCAGAGAAACTAGAAGGAATACAGTAAATATCTGGCATCTTGGCAATGAACCACTCGCAAGGTGATAGAGAAGGTCACCGTTTTCTGTGTTCTCATCCTTCAGGGTTTTAGATGAAAGCTCTTGTTCAATGGATATTTTAATGTTCAATTTATTGACAGAAACATATTTAATGAAAGCAGAAACATAATAATAAGGAAAAATACATGAAAATACTCAATAACAAAGAAGGATTTTGGGAGGCATGTTGACATCCAGTGAAATAGGGCCTATTTATTGAGCTGTTATTTTATTACTTGGAAAGGTGGGGGGTAAGAGCATTAGAGTTTGGAAAAATGGGCTCCACTGACACCTTTGGTAATCTCTGAATTTGTGACTGTCTCAGACTTTCAGTCACACCTCCTTTTGTTACCTGTGTAGAGATACTCGGGTTGATAAGCTGGCTGGACTGTTAGAGTCTTAGTTTCCCCCATTTCTCGAGTCTGCAGGAGCACAGAGGCGATGGCATGGAAATTGCTGTTGCAGGACAGTGCAATCAAGAGGTGAAGAAGCAAATTTTTGCTGTGTTCAAAGACTTCAGGCCGGTAATGGTCCAATCCTGGAAAAAAATGTGGAATCTTTTAGTAAAAACAATTTTTAATCTCATTTAGATTCCAGGCATAGTAAAGATCCCCTAACACCTGGGGGAAGGGAAATCTTAAAAGAATGTTTACTTTTCTTTGTTACTGTTTATGGTACCAACATAAAGAATTTGGGCTTAGGGAAAAATAAAACATTTTATTCCTTAAATCAAATATTCTCATAAAATGATGATAGATGGATTTCCCTTGACCTCTTGAGATAGTTAGCATTCCTCCTTCTTGAGGCTCTCCATAACTGAACTCCCTGCCTGGTTGTTCCTCTTCCCATTTTTGCTCTACAACTTGGGTTACAATCTCAGTGCGTGGCCTGCTGCGTTCTATATTCTTTCTCTCTATGCACTAGTTATGTCTAATGGCTTTAAATTTATCACATCTAGCCTGGCCAACATGACTCAGTGGTTGAGCATCGATTTAAGAACCAGGACGACCTAAGAACCAGGAGGTCAGGGTTCAATTCCCGGTGAGGTCACATGCCCGGGTTGAGGGCTTGATCCCCAGTGTGGGGCATGCAGGAGGCAGCGGATCAATGATTCTCTCTCATCATTGATGTTTCTATTTATCTCTCCGTCTCCCTTCCTCTCAGATATCAATAAAAATATATTTTTAAAAAATTATCATATCTAGACAAAGACCCTCAAGGAGGGCCAATTTGTTTTAGATATTTTCATAGGTATAACATGAGTGAGGTGCCACACAACTTATATTGTAGTCATAGGACCGTTTTAAACAATGCCTGATCAACTGAATTTTAGAGCAGGAAAGCAGATGTCTATGTACAATGAAAGCTCTCTGAATTATCTCCACAGAGTTTAGATGTATTGGCTAGAATTCCTCTTGGATCCAGTCTTACCTAAGAAGACAGCATGAAGTAATAACGGCAGGTGAAGAGCCCAGTCTTCTCTTACACTGTGATCTACCACCATCTCAGTCATAAAAATCACAGCAATATTGCACCTAATCAATGAAATGACAAAGTTAATGCAACTTCTACAGAGAATGGAAATACATGTATAGATCATTAAGTCACAATTAAATACAACACATACTAGTAAATTGTGCTGAAGAACTATGTAAGAACCTTCTTCCAGGGAAGTGGAGTTTAACTTCTGAAAATGCACAGAGCTCCATAAGAATAAACATCAGTTGAGCTAATTACATAACACACTTGTTACTAGGTAATAAGAGCTGAGTCATGATGAGAAACAAAAGACTAGAGTCCTCTCTTCAACTTGCTTACAATCTAAAATTCATAAAAAATGAAGACCTATATCAAGTAAGTATGACAAGGCAGCTTTGCACATTGGTTAACATTTGACCAAACTCTACCAATGTGCTGAGAGCTACAATTCAAGTCATGCAGGGTCCCTCTGATTTCAAAGTTTATTTCATGTGATGGGACCTGGAACAGGTTTCCCTCTTCTAGGGAGAAAAGTCCAGTCAAAACTAAGTGGTCATTTCTCTCTATGTGTACATGCTGCTCACCTGTGGAGTGGTCCCCGAGGGGTGATGGTTTCTGGGAGGTAGTCAACCAGGGGGGCCCAGCATCCCCCAGTAGAAGGCATTGGTAAGGGCTGTGGCTGTTTGGTCTCTGTGATAGTCAACAGCCACCCCAGGTAGGGAGATATTGGGTCATCTGTAGGGTGAGAAAGACAACGTGCTTTATTTTTAGGAAGATAATTTTGTTTTCTTTATTTAGTGTTTCTAAAAGGAATATTACCAATTCATGCTTGTAAAAATAACTTTCTAAGCATTCAATTAGGTGAGTGTGAATTATACAATCAAATAAGTTAGAATTACTTAAATAGGTTTCTTTCATCACATTATTATTATTTAATATATCACATTTATCCTGAGTACAGTTTCCAGAATAGTTTCACATTGAATGTTTTTTTCTTTTCGTAAGGCTATTTGACTTCTTGATAAGAGTGGGTTGTGTGGGACCAGCTTTGCTGGTTTTGACCTGCTGGTCTTTCATTTAATAGTGTTGTTATAAACTTCTAGGCCCAAGATGGAACAGCTCCTGCCCAGGGTGCCATGTCAGCAAACCAAAACTTAGATAACTTTTATGGCCCTGTAAATGGATTGCTTGACCAGAAAAGCAGCATGCCCAGTAAGCCAGTATCCGAACGCCATGCCAACTCTGGGCTCTATACTGATTTTCTTGTTCCTTATTCTTTTTCTTTTTTTAAAGCCTTTTAAATTGATTTTTTAAAAATATTCCAAGAAAAAAAATTTTTAAATATAATAATATTACCCAAACAGTACTAACATAATACAATATCACAAAAGTTGTAGAAAATATTAAAAATCTGCAAATAACAGGATTACTTGTATTATATTCTAAAATATTTTTTCCCCTCTGGCTCTATTTTTGTTAATCAGTTTATGTTGTTCTTTATATTCCACAAATGAGTGAGATCATGTGGTATTTATCTTTCTCTGACTGGCTTATTTTGCTTAGCATAATGCTCTCCAGGTCAATCAATGCTGTTGCAAATGGTAAGAGTTCGTTCTTTTTACAGCAGCGTAGAATTCCATTGTGGATGTACCACAGTTTTTTAATCCACTCATCTGCTGATGGACACTTAGGCTGTTTCCAAACTTAGCTATTGTAAATTGTGCTGCTATGAACATAGGGGTGCATATTTCCTTTCTGATTGGTGTTTCTGATTCCATGGTACATATTCCTAGAAGTGGGACTACTGGGTCAAATGGGAGTTCCATTTTTAGTTTTTTGAGGAAACTCCATACTGTCTTCCATAGTGGCTGCAACAGTCTGCATTCCCACCAGCAGTGCATGAGGGTTCCTTTTTCTCTGA
>NW_005357770.1:14201-19309 GCF_000412655.1 Myotis brandtii | reverse complement strand
TAGTGTCTTTATCTGGTTTTGGAATTAGGATAATGCTGGCCTTATAAAAAAGAGTTTGGAAGTGTTCCTTCCTCTTGGTTTTTCTGAAATAGTTCGAGGAGTATACGTGTTTATTACTGTCGTTGTTGGGTTTTTTTTGTGTGTGGTATGCCTGTAGTGCTACGAATTTCCCTCTCAGGACTGCTTTTGCTGTGTCCCAGAGATTTTGGGTTGTTGTGTGTTCATTTTCATTTTTTTTCAGGAAGTTTTTTGATTTCTTTCTTGATGTCATTGGTAACCCATTCATTGTTTAATAACATGCTATTTAGCCTTCAGATGTTTGAATGTTTTTGGGTGTTTTTACTGTATTTTGATTTCTATCCACTATGATCTGAGAAGATGCTTGATATGATTTCAATCTTCTTGAACTTGTAGAGACTTGTTTTGTGTCCTAACATGTTGTCCATCTTTGTGAATGATCCATGTGCACTTGAGAAGAATGTATATTCTGTTGCATTGGGGTGATATGTTCTATGAATGTCAATTAAATCCATCTGATCCAGTGTGTCTTTAGAGTCACTGTTTTCTTACGTTTTTGTCTGGAAGATCTATCCAGTGAAGTCAGAAGGATGTTAAAATCCCCTATTATGACTGTGTTGTTGTCAATCTCTCCTTTAAAGTCCTCTAGAAGTCATATATATGTATTTAGGTGCTCCTATTTTGGATGCATATATATTTTCCAGAGTTATATCCTCTTGTTGGATTTACCCCTTTAGTATTATATAGTGACTTTTTTGTCTCTTGTGATAGCCTTCATTTTAAAGTGTATTTTGTTGGATATGAGCATTGTTACTCCAGCTTTTTTTTTCCTTTTCCATTAGCGTGGAAAATTTTTTTTCCATCCATTCACTCTTACCATCTGTGTGTCTTTTGTTTTGAGGTGGGTCTCTTGTAGACAGCATATAGTTAGGTCATGTTTTTGTATCCATTCAGCTACCCTACGTCTTTTTTATTGGAGCATTTAATCCATTTACATTTAGGGTTATTATTGATAGATACTTATTTATAGCCATTTTAATTCTGTATGGCTATGTTTCTCTCTCTGTTTCTTCTTCTCATTACAGCAGTCCCTTTAGCATTTCTTGTATTGCTGGCTTGGTGGTGCTGTACTTTCTTAGTCTTTTTTTTTTTTTTTTGTCTGGGAAGCTCTTTTTTTGATGGTCTATTGTGAATGGTAGCCTTGCTGGATATAGTAATATTGGTATCAGATCCTTGCTTTCCATTATCTTGAGTCCTTCATGCCATTCTCTTCCGGCCTGTAGAGTTTCTGATGAGAAATCAGGTGTCAGTCTTATGGGAACTCCTTTGTAGGTAACAGTTTTCTCTTGCTGCCTTTAAGATTCTCTTTGTTTTTAATTTTTGGTATTTTAATTATGCTGTGTCTGGGCATGGGCCTGTTTGGGTTCTTCTTGTTTGGGGTTCTCTGTGACTCCGGAACTTGTGTGACTTTTTCCTTTACTATGTTAGGGTATTCTGCCATTATTTTTTCAAACACATTCTCTATTCCCTTCTCCTGGAACTTGTGTGACTTTTTCCTTTACTATGTTAGGGTAGTTTTCTGCCATTATTTTTTTCAAACATATTCTCTATTCCCTTCTCCTTTTCTGCCTCTTCTGGCACACCTGCTATTCTAATATTGTTACATTTCATGTTGTCCCACAGCTCCCTTAAGCTGTCCTCCTGTTTTTTAATTTAGTGATATGTCATTTTTTTTATTTCTGACAGATCTTTTTTCATAGTTATTGTATCTTTTTTCATGTTGTTGAGCATCTTTACCATCATTACTCTGACCTCTGTTTCAGATAAATTTCTAATCTCTGCTCCATTTATCTCTTCTTCTGGAGAATTCTCTAGATTATTCATTTCTGGGATTGTTTCTTTGTCTCATTTTGGCTGCCTGTTTGGGTTTGTGACTATGTATTAGGTTATTCTGCTACGCCTCTTAATCTCCAGTGCAGGACAGTATTAAAGGCTGTTTCTGACTAATTAGATCAGGCAAAGACTCAAAGACTCCAGAGACTGCCTCTGCCTACAGACTGATAGGATTCCAACTTGAATTGGTCCGTAGGCAATCATCCTCAGGTGTGGTGAGAGTTTTCTTTCAACAGGGTGGGGTAGTTTCTTCTGCCTGGAGGCTAATTGTTATTTTTAAGTTCTTAAGTGGCTTCAGGGCAAAGTGTTTTCCAATAGTGTGTGTCAACTGTCTTCCCTTCCAGGCAAGGCAAATGTCTATGTAGGAAAGATGTCCTCTACTGCGTAAGGGAATGACTCACCCCAGGAAACTTGCAGTGTCTGTCTTCTGAGCTCTATCCCTGAGTCCCCAGTCTTGGCTTCTGCTCTCACAGCTCCAGTCCACTTCACCCTCCCTCTGCCTGAGCACAAGGTGAGTGACTACACAGGGAATACTGTGCATTGGTCCTTTAATGTAGAGGGCCTTAATTTTTCAGCTGTCACTCCCTGGCAGACAGCACCCCACTGCTTTTCACAGCCAGATGTTATGTGGGTACCCTACTTAATTTTGGTGCTCTCTGCTGTAGTGCCCAGCTTGGGGATTAGATCCCAGAGTTCTCAGTGGCACCCCCCATAGCTGAGATATCTCTCCAGGACTTCAGTTGCTGTCTGTGGGCACCTGGCCAGCCCTTTCTTGCCTCCGCCCCTCCTACTAGTCTCTATGTGGTCTCCACTTTTGGTCCTCGAGTTATCAGGGTTCTCTCCTGCGAGTTTTCTGTTGATTATTTAGGAAGTTTTTCTGTATTTTAGTTGTAATTCCAGTTTGTTCCTGGGAGCATATCCGTGCAGCATCCACTTACTCTGCCGCCATTTTTAATCTTTCTGCTTATTCCAGTTCAGGGTCATGGGCAGCATAGCCTTGTCCTGGCAGCTCAGGCTGCAAGGTGGGAACCCATGCTGGACAGGATGCCTTTTCACTGCTGGGCACACTCACACCCACCCATCAATTTATTTTTGAATGCTTAATTTATAGAGCCATAGAAAATACAGATATACACACTAAAAAAACCCATTAAATCATATGAATTCCCACTACTGTGAAACTTGCTCTTTCTCTAATCTCCCCCATCTCAATAAAATGCAGTCCATATTTCCAGTTTTCTCAGGACAGGAGCCTTAGGTTATTCCTGATTTCTCTCTCATAGCTCATATCCAACTCAATTATGATGATGATATAAATAGTGACATTAAAATTAACATAGAGAGTACTTACTTTATGACAGGCACTGGTCTACACACTTCCCATATTAGTAGCCCAATAATAGGTACCTATCATCACTATTTTATAAAGGGGAAACTAAGGTTAAGTGACTTGCCACCCTCTACATATTCAATGAGCTCTACCTTCAAAAGGTATCCACATAGTATCACTTTCCACCATCACTATCACTAACCCCTTAGTCTAAGCCAGCACCTTCTCTCACATGGGCTAGTGCAATAGCCTCCTAACTGTCTCCCAACTACACCCTTTCCCTTTTTATAGTCTTATGTTCCACAGAGCAGCCAGAGCCATTTTACCTTTTATTTTACTTAATTTTGGTATAATTGACCAGAGCAATCCTTTTATTTATTCATTTTTTAAAATTTTCAGTCAAATTCGATTTTTTTTAAGGCAGTAGATCATTTCAATCAAGAACCTAATCAAAATATGACTTGACAATGAAGCACATCTGAGTATGGAGTGAAAACAGTTTTCAAAAAAATCATTAAATGTATCATCTTCAAATATCCAAATAATAAATCACTTCTCCAGGCCTTTTGCTAAGTGGAATCATAAACAAAAAAAATCAGAAGATTTATGTATTGCTGGGAAAAAAATCTGTAGTACAGTACTATGAATGTTGGGTATTAAGCATAATAGGTTAAATTAAGTTAAGAAGTTGAAAATATAATAAATTTGTGTGTGCATGAAAGTCTATAAGCCAATTGACTCAAGAACAACTGAAATTCTGATTTGTTCAGTGAGACCAGACATTATTTAACATTTTTCTTTTTGGAAGGCAATTAAAAATTATAATCTCATGCCCACAAGACAAATTTTAAAAATTGTAAAAAGCAGTTAAAACTACATTCAAAGAACCATTTTTGTCAAGCTCAATTTTTGCACCCCATGGTAAAATAAAAAGCATCCATTACCATCACAGATGAAAGAAAAATGAATGTCATTGAAATAAGTTCTTTTCCCCACTGAAGTATAAAATCTATATAGAAATTTGATATTGTACTATAACAAATTATACTTCTTACAGTTGTTTTTTATTTATTTTAAAACCTGTTTAACATAGTTTTTAATTTTAAAAATGCCATTTTCATGATTCTGAAACTGATTCCAGTTCTTTTCATATATATTCATTCTAAATATTTAATATAATATGCTGGCTACCAATTCTAATCAGAAAAATATCTTGGATATCTCTTCATTATGACAGCATGTTCAACAGAAATGACTGATGTTCAAGCAAACCCTAAGGGGTACAGCTTTCTGGAAAGCACATTTATTGACTGTTTCATTGTCTGAGTATCCTTTACAATGATTCTTATTTTTTTTTTAAATTGATTTTTTAGACAGAGTGGAAGGAAGGGAGAAGGGAGGGTAAAAGAAAGACAGAGAAAGGGACAGAGAGAAACAATGAACATGAGAGAGACACATAGATTGGTTGCTTCCCACATACATGCTCTAACCTGGGACTGGGATTGAACTTGCACTGAGGTATGTGTCCTTAACAGGGAATCAAACTCACAACCCCGGGCTGACACTCTAACCACTGAGCAAACCCAGCCAGGGCAGTAGTGATTCTTGATGAAGATTCTTTCAATCTTGTAAACATCAGTATGCATGGTCTGGTTATACTGTAATTGTGCATCCTTGGACAGGAAGGGTGGTTCATAGCAAGTGAGAAGCCAGAGGAGTCTAAATTCTTTAAAATATATTTTTATTGATTTCAGAGAGGAAAGGAGAGGGAGAAGAGATAGACACATAAATGATGAGAGAGAATCATTGATCAACTGCCTCCTGCATACTCCCTACTGGGGATCGAGCCAAGGTTTGTGCCCTGACC
>NW_005357770.1:11347-13386 GCF_000412655.1 Myotis brandtii | reverse complement strand
AAACAGTTTTCAAAAAAATCATTAAATGTATCATCTTCAAATATCCAAATAATAAATCACTTCTCCAGGCCTTTTGCTAAGTGGAATCATAAACAAAAAAAATCAGAAGATTTATGTATTGCTGGGAAAAAAATCTGTAGTACAGTACTATGAATGTTGGGTATTAAGCATAATAGGTTAAATTAAGTTAAGAAGTTGAAAATATAATAAATTTGTGTGTGCATGAAAGTCTATAAGCCAATTGACTCAAGAACAACTGAAATTCTGATTTGTTCAGTGAGACCAGACATTATTTAACATTTTTCTTTTTGGAAGGCAATTAAAAATTATAATCTCATGCCCACAAGACAAATTTTAAAAATTGTAAAAAGCAGTTAAAACTACATTCAAAGAACCATTTTTGTCAAGCTCAATTTTTGCACCCCATGGTAAAATAAAAAGCATCCATTACCATCACAGATGAAAGAAAAATGAATGTCATTGAAATAAGTTCTTTTCCCCACTGAAGTATAAAATCTATATAGAAATTTGATATTGTACTATAACAAATTATACTTCTTACAGTTGTTTTTTATTTATTTTAAAACCTGTTTAACATAGTTTTTAATTTTAAAAATGCCATTTTCATGATTCTGAAACTGATTCCAGTTCTTTTCATATATATTCATTCTAAATATTTAATATAATATGCTGGCTACCAATTCTAATCAGAAAAATATCTTGGATATCTCTTCATTATGACAGCATGTTCAACAGAAATGACTGATGTTCAAGCAAACCCTAAGGGGTACAGCTTTCTGGAAAGCACATTTATTGACTGTTTCATTGTCTGAGTATCCTTTACAATGATTCTTATTTTTTTTTTAAATTGATTTTTTAGACAGAGTGGAAGGAAGGGAGAAGGGAGGGTAAAAGAAAGACAGAGAAAGGGACAGAGAGAAACAATGAACATGAGAGAGACACATAGATTGGTTGCTTCCCACATACATGCTCTAACCTGGGACTGGGATTGAACTTGCACTGAGGTATGTGTCCTTAACAGGGAATCAAACTCACAACCCCGGGCTGACACTCTAACCACTGAGCAAACCCAGCCAGGGCAGTAGTGATTCTTGATGAAGATTCTTTCAATCTTGTAAACATCAGTATGCATGGTCTGGTTATACTGTAATTGTGCATCCTTGGACAGGAAGGGTGGTTTATAGCAAGTGAGAAGCCAGAGGAGTCTAAATTCTTTAAAATATATTTTAATTGATTTCAGAGAGGAAAGGAGAGGGAGAAGAGATAGACACATAAATGATGAGAGAGAATCATTGATCAACTGCCTCCTGCATACTCCCTACTGGGGATCGAGCCAAGGTTTGTGCCCTGACCGAGAATTGAACCAGGACCTCTTGGTTCATAGGTTGATGCTCAACCACTGAGACATACTGGCTGGGAAGGAATCTAAGTTTTTTTTCTTACTTTCTCCACATGAACAGGCATATAGATCAGTGGAACAGAACAGAGAACCCAGAAATTGACCCAAGCCATTATGCTCAATTAATATTTGACAAAGGAGGCAAGAACTTACAATGGAGTAAGGACAGTTTCTTCAAGAAATGGTATTGAGAAAATTGGACAGGTACATGCAAAAAAATGAAACTAGACCAACAACTCCATCATACACAAAAATAAATTCAAAATGAATAAAAGACTTAAATGTAAGATGGGAAACCATAAAAATCTTAGAATAAACCATAAACAGCAAAATCTCAGACATCTCTTGTAATAATATGTTTACCGATACAACTCTGATGGCAAAGGAAACTAAGGAGAAAATAACAAATGGGACTATATCAAAATAAAAAGCTTCTGCACAATAATAGAAGCCATTGATAAAATGACAAGAAAGCCCACTGCCTGGGAGAACATATTGCCAATGACACATCAATAAGGGGTTAATTTCCAAAATATACAGGGAACTCATACAACTTAACAAAAGGAAGACAATGAATCCAATTACAAAATGGGCAAAGGACCTAAATAGACACTTCTCC
>NW_005357770.1:9063-11171 GCF_000412655.1 Myotis brandtii | reverse complement strand
CTGGTGGGAATGCAGACTGGTGCAGCCACTGTGGAAAACAGTATGGAGTTTCCTCACAAAATTAAAAATGGAACTCCCATTTGACACAGTGTTCCCACTTCCAGGAATATATCCTAAGAAATCAGAAATACCAATCAGAAAGAATATATGCACCCCTATGTTCATAGCAGTGCAATTTACAGTAACTAAGATTTGAAAACAGCCCAAGTGCCCATCAGCAGTCGAGTGAATAAAAAAGCTGTGGTACATTTACACAATGGAATACTACACAGCTATAAAAAGGAAAGAACTCTTACCGTTTGCAACAGCATGGATGGACCTGGGGAGTATTATGCTAAGTGAAAAAAATTTAGTCAGAGCAATATAAGTATGGCATGATCTCACTCATGTGAAATCTAATGAATAAAATAAACTGTTAAACAAGATAGTTGCAGGGACCATGGAAGCATAGAACAGACTGTTGAACCTCAGAGGGAAGGCAGGGGAGGGTGGGTGGGAAGAGATCAATCAAAGAACTTGTATGCATGTGTGCATGACCCATGGTCACTGACAGTGGGGTGGTGGAGGCCTGGGGTGGGGGAAGAGGGTGGGTTAGGGGAGGACAACAGGGGAAAAAGGAGACATATGTAATGCTTTCAACAATAAAGATTAAACAAAAGTATACAGGAGATCCAAGATGACTGCCAATGGGACCTGTCGGCAGCCAGCTTGGAGAGTGCATGGATGTGCGGGGAGTGTCTATATTTGTGAGTGAGGGAGATATATTCCACGGGACTGTTGGGGACTGGTATACCAGTCTCCCCTGGCCGGGCAGCCTCTACTGCTGCTGAAATCTCTCCTAGAGCAGATTAAACAAAAGTATACAGGAGATCCAAGATGACTGCCAATGGGACCTGTCGGCAGCCAGCTTGGAGAGTGCATGGATGTGCGGGGAGTGTCTATATTTGTGAGTGAGGGAGATATATTCCACGGGACTGTTGGGGACTGGTATACCAGTCTCCCCTGGCCGGGCAGCCTCTACTGCTGCTGAAATCTCTCCCAGAGCGGCCGGCACTGCCGCGGAGACCACGCCATCTTGAAGGGGAGACTGGCTGTGATCGGAAGCTCAGCCTTACCTTCAACCAGGGAGACCTCGGATATCTCCCAGGACCCTACAACCACAACGCCCAGGGACCAGCTGACTCAGCTGAGAACCCACGAACACCGGGACTCCAGCCCCCCTGACCGGGGGTGCCTAAAAAGTCTGTCCAGGGGGAGACAAAGCGGCACTGAATATGCAGACGGGCCCTGCACCTTCTCACAGAGCACCTAGAAAGAACAGCTGAATCAAACAACACCAACCCCGAATTGGTGAATTAAACACGGCTGGTGAGGCGATCCGTGGACAGAAAGGTCAGATATCGCCAAGAGAAAGGTGAGATCTGGAATCCAGGCTGGAGGGAGAAACTTGCGCAACAGGGAGTAGCGTCTCAGAGAAAGACTGTGCCCCACATAATCCGTGGCTGTTGGGGTCAGTGTAGCCCTCGAATGTGGAAGGGGGTCCAAAGGGCTGCTGGCAGAGGGGGACTAAAGATCTAAACCCACAGCTGGGCTGGGCCCAGAAAGGGAGCCTGAAGTTCTATACCGGCTGTGTAGTGCTAGGGGAAAAAGACGCAAGTCCACACTTCTTATGTCTTTTTTTCTTTTTACCTCCTTGCTTTTGCTTGCTAAGTCCAGTAAATAGGATCTTTCAATTAAAAACACTCACCGAGACTGCAGGGGAAAGTTGTTCTTTTTGTGGAAACTGGGGATCAGAATGGGGAAAGACAAGCAGGAAACCAGCTCTGGGGCAGGGAAAAGTGCGGCAGGGAAAGAAGAATCTAACACTAGGTAGAGGGGCCATTTAGTGCGGATATTAATACAGAAACACTGCCACCCAGGGGTTGTGTCAGAAATTGACTCTTGTGTAAATACAACTGAAGGCAGGCAGAGAAACAAAGTGAGCAGAGAGATCCCGCCTGCCAGAAAACAGGGTTGTGGCTTATGACACAGAGAAGCGGTGGATTGCAGGGAACTTTAATACTGTGCTGACTACCAGACAGGAAACAGATGTACCAAGCAGAACAGTA
>NW_005357770.1:2519-3618 GCF_000412655.1 Myotis brandtii | reverse complement strand
GTTGGAGAAAGATAAATATCACATGATCTCACTCATATGTGGGATATAATGATCAACATAATCTGAACAAGAATAGATCCAGAGACAAATGGTGGTGGTGGTGGCGGGGGTTAGAGAATAACCAAAGGACTTGTATGCATGCATATTAGCATAATCAATGGACACAGACACTGGGACTGTGAGGGCTTGCCTGGTGTGGGAATGGCTGGGGTGGGGGGCGTCAACTGGGGAAAAAGGAGACATATGTAAAACTTTAGAAAATAAAAATAAATAAAAAAAGAATACAGCATACAATATATGTAACATATAAAAATATTTATCTTTATTGTTGAAAATATTAATGATGTTCCCCTTTTTTATCCCCATTGATCCCCTCCATCCTGCACGTCCCCCTCCCAGACCTTCACTACACTATTGTCAGTGTCCATGGGTTATGCATATATGCCTATCAGTTCCCTGGGGTAAATCTCTCCCCACCCATCTTTCCACCTCACCTTCCCTCTGAGATTCCTCAGTCTGTTCCATGCTTGTATGTCTTTGGATCCATTTTGTTCATCAGTGTATCTTGTTCATCAGATTCCACATATGAGAGAGATCATATGATACTTGATTTTCTCTGAGTGGCTTATTTTGCTTAGAATAATACTCTCCAGGTACCTCTGTTACAGGATTCCAGGGCAGGAAGAATAGGGAAACTGAGACAGGAAAGTTAAAACAAGGCCAAAAGGTGAGGGCAATTTGCAGCCAGCTTGTAACTAACAAACTATTATTTCCGCCAGCCAAGAATAGGAGAGAAAATGATTGAAAAACCTCCCTAATGAGAGGTTAATTACTCCCTAAGCAGAGAAGCCATCACTCTCAAGGTTTGTCAAGATAAAGTTGCCAGGTGCTTCTCAGGATTTTTGGGAAGTCCACAACAAAGTAAGAAAGAGAAAAAAAGGGGGCGGGGGGACCTTTAGAATTAATCTGTACCAAAATAGTAAGCAGAGGAATTTTACGACCAATAGGCAGGAGAATATATAACGCCTCAGAACCCTACACAACTTGCTCTTCAGATTAGCTGAGAGCCCGTCTGTGCTTCATGAGCCAGATGTATAGG
>NW_005357770.1:0-2371 GCF_000412655.1 Myotis brandtii | reverse complement strand
CCAAACCTGGGCAAGTGCTGGCGAGGATGTGGAGAAAAAGGAACCCTTATGCACTTCTGGTGGGAATACAGACTGGTGCAGCCACTTTGGAAGACAGTGTGGAGTTTCCTCAAAAAACTAAAAATGGAACTCCCATTTGACCCAGTGATCCCACTTCTAGGACTATATCACAAGAAACCAGAAACACCAACCAGAAAGGATATATGCACCCCTATGTTCATAGCAGCATAATTTACAATAGCTAAGATTTGGAAACAACCTAAGTGCCCATCAGCTGATGAGTGGATTAAAACCCTGGTACATCTACACAATGGAATACTATGCTGCTATAAAAAAGAAGGAACTTTTACCACTTGCAACAGCATGGATGGAACTGGAGAGCATTATACTAAGCAAAATAAGCCAGGTTGGAGAAAGATAAATATCACATGATCTCACTCATATGTGGGATATAATGATCAACATAATCTGAACAAGAATAGATCCAGAGACAAATGGTGGTGGTGGTGGCGGGGGTTAGAGAATAACCAAAGGACTTGTATGCATGCATATTAGCATAATCAATGGACACAGACACTGGGACTGTGAGGGCTTGCCTGGTGTGGGAATGGCTGGGGTGGGGGGCGTCAACTGGGGAAAAAGGAGACATATGTAAAACTTTAGAAAATAAAAATAAATAAAAAAAGAATACAGCATACAATATATGTAACATATAAAAATATTTATCTTTATTGTTGAAAATATTAATGATGTTCCCCTTTTTTATCCCCATTGATCCCCTCCACCCTGCACGTCCCCCTCCCAGACCTTCACTACACTATTGTCAGTGTCCATGGGTTATGCATATATGCCTATCAGTTCCCTGGGGTAAATCTCTCCCCACCCATCTTTCCACCTCACCTTCCCTCTGAGATTCCTCAGTCTGTTCCATGCTTGTATGTCTTTGGATCCATTTTGTTCATCCGTGTATCTTGTTCATCAGATTCCACATATGAGAGAGATCATATGATACTTGATTTTCTCTGAGTGGCTTATTTTGCTTAGAATAATACTCTCCAGGTACCTCTGTTACAGGATTCCAGGGCAGGAAGAATAGGGAAACTGAGACAGGAAAGTTAAAACAAGGCCAAAAGGTGAGGGCAATTTGCAGCCAGCTTGTAACTAACAAACTATTATTTCCGCCAGCCAAGAATAGGAGAGAAAATGATTGAAAAACCTCCCTAATGAGAGGTTAATTACTCCCTAAGCAGAGAAGCCATCACTCTCAAGGTTTGTCAAGATAAAGTTGCCAGGTGCTTCTCAGGATTTTTGGGAAGTCCACAACAAAGTAAGAAAGAGAAAAAAAGGGGGCGGGGGGACCTTTAGAATTAATCTGTACCAAAATAGTCAGAGGAATTATTTTACGACCAATAGGCAGGAGAATATATAACGCCTCAGAACCCTACACAACTTGCTCTTCAGATTAGCTGAGAGCCCGTCTGTGCTTCATGAGCCAGATGTATAGGCTTCCTGCTTTGCTTTTTCAATAAAGGTGCATACTTTAATTGCTTTAATAGATTGGCTTTTCACAACACAGTCAAGGTCTCTCATATATGCTTGTTCTTGTGCCAGCACCAGGCTGTTTTGAGTACAGTGGCTTTGTGGTATAACTTGATATCTGGTATTATGATTCCTCTAACTTTGTTCTTTCACAAGATTGCTGCAGCTATTCGTGGTCTTTTTTAGTTCCATATAAATTTTTGGAGAGTTTGTTGTAGATCTGTGAAGTAGGCCACTAGTATTTTAATGGGGATTGGATTGAATCAATAGATTGCTTTGGTTAGTATGGACATCTTAATGATATTGATTCTACCAATCCATGAACACAGTATATTCTTCCACTTGTTTATATCTTCCTCTATCTCTCTTGTCAATGTTCTATACAGGTCTTTTACCTCCTCAGTTAAGTTTATTCATAGGTATCTTATTTATGTATGTATGTATGTATGTATTTATTTATTTATTGTTGCTGCAATAGTAAACGGGATTGCTTTTTTAGTTTCTCTTTCTGAGAGTTCATTACTGGTGTGTAAAAATGTCATAGATTTCTGGGTGTTTTGTATCCTCCTACCTTGCCAAATTCATTTTTTTAATGTGTTTGTGTGTGTGGTGCTTATTTCTTTTTATTCCAAATTCATTTATTAAATCTGTTTTTTTGGTGTGGAGCCTTTAGGGTTTTCTATGTATAATATCATGTCATCTGTGAATAATGACAGTTTTATTTTTTCCTTTCCAATTTGGATGCATTTTATGTTTTCTTCCTGTCTGATCACTGTGGCTAAGATTTCCCATACTTGTTGAATAAGAGTGGTGAAAGTGGGCATCCCTGTCT
>NW_005357769.1:0-2184 GCF_000412655.1 Myotis brandtii | reverse complement strand
CATTGGGTCTGTTATATTTGGATTACTTACAAGTCAAAGAAAACTACGGGCAACTGGTTATCTCTAGCTATGAGTCAGAGTTAATAAATATCCACTGAGTATTATGGTAAGGACTATATTCTTGGTTACAGGCTCTAACCAACTCCTCCCCCCACCCCTCCCACACACAAGATGACATCGTTCCTGCCCTCAAGGATTCTACAGCCTTGTTGAGGAATCAGAACACATACATTAACATAATGTGATCAATTTCATAGAGTAATAAAGAATAATTTACACAGCTAATATTGTGTAAGGAAAACACAGTTTCCTGGGAGATTCAGGGTGGCTCTTATAAAGCAGGGAGGACTTCCTAGAAGCAGTAAATATGTTGAGTGAGGTTTTAAAAAAAGGACCAACAGTGGCCAAGAAAAGGAGGAAATTTTAAGTAAAAAAGCTGGAAATAGTAAAGAAGAGAGATTCAAAATCAAATTCCTTGTGTAGTCTTGAGTGAAAACATAAACGCTAAACCAAGCAAGTTGTGTGTGGGTGACAATGGGTCACATCAGCTGGTTTCAGTAGACTTTATCTTAACATGTAACACAAAATATGGTTATTGAAAAGGGGGAAATACATGCGTAATTCATACATCTGAATGACTAAGCCTATTAGAAAGCAAAAACCCTACCCACCAACCTGGAACATCTGAAGTCCTCGGGGTGTTCCTATGGGGAAATTGTCTACAGCACTCATGAAATTTTCTGGGATGTCAGGAAACTTCTGGGGATCCTAGAAAGAAGATTACTTGATATTCAATTTTACAATCTGAGTGACTAGCTTGGAAACAAGTGTAGAAGTATTTCAGATATTAGATGCCAGTTCTGCTGGGAGAGCCCTGAGCTTCAAGTTCCCTAGGCTGGTAGCAGTTATTTGAAGAGTAACTACATCTACTTATGTGCACAGAAAAGTGAATGCTTTTTCCAGGAAGGGAAGAACTCCCTTCATTACCAGGTCTCCTTTTTAACGAGTGGAAGTATGTATATACTTCTAAATGGATCTGTGCTTTCAAATCCAAGCCAACCTCCTGGGCATGTACCTCAAAGAAACAACTGAGGGAGTAGGCAAAGATGACTTGTGAGTTATCTACAAGGGTGCCCAATTACAGACTATTTGTGCCAGTGAAGAAACTAGAATTAAACTAAACACCCAACAACAAGGAAATGGCTACACAAATTATGGTATATCCATAAGATACAATATTCTGCAGTCTTTAAAAATAATTTTGTAGAAGTGTACTTATTGACATTGAAACATGCTCATGAAATACAATTAAGTGATAAAACTTGTGTACAGTATGATTCCATTTTTTCAATTTAAAAATATAAAAGTATGTATTCATATGTTAATTGTAGGATTACTGGATTAGAGTTGATTTTTTAAAATTTTGTTTCTCCGCATTTTAAATTCTTCTATGATAGAATATATAACATAATAGAGGAGATAAAAAATGGCGGCAGAGTAGGAGGATGCTGCATGATCATGCTCCCAGGAACAAGCTGGAATTACAACTGAAATATGAGAAGGCTTCCTGAATAATCAATGGAAAACTCACAGAGAGAACCCTGATACCCAAGGACCAAAGGTGGAGCTGGCATAGAGACTGGTAGGAGGGGCAGAGATGTGACCCACAGAGGGGAACTGAAGTCCCAGAGAGATATCTCAGCAGGTGGTGGATTGGGGGAGGTGCCACTGAGAATTCTGGGATCTAATCTTGGAGCTAGGCTCCCCAGCAGAGAGCACCAAACTGAGGAAGGTATCCACATAATATCAAGCTGTGAAAAGCAGTGGGGTGCTGTCTGCCAGGGAGTGGCAGCTGAAAGTTCAGGCACCCTCTTAAAGGGCCAAGGCACAAACATTCCTTGTGGAGCCACCCATCTTGTGCTCTAACAGAGGGAGGGTGAAGTGGACTGGAGCTGTGAGAGCAGAAGCCAGCACTGGGGACTCGGGGGACAGAGCTCAGAAGGCAGACACCCCAAGTCTCCTGGGCTCAGTCATTCCCTCACACAGCCACATAGACATCTGCCTTGCCTGGGGAGATAGACATCTGCCTTGCCTAGGGGGATAGACATCTGCCTTGCCTGGGGGGATAAACATCTGCCTTGCCTGGTGGGGATAGACATCTGCCTTGCCTGGGGGGAAGACAGT
>NW_005357768.1:0-780 GCF_000412655.1 Myotis brandtii | reverse complement strand
TCCGGCTAGAAGCTTCCTGGCAACCCAGCGCTTCCTTAAGTGGAGGCCACGCCAGCTGGAAGCAGGTATCTGGCATTTATTTATCTTCTATAATTGAAACTTTGTAGCCTTGAGCGGAGCTCAGGGCCGGCAGGGCAGGTGGGAAGCTTGGCTTCCTCCATCGCCGGGGGCAACCCAAGCCTCCTGCTCGCTCCAGCTCTGTGGTCGCCGCCATCTTTGTGACGGAGTGAAGGTTAATTTGCATATTACTCTTTTATTATATAGGATAACCAAGCTATGGAAGCAACCCAAGTGCCCATCAAAAAATGAGTGGATTAAAGCATTTTGGTACATTTACCATAGAAATATTACTCAGCCATAAAAAAGAATGAAATCTTACCATTTGCAACAGCATGGTGGGTGGACCTAAAGGGTATTATAGTCTTTGAAATAACATAGTCAAAGAAAGACAACTACCATATGATTTTACTTATATGTTGGATTTAAAGAACAAAATAAGTGAACAAACAAAATTGAAACAGACTTATAGACACAGAGAGAAAACTGTTGGCTACTAGAGGGTAGGTGGATTGGGGAACTGGGTGAAAGATGGGAAGGAGGGTGGGGGTGGGTAAAAAGGTGAAGTGATTAAGAAGTACAAATTGATAGTTACAGAATAGTCATGGGGATGTAAAGTACAGCATAGGGAATATAGCCAATAATGTTCTAATAATTATGTATGGTGTCAGATACATACTAGATTTATCAGGTAAGTAAGTTATATAATGTCCAACCACTTGG
>NW_005357767.1:0-693 GCF_000412655.1 Myotis brandtii | reverse complement strand
TATGGTCAATTAATATTTGACAAATGATGAAAAACATAAAAATAAGATAAAGAGAGTCTATTCGTTAAATGGTACTGGGAAATGGGGTAGATATATGCAAAACAGAATGAAATTAGATCACCTACTTGCACCATACACAAGAATAAACTCAAACTGAATTAAAGACTTAAATATAAGACTCAAAACCATAAAATATCTAGACGAAAACATAGACATTTTTCCTAGCAATATTTTTTCTGATATATCTCCTCAGACAAGGAAAACTAAAGAAATGGGACTACATCAAACTAAAACGTTTTGCACAGCAAAGGAAACCATCAACAACGTGAAAAGACAACTCACTAATGGGGGGACATAGTCTTCAATGATACAGCTGATAAAGGGTTAATATCCAAAACGCATGAAGAACTCATACACCTCAACACCAAACACAAACAACCCAATTAAAAATGGGCAAAGGACCTGAATAGACACTTCTCCAAAGAGGAGAGATGGCAACTAGACATATGAAAAGATGCTCAACACCACCAACCATCAGAGAAATGCAAATTAAAACCACCATGAGATATCACCTCATATCTGTCAAAATGGTATCATCAATACATCAACAAATGTTGATGAGGTTGTGAATAAAACGGAACCCTAGTACACTGCTAGGGAATGCAGACTGGTGCAGCTATTATGAAAAACAGT
>NW_005357766.1:0-1640 GCF_000412655.1 Myotis brandtii | reverse complement strand
GACCACAGTGGATTCTGTAATAGTTTAGACCAGAATGACTGATCTTCTCACCACCCTACCACCCTGAGAAACTTCTAGTCAGTCTCAAGTGTCCTTATGAATGAGCAAATCCCAAGGGAAATCTTAAAGACTAAAGAGAAAGTTTGGATTTGAATGTTAGAGTTTGCTCAGGTCCTGACCTTGAGAACCTTGACATCATAAATGTTCTTTAAATAATGAGAAGAAGCCAGTTACCATCCCAAGGTAGGCACAGGGAAACATGAAAGAACTGGCCATTCATCCAGGCTCCAACTCTTCAGGGAAAGGCCTTGCTGTCTTGCCATGTTCATCTGCTCTCATGAAAACTTTCACTAGAAAGCTAAGAATAGCTAGCTGCTTTGTGGAGAGGGTTGGAAATGCTATTCCACTCACTCCCTGCCTCCTTTTATCCCCTCCCCCAAATCATGGTGTAACACATCAGGTTATCCTACAGTGAAGTGACTTACATACAACTGAAATCAAGGTGTGTATATCAAAATGTGGTCTCACAATGCAAATTAACTAGAGTTTGTAAAATTAAGCCCCACTTAGGTAAAAATCAGTTTATAACATAACTACCCATAGTACTCTGGGGTTGGCTTTCTCATAAACTTCCAAATCCCTGGTCTAGAAAGGACTCACTAAAGACTTTCCAGGAGCCAGTCTTAAGCCTTTTGGATTACAAATGAAAGTGCTCAAAGAAATAAAAGTTCTTTAAAAATAGTAAAATTTGAGCATTTTAAAAATATATTGATTTTTTACCTTTCCAGGAGCCAGTCTTAAGCCTTTTGGATTACAAATGAAAGTGCTCAAAGAAATAAAAGTTCTTTAAAAAATAGTAAAATTTGAGCATTTTAAATGACTTTCTCTTCAGCTTATTTTTCCTAACAGTGGTATGACTTACTCTAATAAAGATGGCCAGGACCACATGTTAAACGCAGGACAGCCCTGATCAAGCATCACAGGTGGTGATAACTACATGAAAACTCAAAAGAGCATGCACTGAACGCAGCACACAGCCCTATACCTTGCTTCTGGCCCCCCTTAACTTTACAGGACAGGAGACAGAGGCCCCAAGAGTTTGAGAGAGAGGTCCATGGTCCAGGAGGACCTCCTCTTTAGAAGAGCCAAGAGTAAAGCCCACATTCTCCTACTCCTCTTCCATCCTAACCTTGACTCTGACTTCCCATTTTATCTCCTCAACCACACCATGGTAACTTTTGTCCCAGAAAGGGCATCCTAAAAGTTAAAGATAATTCATCATTCCAAGCTGTACTTCTCCCTGCTGGACAAACCAGAACAGTGCAGCACAGGCAATTTTAGTGACACTCATTCAGCCATGCAAGCATTTTCAACAGGACATGGGGTGGAGGGACAGCATTCATGGCTGCAGGGAGCTGAGGAGGCCTCCCAGAAAAGCTAATGTCTGAGATGGGCTTTAACAGATAAACAGAATAACAATGGGCATAGTGTGGAAAGTGGGAGATTTAGTAGAAAAAAATAGAAGAAGAAAGACAAACTATACAAGCAAAGGAAGCAGTAGAGAGCCTTGTTTGGATATTGCTTTGAATAAATAAAGGGAAGGGGTAAGAAATAGAAGTTAGACTGGGCAGAATGTCAAA
>NW_005357765.1:0-449 GCF_000412655.1 Myotis brandtii | reverse complement strand
AACCTTGAGCCAGACAAATTAGGGAGGCAAGAGAGTCTTTATTCAAGCCCATTCAATAGGGCAGTTAGACTAACTTCAACACCACCAAAATACAAGGCTGTGGAGATTTTAAGAACAGGAGAAGGAATCATAGGCATCTGTATTTGCTAATTGGATTGACACAAAAGATAAATAAAACTCATGAAATCCTGATGGGAGGGTTTTCATTATTGTTACATTTAAACCTCACTTCGGATACATTTTTATTCATGAGAGAGAGAGAGATGTGAGAGAGAAAATAACCAGTTGCCTCTCATAAATTCCTTTACCGAGGATTGAACATGCAAGCTTTTGGTGTTTGGGACAAAGTGCCAACCAACTTGGCCACACTGCTGAGGGTAATCAGGATTTTTTACATCTTGGTTTTAAATGCCCCCATCCAAGTTAAGCTCCTACTCTTCCTCAAAGAC
>NW_005357764.1:8161284-8166792 GCF_000412655.1 Myotis brandtii | reverse complement strand
AAATCCTATGATTGGTTTAGAATTTCTTCTTTGGTACGTGTTGGTACAACATTTTTTTTCCAAAATTAAAGTTGATTTGGCCTCTTCACTAACTATCAGAAATTCCTTGGGGCAAGAGTCAATATATTCAAAATGAGAAAAAAGAAGGTCTTTTGTTTGAGTTGCCAGTTTTTGCTCAATATCAAGGAAAGTGATTTCCAGATAATATAGTGTTAGGATAGGCGTTTGCCAACCAGACTGGTTTTCTCCAGAGACCCACCCAGGCCTCAGATACACGGGTCAAGATACAAGTTGTTACCCTAGAGACACCCATAATCAGCCACCTACTTCTTCTTCAAGTCCCATGTAGGAACCAATGTAATGGTGATTTGGTAAAAACATAGCAGATAGCAACACATTTTTTAATCCCTAAAAATAAAACACCCAGAAACCTTTATAGAAAAATACTGTTTTTTAAAGTTCTCAATATAAAACATATTTCCAGGTTTCATTAGCATTTCATTTGGTCTTGATTTATGATTTTCCCCCTTTCTTAGAGACATTTAATCTCTAGGGTCATGTACCTTCAAACAGCCATGATCTCAAATTATAATAAAAGACACATTTTTAGTAGAGGAAAAGCCTGTTATAAGTCCCTCACCACTCAACAAGTATAACATCTTTAGAAAACTAAATAAGATGCCCAAATAGTTCTCTTTTAAAAAAATGATTCAGTTATTTTCTATATGCAAAGGTCTGCAACAAGTTCATTTTTGAACATAAAGAAGGGAAAAGTAGTTCCAAATATAAAATTAGGCAAAGTTGTTTCTTATTTTTGAAGGAGAAAATAAACTTGATAAATAGGCAATCAGCTTGATGAGCAAACTTGTGTAAAGTACCTGCTTTGTGCGAGTCATAATTCTGGGAATGGAGAAGATACGAGAACACATAAAGCATCATAGTCCCTGATAGGGCATTAATTATAGTACCCTCACTATTTTTATAGATGATGATGTTTTTCATAACTGATGTTTACTGACACCCAGGTTCCAATATTGCATGGCTAGGAGAGAAGTGATATATGGGATATCTATCCATAACATATAATTGTTACATAAGTATGTGATGCTAACAGATATGGCTCTACCTGTAACTGGGGGGAGGTAGGAGGAGAAAGCATGCTGGTTTGAGGATAAACATGACAATTAAAGGGGGTTCAATGTGGGACATTGTGAGACAACTATGTGCCTAATGTGTACAAGACACTGTATTAGATGCTGAGAATACAGTGGCACACTAATCAGATAAGATAGCGCATGGGGCAGGAAGGGGGAGACAATCAATGAATGTATAAACAAATGAATGAGCAACTTCAGAGGATGAGAAAGGCTAAGAAGATAATCATGATTACAAAAGAACTTTCTGAGGAGATAACAGGAAGGCTGCAAGCTGACTGATCACACACAGTCTCTGGTACAGAAGAAAAACAGTGGGAAGAGTATTCCAGAAAGAGACAACAGTAGTAGCAAGTGCCTAAGACCTAAATGGTCTTGACATGTTCACAACACAGACATAAGGCCCCTATAGAAGTAGTATAATGTACCAGGAGTGTTACAAGGTAAGTTGGGCAGATAGGACGTACAGGAAGGGCCTTGGAGAGTATGGTAAGAAATTATTAGATTTTATTCTATATTCAGTGGAAAGCCACTGGATAGTTTTAAGTAGGAGAGTGACTTAATATGACTGCATGGTCAGAGTCTTTGATAAGACCAAGTCAAGAGGTAGAGTCTTTGGTAACATTATAACACTGAGGTTTTTTATTTTTGTTGTTAAGAGAGTCAGACGATATTTAGTTTTAAAAAGACATTCCACAATGGAGAGTGACATCTCAAATTCAGTATGTCCATGATTGCGATGTCTCCCCAGCAATCCTCCCTCTTTTAGAAATGGTCAATATAGGCTTCTAGTTTTCAGAACAAAACCATGAAGGCTTCCTTGATGCATCCAATTTGTCAGCAAAGCCTGAGCCCATTTCTCACCTTCTTCATTGCCCAAGGTTGCCTAGGTGGTAGGGTGGCTGAGCGGGGATTTGAACCCCAGCCCCGTCTGGCTCTGAAGCCTGGGTTTTGTTCATGACACCCTTCACGTGGCTAGAGTAATTTTTCCCCCTATGGGGCATTTGGCAATGTCTGTAGCTATTTTTGGCTTTCCTACTGGGGCGGGTGCTGCTGGCATCTAATGAACTGAGGCCGGGGATGCTGCTAACATTCTGCACTGCGCCAGACACTCCCACAGTCACCCAACCGATATCAGCAGTGCTGAGGCTGAGGAAGCCTCCTCTAGAGTGGCAGCAGCCCTGGCTAGACTATGTCCATTTACTCAATGAATAAATGGTGGCTATTTTGCAGAAGTCATTGGGATAAAAATAAACCACATTTGGCTTTGAGCTACATCCATTAAATATTCATTTAAAAAACAAAATATTGGTATATCCAAACAAATAACTTCCTACTTCATTTTAGAATATGAATTTCAGTAAAATCCTAAAAGAGGGAAAAGAAAAAGCCTTATGCATCTCTATAGAATATATTTTGTGCAGGAGGGCCAGGAAGAGCTAGGGTCTGAGGTGGGAGGATGCATGAATGTTCAAAGAGTAAAGTAAGTGAGCAGAAAACTGGCAGGAAATGTGGGCAGAAAGGTAAGTGGGAAATATGTTGTCAAGCCTCCCAGGATATTATGAGGACCTTGACTTTGACTCTGAGATAAGAGAACAATGGATGGTTTTAGACAGAGAAATACTCTCCTCTGACTTTTATTTTAACAGGCTCCCTTGGGCAGCTGTGTTGAAAATAGACTGAAGAGAGACAAGGTTGAAAGCAGGAAGATAGCTAGGAGCCACTGCAATGGTCCGGGCAGGGGATGGACTCGGGCCAATCAATAAGATCTGAAACTATAGAAAAGAAGACTGAGCCCGTCACATGTTAGTCACCAAATTGTTTAGCTATAATCACAATGATCATTACCTTTACTGATAAGTCTCCACAGTCATGGTCACCTGTCACCTGTAATGACTACCTGCTGTCTCAAAACAGCTTTCCAGGTCTTTTGCATGGAACCTGGGTCAGTTTCACAGCACAGCCTTCCAGGCTGCTCTTTAAGCCACAATCCTCCCCCTTCACCAGCCGACATGGGCTTCTTGCTGCCATGTACAGAGCCTTGGGAAGCTGCGAGGTCCTTGGGAAGATGCATGGAATGGCCTCAACAGTCAGGAATAGGCTGTATTATTCTACAGGGAAAGGAGAACCAAAGTAGCCTCACAGGCCCACCCTGAGAGGGAGTGATGGTGATATTTACCAGTCCAAGAGGATCAGAGCAAACACATACCCCACCTTGATTATTTGGTCAATGCTGTACAAATCACACTCACCTACATTAGCTTACTGATCCTTCCAGCAACTCTGTTAGGTGTCACTACCCTCATCCTATAGACCAGTGATGGCGAACCTTTTGAGCTCGGCGTGTTAGCATTTTGAAAAACTCTAACTTAACTCTGGTGCCGTGTCACATATAGAAATTTTTTGATATTTGCAACCATAGTAAAACAAAGATTTATATTTTTGATATTTATTTTATATATTTAAATGCCATTTAACAAAGAAAAATCAACCAAAAAAATGAGTTCGCGTGTCACCTCTGACACGTGTGTCATAGCTTCGCCATCACTGCTATAGACAATGAAACTGAGGCCCAGAGTCGACAGGTGACATATCACAGGTCCCAACTAATGGAATCGCAACATGAGAAAGCAAAGTCCCATCTCCTTTCCTTTCCACCAAAGGTTCTCAAACTAGAGCGTGCATTAGAATCCCCCAGCGAGCTGTTTCTGGGTGACGTAAGTTGCTGGATCCCATACCTGGAGTTTCCCATTTGGTAGGTCTGAGGTGAGGCTGGAGAATTTGCATTTCTGGACTGTTCTCAAGTGATGCCATGCAGCTGGTCTGGGGCCACACTTTGAGAACCACTGACCTATACACTACTGAGTCAGTGGAAAAGTAAAGCTCTCACACAATTTACAATAGCTAAGATCTGGAAATAGCCCAAGTAACCATCAGTAGATGAAAAAAAAGCTGTACATTTATACCATGGGATACTATGCAGCAGTAAAACAGAAGAATCTCTTACCATTTGAGACAGCATGGAGGGACCTGGAGGGTATCATGCTAAGAGAAATAAGTCAGAGAAACACAAGTATCCCATGATCTCACTCATATGTGGAATCTAATAACAAAATAAGCTGATGAACGGAGTGGATCCAGAGACATGGAAGCATGGAAATAGATCCAGAAATATAGAAGCATGGAACAGACTGTGGAATCTCAGAGGGAAGGCAGGGGTGAGGAGGTGGGTGAGAGGAGATCAACGAAAGAACCTGCATGCATTTGTACAAAACCCATGGACACAGACAACAGGGTGGTGAAGGCCTGGGGCAGGAGACAGGGGTGGACTAGAGGGGGTCAATGAGGGGGAAAAGGGGACATATGTAATACTTTCAATAATAAAGAATTATTTTTTAAAAAAGTAAAGTTCTCATTCCTCATCATTTTTCCCCACTTCCAAGGACCACAAAAGAGTTGTTTGTTTGTTGTTTTTTTTTAATGTGGGATATTAAAGATTGATGTTTACTTTATTAGAAATGAAAGTTTCTTATGGTTTCTAGTGGGCAGAGTACTTCTTTGTATTAATTGAGTGTGCAAATAAACAAGTTTTGGGATTACAAACGAACCCCATGTTTAGTATTTCAGGCAGAAGGAATAAATGTAAAGGAAGGGAGACCCTGGATAACTACAACAGCCTTCTCACCAGTTTTCTATCCTTGAGTTATTTCTTTCACTCCCCCTTTTTACTCTCATAGTGGTGAATTTTGTGGATTTGATAGCAGAATCTTGGAACAGGGATACAGTGAACAGAAGTAATACAGTGAAACCCATTAAGGAAATTATTAACAATGTCTATAGAAGAGGATCTAATCTGTGAGATGAAGCCCCTATCCATTGAATATCTTCCCAACTCTAGTAGAAAAGAATTTCCAGTAGTTAGAACCCTATTGTTTACTACTGAGATGTTTTCTTGCACAATCTGAATTACACTTGAGTTTAATGCAGAATTCATAGTTAAAAAAATGTCCAAGTGCCTTCATAATCATAATAGCTTTTTACCATATATTCTCATAAAAATATGATCAAAGGAAAAACCCAGAAATATAAAAGAAGATTTATATTTAATTTTTCACCCTATTGTTATTTACTATAATAAAAGTAAAATATTCTCTATGTGTCAAACAAAAGAGCATGGACTGAATGGTTTAGGAAGACACATCCTATATAATAAAATAGAAATATGGTAATTAGCCGTACGGCCACTACCCTTCCCATTGGCTAATCAGTGAGTATATGCAAATTAACTGACAACCAAGATGGCGGCCGGCAGCCATGCACTGAAGCGAACAGGGAGGCTTGCTTGCTCCAGTGA
>NW_005357764.1:8134553-8159582 GCF_000412655.1 Myotis brandtii | reverse complement strand
GACCAGGGGCTGCACCTAGGGATTGGGCCTGCCCTCTTCCACCTGGGAGCAGGCCTAAGCCAGCAGGTCATTATCTCCTGAGGGGTCCCAGACTGCGAGAGGGCACAGGATGGGCTGAGGGACCCCCTCTCCCCCCCGAGTGCACAAATTTTTGTGTACCAAGCCTCTAGTATGACATAATATCACTGCAGCATTTTATAGTTACATTTTCAAAGATATTTTTAATAGCATGGAAAAATATTCCTGACCTAAGTTTAAACACAACAAGCTAAACAACAAACACCAGGTGTAAAATCTATATAGGCACAAAATTGTGTCAAATTAAACACAAAGAAAAGAGAGCCAAATGATGGCAGAGGAACAGGAGTCATTTCTGGGTGGGGATCTTAGGTAATTTTTATTTTCTTTTTTAGGCTTTTGTTTTTAAGTGCATTGGTTTCTTTTATGTTCAGAAAAAATATAACCTATTATATATTTTTAAAAGCAATATGACAGGTGGAAGGAGTCATAATATGGGTTTTTAGCTCCTCCTTTGACATGACTAGATTTGTGAATTTAGAACAGCCACTTAACGCCTCAGAGACTGTTTCCTCACTCATACATTGGGCAATTGCCCTCTCTCACAGAATTGGTGGCAAACAGAGAAGTTATAAATAAGAATGCTTCAACAATAAAAATGCGGGGCCTGCAAAACAACATAAATGAGAACTCAGTGCTGTCATTCACAGTTTCCCAAGAACCCTGACCTCTGATTCCTTGGCATCTAAGATGAAAAACTACAGGAAGCACAGAAATGCACTAGGTAAATAACTAATGTATCAAAATAGTCAGTTAAGGTTGACATTCCCTCTCAGTTGGTAATAATGATCTCTGATCCCTCTATATACCCTTAAACTGTTTTTCCAGTGTAGAGATTCTGTTCAATGATGCATATTTCATTTTTAAAACATCCCTTTAATAAATTCTCAAGATTTTCACGGAATTGGCCAGAGCTCTCCTTTCATCATTTTTTAAAAGATGAGTATTTAACAAGTCATACATGGTTCCAGCTGTATATAAAAATAGTTGTGTGAGAGAACCATGGCAGGCATACCTCATTGAATGGGTAGCTACTGTAGATTTCTGAAGGGAATAGGTTTGGAAAATTTCACTGTATATGCTTAGCAGCCATGAAAGTTCCTTATCTACTTCTACCTTTTCTGAGGGAGATGGCTGTTAGCCCTGCTTTTCTGAGTAGCAGCAGCTGTATATGCTTCTAGTTGAAGTTCAGTCAATTTAGTTACTGGTATAAAAGAGCTCCCACGAAACTCTTCTGAAATTTGTAAGCACAGCTGCACGGTTAGGGAAAAGTGCCTCCCAGATGAAATTGTGCCCATCTTCAACAGGTAGCTCTGAACTGGCAATCTTCACACTGGGGGAAAGAAGCAGCTGCCATTCTGATCTTGAATATAATAATCAAGCAGACCACACTCTTTTGAAAGAAATGGAGTTCCTCATAAGAAGTGTGCAGGGGACAAGCATCGGACTGGAGGTGCCCCCACTTCATAGCTTTGGGACCCTGAGTGAGTCCTTAACTTCTCTGGGCTTCTAATCTTTTATCTGGAAACAGGAGAAGACACACTTCAGAAGTTTGTCATGTGGATAAATGAAATACAGAAAGCATTTTGTAAATTCACAAGCACTAATCAAATAATGAGAGGTTAGACAAGGCCAGAGAAGATGATTATATTAAAATCAGAAGACTTTATGCCTAATTGGTCCTTCATAAAATAATGAATTTGGGGTTTCCTGCTGTGGTGGATTGAAAATAATCACAATTTCTTTGCAGCTTCTCTCATTCAGAGATGGAGTGTATTTCTCCACTACTTGAGTTGGGATTGGTCTTGTGACCTGCTTTGAGCTACAGACTATGGCTGAGGTGACAATGTGGGACTTCTAAGCTTAGGTCTCAAGTGGCCTCACCGCTTCCGTTCTCACCATCTTAGAACCCAGCACCCACAGGGAGAACCTGAGCTGGCTCCCTGGCCTCCTGGAGGGTGAGAGATCTTGAGGTAAGACAGGGCCAGTCTTCCCAGCCATCTCAGATGTCCCAGCTTAAGTCCGCAAGTGACACAAGTGGAGCAAGAATAAGACCTCAGTGGAGCCTGACTTCTGATCCACAGAATCATAAACGAACAAATAAACAAAAGATTGTGACTTTAAACGCCTATGTTTCACAGTGACTTGTTAAGAAACAAAAGCTACCTGATACATCTTCCATGCCCCCTCTCTGACAAGACTCTGATGTATATATCTACACAAAAATAGAACTCAGTGATTTCCAGTGATTTCTGCCGAGATGATGAACAGTTCATGTGAGAGGGAAAGCAGCTGAAGAAGTTGAGTAAAATTTGAGAGAAATAAAATGTGTTTCTGAATGCAGTAACATCTCCTGTGTCTGGAGGATAACCTTGTCATTTCAAAATACAACAGAAAACTGGTTTCATAGGAGGAAAAGTGATGCCTTGCACTGAGATGTACATACTGTACTCACAACCAAATCCCTCTTCACTCTTGCTTTACACTTAGTTTTAACCAGCTTCATTTCCTTGTTTCTAAGCCAACATAAAAATAGAAGAGGGATACATTGTGCAGACATGAATTTAGTAATGAGAAATGAGAGATAACTACTCAAAAAAAAAAAAAACAGGGAAGGGGAGAATGCCAAAAATTACATATGGACTCAAGTGGTACAGGGATTAGTATAGAATCAAACATGTCCATGTGTTCCAAGAAATTAGCATTGAGGACACCACTGCATTATATCTTGATGCAGAAAATTAAATCATATAAGTTCACTTGAGAAAAGGTTTTCAACCAAAAAACATAAACTCAGTTTGGATGCTTAGCTTATCCAGCCTTCAGTGAGCTGGTCAGCTCAGCCCACACAGTCCCACAGGATCCATCCAGCCTAACTGCTCCAGACCCCAGTGAGCACAGACTTGCTCCTCAAACTGCCTGTAGCGGCTCCCTGGCTTACTTGCTTATGGGTGTCTTTTTATTTTTTTCCTACTTCTCTGGGGAATGCTCCCTTAACACTTGGAAACTTTAAGGGGAAGTAGGTCTAGAACAGGGGTGGGCAACCTTTTTGTGAGTGCGTGCCAAAACCAGCAAAATCTCGGACTCAAAATTCTTCTGCGTGCCAACCCTAATTTTTTGAGAACATGTTACGCCTACTTGATATCTCTTAAGGTGTACGTATGTGAAGAACCTTGAAGAAATAATAAAATTCATTTGAGTGACAAAAACACAGTCTATGATGATGAAAAATACATTTATTTTTTAATGTATACATGTACACTGATAGTCCGACAGAAAACTTTATGACTCTGTTTGACATTATCAGTGGGACTTTTGCTGCTGCATCACTGATGACAGAGATTTTACATCAGGTTTATATTTCGTGACCTTCAGAGATATGCACGAGCTACTACTTTCATCCGTCAGGCTACTCCTATTACGAGACTTAACAAAATGCATCACTGAGAACAAAGATTCACAGGCGTATGTGGATGAAAACATGGAGAGTAACGCTGTTGCAAAGTTTTTTTAAACAGAAACAATTTTCTGGAATGGCATTCCAAGTCCTCAATGGTTCATTTTCGACACTTCTCTCTGGTACTCCTGTCTCTAATCGCTTTTTTTTTCAATGTTTTCCAAGTCAACTCTAAGGTCAATAAATTTCTGCTTCTAAATTGAGCTACTCTGAAATTCAATCAACTGCATTTCAAAGTCAGCCATGTCTATCCATGAAAACATTTGTAAGTTTAATTCCTCCAGTTTCATGCTGTCTGGAAACCTCATGAATTTTGCTGTCTCTTCCAGTTCTCTGAATTTTACAAATCTTGAGAAGAACTGCTCAATAGTTGACTCGATGATGTATAAAACCAGCTTTTGAAGGCTTTGACAGTCTGTTCTGTCCTCTTTTGGGAGGTCTTTGATGTGCCTCTTGAGGTTTGGGAAATATCTAAATCTCTCACCATCCACATCCCTCTTAAAGACTTCCAGTTTCTTTTCAAAAGCCTTTATGTAACCAAACATAACAACAAATGCCTTGCCAGTTCCTTGTAATTTAACATTGAAGTCATTCAAATGTTCACAAAAATTGCAAATGGAAGATTATAAGAGAGGGTTTCGCGTGCCAGCAAAAGTTACTGGCGTGTCATGTTTGGCACCAGTACCAGGGGTTGCCCACCCCTAGTCTAGAAGGAATATAAGTGATGTTAGTAGAAAGGTCAAGGTCAAAATTCTTGTTTCAGATGGGGTCTGAGTTTGCATTCTTTGATTAAAACCATAGAAACTTATTCTGGCAAACCAGTAGAAAGGGAATTTTCTAAAAGGCTCTGGGGTTGCTTACAGGATCAAACTGAAGGCTCAAGAGCTTGGTTTGAAATATTCCATTACAAAATGGGAGGACACACAAGCCAGATTTGCCACCACATCTTGATTGCACACTATGGAATGAAACAATTCCCCCCAAAAAAGTAATTGGGTGCTCTTAGGAATAAATGACGAGTGGTAGAAAACCCCATCAAAAGCCCTGCACACTCAGGACAGTATATTTAGGACTTTACTGTGTCCAGCTTGGAATTCTGAGGGGTCCTGGCAGTGCCCACCTACCTTGAGGGCTGCAGATGGTAGGTGAAGGCAAGCTCTCTCTTTCATCAATCACTCTGTCAATTTCACATGGCCGCTCAACTGTATGCCCAAAAGCCAGGCATCTGAAAAGGGGGGCATTCCTCTTTGAACTTGGTAACTTGGATTAGATGCAGTTTTTCTGTTTTGGTCTCTGTTATGCCTCTATCCTCATCTCCCCAGCTACCAATTCCACAGCCACAGCAGAGGATGACCTAATCAGAGGGTCAGTCACATAGGTATCCAAAACCAGTGAAAGGAAAGGTTTCTATCTCCTTTGCTGCCTTGGTTCACTTGAACCTGGAGGAGCCGTTTGGGATGAAAAGAAACAGCTGGAACAGCAGCTGGATCGGTAGCAGAGTACCAGAAGACAAAGGTTTGACTGGATTACACAGTGCAATTATGTATACTTACAGTTTCACAGAGCTCAAAGCAACCCCTCACCCCCCACCATAACTGACCTAGTATTTGGGGCTTAACAGACCTTAATGAAGCTTCCCATTGTCTCAGTGAGATAGTCATTCTGATTTCTTTCCTTCATTCCTCACTCTGTTATTCTTCAGTAGCAATGATGGGTATAGACCAGCCGTGGGCAAACTACGGCCCGCGGGCCGGATCCGGCCCGTTTGAAATGAATAAAACTAAAAAAAAAAAGACTGTACCCTTTTATGTAATGATGTTTACTTTGAATTTATATTAGTTCACACAAACACTCCATCCATGCTTTTGTTCCGGCCCTCCGGTCCAGTTTAAGAACCCATTGTGGCCCTCGAGTCAAAAAGTTTGCCCACCCCTGGTATAGACTTTTCCAGATTTTATTTAGGTTGAGCTATTCAAAAAAATAAATATATTTCTTTGTGACTCATGTGTATTTAAATAAAACACTGTGTATATCTGTGAACCTAATCTTCCTACTTTGTCTATAATCTTTTCATTCTTTTGAGTATCTGAGACCTTCACTCCAAAAAGGGCTAGAGGCAACCTAAATATTAAGGAAGAGTATAAATGGAGAAAAGTTAAATTTGACAACTGTTCATTGTACCTCTGGTGTGTGAGAAATTATGAAAAGCACTGTGGAGGATTTGGACCATGAACTAGACATGTTTCTTCAGTGGAGATCTCCTGGCATAATGTACATAATACTGTTCTCAGGCACTCTACTAAATGGTTTCCTTTACATATAGCAAACCAGTGACTGTGTCACAATGAGGGAAGCTAAATGATGAGGAAGCTGTTTTAGTCCCTTCACTTGACAGACGAGGAAGCCTAGGCTTATAAAGAGACCACATAAGCAAAAGCAAGAGGCAGAATTGGGTGGAGGCAGTGTGCCTGGACTCCTGACCATGATGCTACATAGCCTCCCAGCCAATATCCACAATGAACAGGAGAACTGGAGTATGAACGAAGCAACAAACAAAAGGATGTCAGGTGAGGAGAGGACACTTCTTTCTGGAATCATCAAAGCAATCTTCAATAAAGAAGCAGCAATTGCCTCTCATTAAGAGATGGAGTGTATTTCTTAATACACTCATCCTTGGATTTCAAAAGGTAGAAATGACCAATGAGGATAGCAGTAACGGGGGTCCCAGCCAGACAATGTGGGAGAGGTGTAGGGACAGTGAGAAAGCACCAGCAACAGCTCAGAGCAGTTGACTGGGTAGAGAGGTGGGAGTCCAAGGGGACTGGACGCTGGGAAGCCATTATTCAAGAGAAGAAATATAGGCGAAGGAAGAAGTCTTGGTGGGGAAGAAAACAATGAGTCAGGCCTGCAGTGTCCTTTTTGCAGTGAGACATGCAGAGGTGAGCAAGTCCTTGAAGAGTTAATGAGAGATCCACTTCAATGAGGACATGGCTAATGCTGGGAGCAGATGCCCAGTAAAACCCCTGTAGTGCAGTTAAAATCTACAGTCTCTTGTCCACTATTCAGAAATGCGAAGAGCTCTAAAAATGAGCTTATTTATTTATTTATTTATTTATTTGTAGTGTCAAGCAAATTCACTTCATAGCAAAACCTGATATGAGGCTTCTTATCTCTAGATATCCCACTGAGATTAAAAAGTCATATATATTCCTGTCCCAAATCCCACTGAGGAAGTCACATCATAACACGTGTCCAGTCTAGATGCCCTGTTTCCTTTCTAAAAATCCCCCAA
This sequence comes from Myotis brandtii, assembly GCF_000412655.1. Lineage (NCBI taxonomy): Eukaryota > Metazoa > Chordata > Mammalia > Chiroptera > Vespertilionidae > Myotis > Myotis brandtii. The sequence continues at coordinate 8,152,755 of NW_005357764.1, read as the reverse complement.
ATTCTAATTCCAAAGTATATCTGGCTACAAGAATTTTAGGTGTAAGATTATGAAACAATACTTAATTTCTAAAGAAAGCAAGGGAACAGTTAATTGAGGGCTTTTCCATGCCCAGTACACTTCCAAGTATTTGAATTTTCACAGCAGTCGTCTGAAGTGGGAACTATATTCTACAGATAAAGTGTCTGAGGGTCAGGCAGATTAGCTGTAGGAGCCAAGGCTGGTAGTTGTCCCTGGCAGGCTGGCTCCAGAGGCACTGCCTCCAAATTCATTTGTAAAGCTAGTTAGAAATGAATTAAATCATTCCTTGCATTAGATTAGTGAATAGCAGGAAACCAATACCTTTTACCACATTTCCACAAATAATACAAGGACATGGTTGACCCAGGTTATTTTCTCATTTACATTCCAGCAAAGCAGAGAGAACAGTATTAGAGGATATCCCAGGGAAAGTGTTTCTGTGTGGGCCCTACAGTCCCTGAAGAGTTTTAATAGTGTTCATTGCCCAGTAATTTCATCCCCATAAGGCAGCAAAGCAAAGTTGGTAAGAGCACAGGCTCTGGGGTCATACTTCTTTGATTCTACCACTTACTAGCTTTAGACCCTGGTCAAGTTATTTAGCCTCTTTGTGCCTCAATTTTCCCTTCTATAAAACGGGATTAATTGCAAACTGTACCAAAGAGTCATTGGATGGTTTAAATGAGATAATTCTTATAAAGTTTTTGTAGAGTGCCAGGCTGATAGTGAATCTTCAATATGTTTTGAATACTTGTATTTGACAGAACTCCCATAGGGCTAGAAATCCTGGAGGGAATTTCTGATGCTAGTACTTTTTGTGCATTTTTCTGAAAGTAGAGTTGTTATTTGCCAAGTGTCATCCTGTTCTCTTCCAGGTTTTTGAGGTTCTTGGATGCCAGTCCAATTTAAGGGCCCTTTCCAATTACATTGTCAAAAGACAGACTGTGGTAGGTCTATCTGAGCCCTGACTTGGAAGGATGCTTCTGGCTTGGTTTTCCTTAACAGCATTTCCTCTGCCTGTGTAATCAATCAGACACATACATGTCTGTGTCCATACTTCATCCCTTAGAGTGAGCAGATGTAGGCCCACCTAAAGCATCAGGACAATGTCTGATGTGTTCTGTCCCATTTGAAACTGATACCTATATACCAGGTGTACCGGTTAATAAGGCGGATTTTGTAATCAAAAAAATTATAATTTCAAGAGAAACATCAAAAATGTTTTATTCAAAGTAATGTCCATCACTAGCTACACATTTCCCCCATCTTTCAGGTAATTTGTGGATACTGTCCCAATAGAACTTTTCTTGTTTTGAGACCCAATTTTTCACTTCTTCATACGTTTTGAAGTGCTTCTCAGAAAGTGCATGTGCCATTGATTGGAACAAGTGGTAATCTTAAAGATCAAGGTCTGGTGAATACAGTGGGTGGCTTAATACTTGCCAGGCAAGATCTTTTAATGTGTCTTTAACTGGTTTTGAAGTGTGTGGTGGTGCATCATCATGAAGCAAAATTACTTTGCCATGTCTTCTGGCACATTCTGGTTGTTTTACGACCATAGTGTGGTTCAAATTGATTATTTGTTGTTGACAGCGATCAGTATAAATGGTTTCACCTGGTTTTAGAAGCTCATAATACACCACACCTTCCTGATCCCACCAAACACAAAGCATTGTCTTCTTTCCGAAGCGATTTGGCCTTGCAGTCGATGTTGATGGTTGACCTGGATCAACCCATGATTTTGTGCATTTGGGATTCTCAAAATATATCCACTTTTCATCGCCAGTCACAATTCGATGCAAAAAAGACTTTCTTTCATGCCATTGAAGCAACATTTGACTGATGACTTTTCGGTTTTCCATTTGTCTTTTGTTCAGTTGATGTGGCACCCATTTTCCTCCCTTTAAAATCTTTCCCATTGCTTGTTAATGATCAGAAATTGTTTGCTGAACAACATTTAATCTTTCTGAAAGTTGTTTTTGAGTTTGACATGCATCTTCATCCAATAATGCTTGTAATTGTTGGTCTTCAAACTTCTTCGGTTGATCTGGACGTTCTTTGTCTTTCACATCGAAATCATCACTTTTAAAGCATTTAAACCAGCGTTCACAAGTATCTTGAGATGGAGCATGTTCACCATAAGCTTCCCAAAGTGTACCATAACTTTCAGCAGCACTTTTCTTCAAAATAATGAATTAAAGCTTCCCGCAAATGCTCTTTTTGGCACGAAATTCGACATTTTTAAGCGTAAAAATATCTAAGATGTTAACACTAGAAAATTTGACATATTAAGTTTTGAAGCTTGCTATCAATACAACAAAATAGCATACATATCAAATCGCATATATATCAACATATATGTAACTCCGTCTATTGAAAAAATCTGCATTATTAACTGGACATTGGGATAAAATTACATTTCTGCTCCATCTTATTTATAAGGCACATTTTGTACTGGAAAAAGGTGGTTGGGTTTGTCCCAATTCTATTCTGTATTAATGAGGGCCAGGACACATTTTATACACAGTAGCCATCCAATGACTGCCTGATGGCACAGGATGTGACCAATGACCACAAAAGGGACTGATTCAGAAGTTTTGTGCTCTGCAGCCCTGGGTTACTGTGGTAATGTGTTCTGTGGATAGCAGTTTGTCAAATGTTAAGTGATGCTTATCTTCTCTGATCAGAATAGGTTGTTCTAGTTCAGTAAATTGTCTCTGAGTCTGTTTTCCTTATTTAGCTCTTTGCTTATCTTTCAGTCAGCAGTACAGCTACTTGGCTTATGATATTTACCTGGATTCTGACATAAAGAAGGAAAATAAAAGAATCCAGCAAACACTTAATTGGATGCTTGGCAAAGTAAAACTAGGGCTTATTTATGCATCAGATTATCTGATAATTGCCTTTGGGTTAGATTGATGTCACTGCTGGATAAAATTGGACAATTTAGAAAATGGGGGAAAATAAACACAACCTTTAAGTTTACTTAGACACAACTTCTGTACTTTATTTTACTTTCTTATCAACTTTTGGCTTGTAGTAAGGGAACAGGGAAGGAGAATAGAACATGGGGAGGCATGTATTGAAGAAAATAATCTTTGACACATTAAGCATTTCTTTCATTAATGGCAAGTGGAGGAAAAGCAAACAAATATAAATAATTTTGAATCAGTACACAAACACTGTTTTATCCCTGGAATCTAGAAAAATGAGAGTTTTATGACATTGTCATTCCATTGTCACAAGCTGCACTCCCAATCAGGGCCTATCAGAGTTTATGAATATCTACTTCTGGCAGGAAGGAGTGAAAGAGGGAAGAAAAGAAAAAAAGAAGCCTGCACATCTCACAGCTCTTCCTATAATAAGTAAGCTTCAGTGAACTAGAATTCACCTATCAGATTCTCCTCCCCACCTCAATCATTTTAGCCAGTCGTTCTTAATTCTGTCATCCTTTCCTCTCCACTATTCCACTGATACTCAAACCTTGTCAAGTCACCTCAAATATACAAGTTTAAGATAAAAACTTTGACAGCAGCACCTCGAGGCCAGCATTCACGTGTGATTCAGTTTGTATCCCTCATAGCACATAATAAAGACCATCTCACCTAGCCAGCTATAAATCCCCACATTATTTATAAAATACATATTTTGGACATGACAGTGTACATTTAGCTCCTTCTCTGCATTTGGAGAGGTATGTCCTCTAACTTGGTTGTCCAGCACCTGTATGACCGTGGGCATGTCCTGTCCCTTCCATGGACCTCAGTGGAACTTTCTGTGGTGCTCAAGGATATTGGACACCTCTCAATTACTGCTGGTGGCAAAGAAGTTTGTTTTCTCTGGTATCATCACAAGTATGTCAAATGCAAAGACTATAACCTAAGTCAAACATTCTTAAGAGGGATAAAAAGGGAAATTATTTGCCCAGGTAATTGAAAAATCTGAAGAATAGTTATAAGAAAAGTAGAACCTCAGGCTTGTCTGAATTCAAGTCCTAAAACCATGTCACTGAAATCACTCCTCTCTTTCTCTGTGACTCTTTGTTTCTGCTACTTTCTGTTTCTTTTTTCCTCCAGTTTTCTCCAAGTGAGTTCTCTCCAATGAAAGACCTAGATAGCCACCAGCAACTCCAAGGTGGAGCAACTCTGGTGGAAAAGAATCTCTTTCCCAAAAGTTTCATCCAAAGTCCCAGACCTGACTCTCATTGGCCTGAAAAAGGCATCGATTTATCCTTTTACCAATCACTGGAGCTGGAGGCATTTGGTCCTGTGCTCATCCCTAGGGATGAAGAGAGGGTTAGCCCCATAGAACAATATGGACTGAAAATTGGGATGGGGTGATTGCTAGAGTAAAAGAGGGCCATGGGCATAGGGCATCAAGAGTTGTCTTCTTTAAGGCCCTTTGTCACATCAGCTAATGGGTAGTGACTTTTGGGCTTCCCTTGGCCACAGCCTCAATTCTTTCCCCCACCCCCAACACCAATGTTCTGAAGCTGAATATAGCTGAGACAATAACCTTCTCCAGCTAGTCCTAGTATGGGAGGAAAAATTAGAAGGTACACTTTTTCCAGAAGACTCAAGATAGGCAAGAATTGGGGCATGTGTTTGACTCATTAGGTCAGTCCTTTGAACCTGTGCTTTTGAGTTTTTAGTGGATGTGTGGTGTATTGCCCAGAACTCCATTCAGTACCAAGGCACTGATTCATCCAGTTGTCAGGAGTATTGCCTGCCAGACGACTCATAGCCAAGTCTCTCTGGGAATTACCTTTGGGCAAATGGTGCTGCCTTACCCAATGTTAAGCCACCATCTGGGCAGGCCTGCATTCAATAACAGGGTTTCAAAGGTCTGGCCATCTCACCCCAGCTTTGAACACTACTCTGAAGTATTGACCCCTCCCCCCAGCCTTGGCTCCAGAACTCACTGTGGGACCAACTGAGGCCTTTGTCACAACTGTTTTACTGTTTAACTTCTTTCTCTGATCCCTGCTTCTCTCTCCCTGCCCCTCTTCCACAATAATACTCCTGCAGGCAAATCTCAAAGTCCCAGAATCCCTTTCTGGGAACCAAACTAAGTTTATGTAGCATCTAAAAACTTAAAGTCCTAGGATTTATCCACTACTGAACCAGGATGGCCTTATTGGTAAAAATTCAAGCTTTGAAATCAGACAAGCCCAGTTTTAAATCTGCTACTTAGGAGTTATGAGTTTAGGCAAGTTACTTAATCATTTTTATCTTCATATCCTCACATGAAAAATGAAGCTATTAATAATACCCTCCCCTAGGTTGGTTGGGATATTTAAGAGAAATATGTGTAAAGTGCTCAGCATAATAAGGACCCAGTGTATAGTAGTTATTATTTTCTCATCCTCCAGTATAGCTAAATCAATATGGCTTCAATACAGACATGAAAATGTATCAATGATCAATACCTAGTATTGGCAAAGTTTCATTGATCAGACACTGGCTCACACTGATTATAAATCTGAAACTGAAGTTCAGTTATCTTTCTGGAAAGTAAATAGATAATAGCTGGGGAGACAAAATGGTGGCCAAATAGGCAGATGTGTCCTGCACCTTCTCACAGAGCTGATAGAAGAAACAACTAAATCAAAGAATATCCACCCGGAATTGGCATATTAAACACATCTGGTAAAACAATCCATGGCCGGAAAGGACAGAGGTTGCCTGGAGAATGGTAGGATCAGGGATCTGGGCTGGAGAGAGAGACACGTGACCACCGGGACTAGAGGATCAAAAGGAAACTGCACTGCACCAAGTCCGAGTCCCTTGGAGACACGCATAACACTCGACTGTGGAAGGGGGTTCACATGGCTTCTGGCAGCAGGGGACTCTAGATCTAAGTCCACAGCCATGGGAGGCTGTGCCTAGAAAGGCAGCCTGAAGAACTGCACTGGCAGCATAGTGCCAGGAGGAGAGAAGTGTGCAGCGGCGTAGTTGCTCTGTCTTTACTATACTTTCCTTGCTTTCACTTGCTAAACCCAGTACACAGGATTTTTCAATTACAAACACTCACCGAGGCTACGGTACAGGTAGAGGTGATTTTGTGGAGGCTGGGGAGCAAAGCAGGGAGAGGCAACCAGGAATCTAGCTCTGGGACAGTCCGGTCCCTCCAACCCTAAACAGCCATTTTCTCTCCTGAAAAGCCGGCCCCTTACCAGCACAGCTGCACCCAGCTTCGAGTTCTGCAGGGAAACAATGATTCTGAATACCCCCAGGGAGCCCTCAGGGACTGGGTTGAGGAGCCATTAGGTCCCAGAAACTAATACAGCAACACCCCCACCTAAAGCCCATATCAGAAATACATGCTTGTGTAAATATAACTGAAGGCAGGCAAACAAACAAAGCGGGCAAGTTGTTCCCGCTTGACTGAAACCAAGGCTGTGGAGACAGACACAGAGGAGTGGTGGATTACTGGGAACTTCAACACAGTGCTGTCTACCTAACAGGAAACTGAGAAGTGTCAGAGCAGTAGAGACGGATCTCAAAACAGCCCCCACGGGACATTAAAACTCAGCTGAAGCGAACGACACTTCACTACTTCACATTTTTTATTTTCTATCTTTTACTTAAGAAAAGGGAACAAACTTTTTTCTTTATTTGATTTTATATTATTTATTTATTTATTTATTATTATTATTGTTATTTACCTTTTATTTTTTTCTGGAGTAGTGTTCTACATTCTATTTTTATTTTTTTAGCCTTGTTTTACTTTACCTAATTATTTCCTTTTTGCCAACCTTTTCTTCCTCACTTCTCCCTTTTTCATCCTGTTTCTCTTCTCCTGTTCCTGCATTAGTTTTTCTCTTTCCTTTCTTTTTATTCCTTGTTAAAAATTGACCTTCTTTATCTGCTTTATTGATGTGTTACTATTATAGTAGTCTCTGTTGGCTTACTCATATATCTAATTTTCTCTTCCCTGCTCCAAGTCCATTACACCCTTCTCTTTACTCTTTCTTCGCTAGTCAATTTTTTATGCTTTTGTTTTTCCTCTCCTCACTTGCTCTCTTCTCCTAATTGCTTAATTACTTTCACTCACCAAACTCAAGCCTATTTGCTCTCTATTCTATTCTCTTTTTCAAAAAATAGATGAATATACAGATAGATAGATTAAAGAAAGGGAAAATTTTTTAAAAAAATGTATTGATTATTTTGTTTTTTACTTTTCTTCTTATCAACTCATTCTCTTTATACCTCCTCTATACTGAACCATGGCCATTCCCCCATTCATTCAATTCCTTTACCTTACCCTCTGAAAAAAACCTCAGCCTCTTCAGATTCAGTTTTATATCCCCCCCCCCCCCCCCCGCTTTTCCCCAAGTATTTGTTGTTTGCATTTTTTAGTTTATTTGCTTGTTTTGTGGAGTTTTCTCCCCATATACGTATATTTTTCCCCTTCTTTTTTCTTTTCTCTCTTACCTTTTTTCCTTTCCTCAATATTATTTTTGCACTCTTTTCCCTCCCCTAATTCTCTTTTCTCTGTAGGTCACTTTTACTGGGGTTATCAGTGTCATGAATACGTTCGTGTTTTGTTCCCTCTGTGTCATCTCTTGTTGAGTTGTATTTTGTGCCTTTCGGTCAACGTGGTAGAGAGTGAGCCCCTAACCAGATATCCTTAGAGGAGCAAAAATGGGGAGATAAAGAAAAAGCTCCCATAGGAAGAAAAAAAAAGAGGAATTGCCAGAAAAGAAGTAAACAAAATGGAGACAGCAATTTGTCAGAGAAAGAATTCAGAGCAATTCTTTAATCTATCTATCTGTATATTAATCTGTTTTTTGAAAAGGAGGGTAGAATAGAGAGCAAATAGGCTTGAGTTTGGTGAGTGAAAGTAATTAAGCAATTAGGAGAAGAGAGGAGAGCAAGCAAGGAGAGGAAAAACAAAAGTATAAAAAAGTTTCTGGCAAAGAAAGAGTAAGGAGAAGGGTAAGGGTGTATGGACTTGGAGCAGGGGAGAGAAAATTAGACATATGAGTAAGCGAACAGAGACTACCATAATAGTAACACATCAATAAAACAGAAAAAGAAGGTCAATGACCATAAGGACACTGAAAAGGATGGAAGACAAACTCAACATGTGTAAGAATCAAGAGGAAATGAAGAAAAACCAAGAAGATAAATAATGGTACAGCTGCATTAAATAACACAATAGAAAGCATCAACAGAAGACTAGAAGAAGCAGAGGACTGCATCAGCGAGCTAGAAGACAAGGTAGGAAAAAACACACAAGCAGAGCAGCAACTGGAAAAAACAACTTATAAAGCAGGAGGAGAGCCTAAGGGAGCTTTGGGACAATACAAAATGAGACAACATCTGCATAACAGAGGTGCCAGAAGGAGAGGAAACTGAGCAAGGAATAGAAAACCTGTTTGAAGAAATAATGATAGAAAACTTCCCTGATATTGGAAAGAAAAAACACACACAAGTTTAAGAAGCACACAGATTCCCAAACAACATGAACCCAAAAATACTGACACCAAGACACATCATAATTAAATTGGCAAACACCAACTACAAAGTAAGAATCTTAAAGGGAGCCAGAGGGAAACAGAAATTTACCTATAAGGGATCTCCCATTAGAATATCAACTGATTTCTCAACAGAAACACATCAGGCCAGAAGGGAATGGAAGGAAATACACAAAGTGATGCAAAGCAAGGTACTGAATCCAAGGATACTATACCCAGCAAGGCTATCATTAAAAATTGAAGGTGAAATAAGAAGCTTCATAGAAAAAAAAAGGGATAAATGAGTTTATTACCACCAAACCAGCAATGCAAGAAATGCTAAAGGGACTGCTATAAAAAGAAGAAGTAGGAAGTGAAGAAGGAACACAGGCACACAGAATAAAAATGGTGACAAACAAGTACCTATCAATAATAACCTTAAATGTAAATGGATTAAATGCTCTCATCAAAAGACACAAGGTAGCTGAATGGATAAGAAAACATGACCCATATATCTCCTCTTTACAAGAGACCCATCTCAGAACAAAGCACTCACACAGACTGATAGTGAAGGGATGGAAAAAAAATTTTCAGGCAAATGGAAATGAAAAAAAAAGCTGTGGTAGCAATACTTATATATGACAAATTAGACCTCAAAGTGAAGGCCATAACAAGAGATAAGGAAGGCCACTTCATAACACTAAAGGGAGCAATTCAAAAGAGGATATAACTTATATGCACCCAATACAGGAGCACCCAAATACATAAAACAACTTCTGGAAGATATCAAGGGAGAGATTGACAGCAACACAGTCATAGTAGGGGACTTTATACCCCATTGACACCACTGGATAAATCCTCTAAACAAAAAAATCAGCAAAAAAACATCAATCCTAAATGACTCATCAGATCAGAAGGAATTGACATCTTCAGATCATTTCACCCCAAAGCTACAGAATACACATTCTTCTCAAATACACATGGACATTTTCAAAGATAGACAACATATTGGGACATAGGCAAAGTCTCTTCAAATTCAAGAAAATAGAAATAATATCAAGCATCTTCTCAGATCACAATGACATAAAATTAGAAATCAACTACAATTAAAAAAATGAAAAAAAAATCAAACACTTGGAGGCTAAATACCATGCTATTAAACAATGACTGGGTTACCAGAGATCTAAGAAGAAAGAAAAAGCATCCTGTTAACAAATGAAAATGAAAACACAACAATCCAAAATCTATGGGACACAGTGAAAGCAGTCTTGAGAGGGAAGTTCACAGCTCTATAAGTCTACCTCAAAAAAAAAGGAAAATAATGGTAATAAACTATCTGACCCTACAACTTAAAGAATTAGAAAGAGAGCAACAAGCCCTAACTGGTTTGGCTCTGTGGATAGAGCATCAGCTTGCGGACTGAAGGGTCCCAGGTTCAATTCCAGTCAAGGGCCCATTCCCGGGTTGCGGGCTTGATCCCCAGTGGGGGGCGTGCAGGAGGCAGTCGATCAATGATTCTCTCTCATCATTGATGTTTCCATCTCTCACTCCCTCTCCATTCCTCTCCAAAATCAATACAAATATATTTTAAAAAAACAACAAGAAGAAGAAAAAAAAGAAAGAGAGCAACAAGAAAAGGAAGGAGTACGCAGAAGGAAGAAAATAATAAAGATGAGAGAGGAAATAAATGACATACGGGCCAAGAAAACAATATAAAAGATCAATAAAACCAAGAGCTGGTTCTTTGAAAGGATAAACAAGATTGATGAACCTCTAGCCAGGCTTACCAAGAAACAAAGAGAAAAGACCCAAAATAAACAAAATCAGAAATGAAAGAGGTGAAGTAACAACAGACCCCACAGAAATACAAAGAATTGTAAAAAAAAAACCAAAAACAAAAAAACTACAAACAACTCTATTCCAACAAACTGGACAACCTAGATGAAATGGACATATTCTTAGAAAAATATAAGCTTCCAAAAATCAATCAGGAAAAATCAAAAAACGTGAATAGGCCAATAACTACTGATGAAATTGAAGTAATAATTAAAAATCTTCCAATAAACAAAAGCCCTGTCATGATGGCTTTACAGGGGAGTTTTACCAAACATTCAAAGAAAAACTAAAACCTATCTTCCTCAGACTATTCCAAAAAATTCAAGAGGAAGGCACTCTTCCAAGCTCTTTCTATGAAGCCAACATTACCCCAATCCCAAAACCAGATAAAGACACTACAAAGAAAGAGAACTACAGGCCAATATCCCTGATGAACATAGATGCTAAAATCCTCAACAAAATTCTAGCAATTCGGATCCAGAATTACATTAGAAAGATCATATACCATGATCAAGTGGTATTTATTCTGGAGATGCACGGCTGGTATAATATCAACAAATCAATAAATGTGATACATCACATAAACAAATTGAGAGGCAAAAATCACATAATCATATCAATCTATGCAGAAAAAGCATATTAATTGGTGGGGAAGGAGCATTTGACAAAATCCAACACTGTTTCTTGATAAAAACTCTCAGCAAATGGGAACAAAGGGATCATATCTCAACATAATAAAAGCCTTATATGACAAACCTACAGCCAACATCATATTATGCATTAGTTTTGTTGTCTCTGTTAAGCCATCTATGAGCATTCATAAAAACAAATCCATAGGCTGCCTCCATTATTCCCTTGGCTCAGGACCCTTCCTAGTACAGATTAGGCTGGTGTTGAGACTTTAGCTTGTGATAGGCAAGAAAGAAATCTGACCTTCTAGCTTAGCCACAAAAACTGCCATCAAGTTGACTCACAACTGGACTGAGCCAGAATATACTAGAAAGCAGAGGAGTCACGGGACCTTAAGAACTTACCCTAGCCAGTGGTTGGCAAACTCATTAGTCAACAGAGCCAAATATCAATAGTACTTCTTCAAAATAGCCTCGTCCAGGCTGAAAACCGACTTCTGAACATGGGCCACGAAGTTTTAATAGCAGTGTATACGTGCCCGTACGTGGTATTTTGTGGAAGAGCCACACTCAAGGGGCCAAAGAGCCGCATGTGGCTCGCAAGCCACAGTTTGCCGACCACTGCCCTAGACTATAACTAGGGCAAAAGGAGCCTAGCACTTGGTGAAACAATGTGGAGCTGGCCAATCTTACTGCCTGTGTGTGCCTTTGCTGGAATGAATTTGAGGGATGGAAGAATGTTTATTCACAAGACTGTTTAAATCAAGCTGTGAGTCTTTAATCCTGCTTTCATTTTTGCTGTGATTCAAAGCCCAATGAGCTCCATCACATGCAATTTTTATTTTCTAGGGCAGATCAAAATATCTTAATAAAAACAGATAGCCTACATGTTGAGTCTGAAATGAGGTCAAGACTAAACCAATAGAAGAAAACGGCCATAGGAACCAGGGGTAACTAGGCCAAGAACCAAACAGGCTTGGGTGTGTATTGGAATCAACAGATAGGGGAAAATGGAAATATGGGTAAAGATTAAAGAGCCTAGTAAATAGATTCATCATTTTTTAATTAGGTTGGAATACAAATTAGAGGCCAAGTGCCTTATATCTGGATTTGTTTTGATTTTTAAAATGTAAATTGTAAACATTTGGGAAATAACTTTTTCAATAAGACTTCACACTGTCACTTCACATTTAATTTCCTTATGTACCTTCATTGCAAGTGCATCTATAGCTAGAGAATGCTAAAACAATTCTGCAAGCAATTGGTATTATAACAGACAAACTCTGCTTAGCCTTCTGCAAGTTTTTCTAATAGCATCCTTGATTGTTTGAGATGAGGAAATGCAATCTTCCCTCCCATGCTGTAGATCCTGTGTGTGGGATCCTGTGGGTAGGACTCTTAGAGAAAAAGAATGAAGCCCCATTTCTGACAAAAGAAAAAGAAAGTCCCCTTGAACTCTTATACCCTACTGTAACCAAAATTTTAAGTAAACACCTATCCCCAACCACTACTCTTTACTAGAAAAACTTCTCTGTCTCCTTATGTCTTTCTGCATCAAGTTTGAATTTCATCCAGCCTTACATGACTATTTTACCTAGGCCAGTGATGGCGAACCTTTTGAGCTCGGTGTGTCAGCATTTTGAAAAACCCTAACTTAACTCTGGTGCCGTGTCACATATAGAAATTTTTTGATATTTGCAACCATAGTAAAACAAAGATTTATATTTTTGATATTTATTTTATATATTTAAATGCCATTTAACAAAGAAAAATCAACCAAAAAAATGAGTTCACGTGTCACCTCTGACACGCGTGTCATAGGTTCGCCATCACTGATCTAGGCCGTTATATCAGCCAGCCTCACTCCCCATGACCTTGCAAAGTGCATTCTTCCCTCTGTCCAGCTGGTCTTCTCCTGTCCCCCATATTCATCTCCGCTACTGCTGATCCTCTCAGCTGGAATGGTTCCTCCCCACCACCTATCATGGTAAGTGGCCATCTACCACAAAGGCTGGACATTTTCCATGCTGTATCTCAATATATGCAATCATCTGTCATGTAACACTACTATTCCTATTGTATAGATAAGGAAATGAAGGCTCAGACTCAGGAACCTGACAAACCTCACAAAATGTGGAATCAGGATTTGAACCCAGATCTGTTGCATGCCAGAATCTGAGCATTTAATAACTGCTTTTCCTCCCATCTCTGTGGTATAACTTCTGGGGTCCCACTGAGACCTAACACTTTTTGGAAACTCAGACTGACAGCCAGGCCCACATTGTTCCCACCTATCCTATTGGTCAGAACCACAGAGCTGAACACTGAATTGTTATCTGATTGCTCTGTTTGTATCTGTTTCATCTCACAACTGAATTTTCAATTCAAGGGAACTAACTGATAAGACTCCTTACACAAAACACACACGTGGAGCACTTAGGTGACTGGTATATATTTTATTAAGGATCTAGGTACGCTCCCTGAGGGGGATCATTCGCCCTCCCTATTCTCCTACTCTGAGAAGAGGAAACAGTAATTTGATTGGACTGGTTTCTAAGACTAGTGAGTGGGATCAGTGTGAAATTCCAGGATGCCCCATTTTATTCCTTCTTTTCTCCTTGTGGTTTATGTGGCAAAGTAAGACAGAATCAACTCCCAGGTGAGAGGTACTCTTTTAAAAAAAAAATATATTTTTTTAGAGAAAAGGAGAGGGAGAGATAGAAACATCAGTAATGAGAGAGAATAATTGATCAAATGTGCCCTGACCCAGAATGAACTGAGACCTCCTGGTTCCCATATTTCCATCTTGCCCTCAGTGGTTGATGTTCAACCACTGAGCCACACTGGCTGGACTGAGCTTAGGTAATCTTGCTGTCTCCTATCTTATGTGTCTGGATATAGGGTAGGTGGATTCTGAAATTTAGGTTTGAGCTAAAGATTTTAAAGAGTCCATTAGACCTTTAGAGTAGGTTAGATTGGGTGCTCAAGCCCAACCCAGCCCAGCCTACTAGCGAGTTCTTCATTGAGCTTGAGTCAGCCAATAATAAATATTAAAGTGGTACACTATTACCCACTTTCTATTGTTTCCTGTACATGTTCTTTTCTTGAGGACCTCTAGAGATAGAATTCAGACTCCCTGGTCTGCTCTTACAGAAGTAATCATGAGCTTTTTGAGTCACCCTTGACCCAAGGATGCTTCTTTAATAGGTAAATAGGAATGTCAAAGTTTATTGCTTAGATTAACACATCTGAATAAATGTTTATCAGAACCAGAAACATGGGCAAACATAATACTAGAAAAGATGTCTGGACAGAGCTGAGCATGGGGAGGAGCCACTGGGTTCAGTCCCAACAGATGGCCAGCTCAGGTACCTCAGCGCTGAACATGCAGTGGGTTGGAGCACAGCTTCTGTGGGTTTTAAATGTCGAAGTAGGCAGCGTATCAAGATATTCAGTTTGGACAATCTAAGCTAAGTTCTAAAAGATGTGGTTTTTAAGCTAAGAGAATTTAGGACATGTAGATTTTTTTAGTTTCAAATTCAGCAACAGAGAAAAGTAAGTGGTGGTAAGAAACCTTGTCTCATGCTCTAGGAAGTAGCCAGTTATCTTGACTATGATTTGCATTGTCTTCTTGTGTAAGCATTCACCTTCACAGTCACAGGCCTAATTAAACTCAACTTCGTTTCATTGTGATTCTCTGTGAGGAACAGGAATGATTGAAACTTTTGCAAAGGTTTATGTGGCCCTGTGTACTTCATTCTGGGTAACAGAAGTACAGGTAGTAAACACTGACTTACTGTACCTCCAGGCACTGTTCTAAAGCTATTTAGATATAGAATTTCATTAATCTTCACAAAACTCCATAAATTGGTTCTATTTTTATTATATTATTTGATCAAGGAGAAAACTAAATAAGGCACAGACAGGTTAAATAGTTTGTCTTATTATAAGCCACACTACAATCTTTTGGGAGAAAATACAGTGTGCAAATTAAAATTAATCTGAGATTTTCTTTCTTCCCTTCACTTCTCTAAATCTTCCCCATTTTTCAAGATCCACCAAAATTCTACTTCATTAAGAATGCAATAATATACTTATTCTTCTCTAAATTATATAATATCTTCTCAAACTACACATCATGACATCACCTGTGATCCTGTCTATGCTTTATCTCCCAAATGGTCTATAAGCTTATTGACTACAAGAGTGACGGCACATACTTCTGTATAATCCTCACTCCCCACCTTGCCTCACTTCCCAATGGTGATGCTTGCAGACAGAAGGTACGGACTTTAATTGTTGAACTGAACTGAATCACCTAATCAGAGCATATTTTTGCTATGTTCTTAAATATCAAGACTATATTTGTCCGGCAGGACCATACCCATAAAAATTTCATATTTAAGGAATCAAAGAGAGATTTCAATTTTTATTCCACATGCTTTTGAATTACAGTTGATACTTGAACAACATGCTTTGAACTTCAGTGGTCCACCTATGTGCAGATTTTTTTCAATAAATGTACAATCAACTCTCCATATCCCCAGGTTTCACAACCACAATTCAACCACCTATGGATCAAAAACAGTACCCGACAGATTGAAAACACCATGGATCAGAGGGCCGACTGTACGTACTGCTTTATGTATTTTATACAAGGGACCTGAGCATTGTGGAATCTGGTATCTGAAAGGAGTCCTAGAACCAATCCTCTGTGGACATGAGGGACAATTGCAGTTGAGTTTTAGGGAAGTCAAAAGTTATATGTGAATTTTTGACTGCACAGGGAATCAGAGCCCCAACACCAGGACTGTTCAAGGGTCAACTGTATTTACATATTTTACAGAAAGAGGTTTACTTATAAAACTCAAAATTAGTTTTATTAAGGAAGAGGGGTGCAGTGAGTTGAAAAGCATGAACTAGAAGTAGAAATTCCCAGTGTTTGTTTTACCTTGGAATGTCTTAAAAGCTTCCCTGGGCTGAAGAGAAGAGACTAAGCAAAGAGACTATAAAGTCCTGCTCCTTCTCCTTAACTTTTTTCCCCCCCTTTATTGAATAAGATATTACAAATGTGTCCTTATCCCACCAATGTCCCCTCATCCCCCCAATCCTGCCCTCACCCTTCACCCCCTGTTGTCCACATCCATCACTTATGCTTAACTTTTAAACCTAAGAATAGAATTAGTTCTCAAATTTTTCATTATGCAATATATATACACTAGAGGCCCAGTGTCCCTCAGCCCGGCCTGCACCCTCTCCAATCCAGGACACCTTGAGGGATGTCCGACTGCCTGTGGGATTGGGCCAAAACCAGGACCCAGGCTTCCCTCCTCCGGCTGGCCACAGGAACCCGGGCCTGGGCTTCCCTCCCTCTGGCTGGCCGTAGGCACCCAGAACCGTGGGCGGGGGGCTTCTCCCGGGCCCAGCTTTGTCAGGAAGGATGTCCGGAAGACGTCCGGTCTAATTAGCATATTACCTTGTATTCGTATAGATGCATAGGAAGAAATAAGATTTGTCAGGATCTGAGGGTAAATTTGTTACTGAAATTTAGGCACCAAAATTTTTCTCTGAGCTTTCTCAAAACCAAAACCAAAATGCTAATATATTAAGCCATAGATGTTTAGAATTCTTATTTCCATTAAAGGATATTAACACACAGCATGTGTTTCTTACACAGGAACTGGTCCTATAAGCTGTGTTATTTCAACCTTCAATCTTTCCTGGCCAAAAGCCTGAGCATGTTTAAATTGGGAACCTTGATCATCCATCAGTTACCGTCCAACAAGGTCTGAGTTTATAACATACATCAGTGTAAGGAAAATTAGAGCCATTTTAGGGGTTTTGAAACTGAAAGACCACATAGCACTTCTGCCTGTATTTTATCCATGGAAGGTCATCCAACAACTATATAAAGAGAAATTGTGAGTGTGTGTGTGCACAATATAATTATTTCAGAATCAATATGCTTTTTCTATTAGCTTATAAAACCTGTTTGCATAAAATGTTTCTTTTCCAACCCAGCTCTTCTGAGGGTTTTGTGGGCAGAAGTGACTAGGGACATGATCTTTGCAATATTTCATTTTGTTATCTCTTATTATTACATGGTGGCCCAGAGCGTGGCATGAATAAAGCTGTCTTGTCATCAAAATGCATTCATTCACTTAACAAGTTCCTGAAAATAATGGAATGGTTGCTAAGCAATGGAGAAATTATACATTCCCAGGGATCTGTGCAGATTCTAAAAGCAAAAGTAGTTCTGGGAATTGGTATTTATGTCTCCAGAGCCCAACCAAATAGAATACGAAGAAAATGTCATACTCTAGGCTAATAGTCAAGAGGCAGCATTTTTTTTTTATTTTTCCCTTTTCTGACCCAGGTTTCCAACGTAACAATATAGGCAGAAAATTTCCTATCAAACTGTGTCCATTTATAGATTACAGATAGTTGGTGAGTCTGTATAAGCTTTATTTTAAAGGAACTATGACATAAGAAAATGTATTCTTTTAATTAGGTAGTAAACTTATCTTAGAGTAATCATATTTTAAATGAAAAAATATCTGCTTACTACAGAAAAGTTAAATAACAAGACACATTTAAAAAACACGAAGTTAAATTTTTAGATATAAATAAATCATCCATAATACAACCTTTCTCAAATAGCCAATGTCAATATTTTGGGATATGTTTATCTGTCACTTTTATAGGCATATGTAAAGATATTATCTATTATTATTTAACATACTACACACCCATGGACTGTGATGCTACACCTTCTTTCCTCCTGCTTTCCATCCAACCTCAGTGAGCACTAGGTGCTAGACCAGGGGTGGGGAACCTTTTTTTCTGCCAAGGACCACCTGGTTATTTATAATATCACTAGTAGCCCGGTGCACGAAATTCATGCACTGGGGTAGGGGGAGAGAAGGGGCCCCTCAGTCTGGCCTTCACCCTCTCCAATCTGAGACCCCTCAGGGAATGTCCAACTACCTGTTTGTGCCCACACTTTTAACAGATAACAGCTCCATTGTTGTTCCTTTCTTATGCTTAAAACCATTGGAATTAGTAGGTATTCAAAGTGTGTATACATTTTGGGGGGACACCCTGTATATCTCTAGTCAGTGGTGAAAAAAACCAACAGCAGATTTGGAACCCCCAGACAGGGAACCTTGCTCATTCCCCACATGTCTCCCCACTTCACTTTCCACCTTCGTGGGCAGCAGGAGAATCAACATTTTCTCTCATTAATTCGGAAAAGCAC
>NW_005357764.1:8131113-8132523 GCF_000412655.1 Myotis brandtii | reverse complement strand
GCTTTAAGCTGCCTGGCTGCTGGCCGCCATCTTGGCTGGCAGTTAATTTGCATATCCCCCTGATTAGCCAATGGGAAGGGTAGCGGCCGTACAGCTAATTACCATGTTTCTCTTTTATTAGATAGGATTTGTGGACCATACAAAATTATCAAACTAAAAATTAACCCATTATATTTGATCAAACTTAATTAACTCACCCTTAATGCCTTGGAAAGACTAGACCAAATGATTTCTTAGGCCTTATATGGCCCAACGGCCAGACATTCCTTACCCCTGATCAAGATAATGAGAGCATTACTGGGTGTGCCCTCGGTCCTAGGTTCTCAAGTATCTGAAAGGGATGTAGAAAAGAGTTTTCAAATAAAATCTCTCAAATTTGAGTTTAGCCTCAAAAACATTTCCTCATTTGAACACCAGTCAGAATTCTGCCAAAGCCACTGACCTAGCATTCAGAAAGGACCTTTAATTTCAATTTATATATAAAGAGGTAATAAGAAAAATTAGCCAGAACGCTGTAACTGGTCACGACCAAACCATTAGCATATTGGCTCTTTATTAATGCCTATGCATGCTGCGGGGCGTTGCTCCGGAGATGGGGTAGAAGCAGGGAGGCGCCGGGAGAAGGTGGGACCAGCCTGAGGCAACTCGAGGGTGGGCAGCACTGCAGGAGAAGGCAGAAGGGAGAAGGTATAAGGGAGAAGGTGGCAGTTAGGCAGGGTGATCAGGCCAGGACGGGAGAGCAGATAGGCAGTTAGGGGGATCAGGCCAGGATGGGAGAGCAGATAGTCAGTTAGGTGGATCGGGCCAGAAGGAGAGAGCAGTTAAGGGCATCAGGCAGGCAGGCAGGTGAGTGGTTAGGAGCCAGTGGCTCTGGGTTATGAGAGGGATCCTGGATTGGAGAGGGTACAGACCAGGCTGAGAGACTCCCCTCCCCCGTGCACAAATTTCGTGCACCGAGCCTCTAGTCTATTTCAAATAAATGGGCTAATAAATTATTGGGAGTCAGTGCATAGCCCAGGATCCTATTCATGTCTTAGCAATTATGACTGAGTCATGATTTTTTAGAATTTTTCATTGACAGTATTAAATTAATAGATTATAGCAATTACAAAGCAGTGATCACAAAAATAGCAGTGTCTTTTTAAATAAATACTTTAAGGATTCTTCAGTGTGGCTTCATCCTGTCTGGCTATTATATTCTAACTAGAGGACCGGTGCACAAAAATTTGTACATTCGGGGGGGAGAGGGGGTCCCTCAGCCCGGCCTGTGCCCTCTCGCAGTCTGGGACCCCTCGGGAGATAATGACCTGCTGGCTTAGGCCTGCTCCCAGGTGGCAGAGGGCAGGCCCAATCCCTAGGTGCAGCCCCTGGTCAGGCTCAGAGCAGGGCTGATTGGGGAGTTGGGGCGCC
>NW_005357764.1:8126121-8130312 GCF_000412655.1 Myotis brandtii | reverse complement strand
TTTCTTTTTTTCTTTTTTTTTCTTTTTTATTCTGGGCCAGCTTTAGCTCTGAGGCTTGCTCCAGCTCTTAGGCCTCGGCTGCTGAAAGCAGGTATCTGGTTTGTTTGGGTTCTATAATCGAAACACTGTTTCAACTCCAGCTCTGAGATCCCGGCTGGCTGAAAGCAGGTTTCTGGGGTTTTGTTTAGCTTCTATATTTGTAACAATGTTTCAAACTGCAAGCTCAGAGGCCGGCAAGGCAGGCGGGGAATGTTGGAGTCCTCCGTCACTGAAGCAAGCAAGCCTCCTGTTAGCTTCAAGCTGCCTGGCTGCTGGCCGCCATCTTGGCTGGCAGTTAATTTGCATATCCCCCTGATTAGCCAATGGGAAGGGTAGCGGAGTGACACCAATTTGCATGTTTCTCTTTTATTAGTGTAGACTAGAGGCCCAGTGCACGAAATTTGTGCACAGGTACAGTCCCTAGCGGATGCTGGCTGCTGGCTGCCGGCTGGTGCCTTCCTTCATTCCACACCGCCCCCTGGTGGTCAGCGCACATCACAGCGAGCAATCAAACTCCCAGTCAGTCGAACTCCCAAGGGCACACTTTGCATACTAGGCTTTTATATATAGAGAGATAGATGATATATACACAGCCCTGCAGTTTTAAAAATTAGATTCACATTAGGACTATAATACAATGTCCTTAGAACCTGTAGTTATTTCTACTAGACTCTTACATACAGCCACTCTATTATCTATCTACCAGGGGCCCAGTGCACGAATTTGTGCACGTTGAAACTGTGGGCTGCGAGGCTGCGGTGGACCAGCCCCTGGTCCCCTGTCTGCCGGCAGCCCCGCTCCTGTTGCCGCTGCCCCCACATTTTCTGATGGCGCAGAGCGATTGGGGCTAGCGCCAGCAGTGGGTGAGAGCGGGGCCGGCACAATCAGCGGATACAAGTGGTGGCTGCTGCTCTGATCATCCCTCAGGAGCAGGGGGGACGTGGAGAAGCCCTCAGGGGCAACTGGGGCTGGCAGCCACCGCTCGCACCCTCTGACGGCGCTGGGCACCGGCAGCGGGTGCAAGCGGTGGCTCTGGCACCAACTGCAGGTGCAAGTGGGGCCAGCACTGGCAGTGGGTGCAAGCGGTAGCTCCAGTGCCAGCAGTGGGTGCAAATGGGGCCAGCGCCAATAGCAGGGGTGAGCACCAGGCAGGACTGCAGAGCATGAGAGCAAAGAATTTTCAGTAACCACCAGAGGCTCGCCCCAATGACAGCGACTGCCACCCCGCCTTGGTCTGATGCCCCCGCTCACCTGCTCCACCATCCCACTGCAGCTGACACCCACCATGTTCCACGCTCTGCCGCCTGCTGCCGATGCGGGCCATGTTCCGCGCACGCCCCGTGGTGGTCAGCTCACATCATAGCGACCGGTTGTTTGGTTGTTCTGCCATTCAGTCTATTTGCATATTAGGGTTTTATATATATAGTTATAAAAGACTAATATGCTAAATGTCCTTCCCACCTTCTGACTGGTCACTATGACGCACACTGACCATCAGGGGGCAGACGCTCAATGCAGGAACTGCCATGATGCGCACAGAGAAACGGCACCATGGATCTGGCGCTCAGAAAGCAATACTGGGCTTCTCCCAAGTGGGACACAGGCTCCGCCACCATCCCGGAGCAACAGCCCATCAAATTGCAACCGATGCTGCCAAGACCCCATGGCACAAAATGCAGCCCATAGCCAAGCCCAGCCCGGAAACAGTCGCTGTGGGTGCCAGGTAATGACATCATGTAGCAATGCCCGGCTTCCTTTCCCTAGCAACTAGCCTCCTTGGAGTTCCAGGAACATAGGTGGAACCCTTTTACACTTTAACCAAATGTCTGTGAAGTGTTTTCCTGTGCCTCATCTCATTTGATCCTCACAGAAGTCCTGGATTAGGTAGTAGGAGACTTGGTGGAATCCTATTTTCTTTTCATTAGCCGGAAAATAGAGATTTAGAAACTTGACCCAACTGAAAAGAAGTAAGAAATGATGAACCTTGAAAATGACTTCGGATTTTCTCACTATGCAGAATATAGTCAAACAGTGCTGCAGTTAAATATTTTACCGTTTGTTCTCCCTGCATGATCTACAATAATAATCTGCTTCGTATTGATATTTACTGCTGTGTTGCTGACAATTACCTGAAAAAGAAGTTGGGATGCTTCACTGGGCTGGAAAAAGTTTAGCTAAATCAGAAAGCAGGTCTAATTAAGCAAGTTTATTCTATATCTATAAAAGGCTAAGTTGACTCGCACATCCGCCATACATATAAAACTCTCGCGCCAATCGCATGTGTGTGTTTCCATCTGTCATTGTCGATCATGAATTTGGTTGACACTTCTATTATAGAGAAGTGGTGAATAGTGATATTGAAATATCACTTCTAATTAATTTCCTTTCAATGTGCACAAATTCATCCACCGGGCCACTAGTAAAATAATAAATGCTCTTTAAATAAAGATGCTGTTGCTCCCACAAAGAGGCCCAGCCAGAAAGCAGCTCATTCTGTCTCACAACCAAACCAACCAGATACTCACTGGTTATCTGCCCCACCCCTCACCCCAGGTATGATAAGAGTGTCCAGTTCTTACTCTTTGACCTGCCCAGGAGCCCTAATAGGCTACTGCCAACAGTCAGGGACATTTTTACAGTGAAGGCAGCCAAACCTTTCAATGTGCCTCTGGGATCCTGCTGAATACTGTTGGAACCACCCAAATCTCCTCCAATTCCCTAACTGGTTCTGTGGACCCATTTCTCAGCTTCTATACTATTTGTCCTTGTGGCTCACACCTTCTGGAAACCTCCATCAGAGAACTACTTTTTGGTTTTGGAGCTGCTTCAGCCAGATACTGAAAGCCTGAAATCCAGGCAGCTGACATGTTCCTAGAGTAAACCTTAGCCAATAAGTGACTATTGCAAGAGGGTGAGAATCCAGTGCATGAGGAGGGAAACACTTTCCTCCAGATATCCGGGGGATCAGGCAAGGCTGAGACTTAACCTGCAACTGTCCCCTTGCTTTGGGAGAGGGACAGGATAAGGTCAGTGGGGTAAGGAATTAGAGACCACATGGGTAGTCCTTTAGCTTATACTAGAAGTGTGACAGAAAGCAATAATAGATTTTAAGGAGGGAAGAGGTGTGATTTATGTTCTGGAACAATCATTCAGAGCTGGATGGAGATTAGCTTGTAGATATCAACACAGAAGCATGGGACCCAGGGAGAAGCTTTCTGTGGTGACTGAGCAGGGACACTATCTAGCACAGTGGTTCTCAACCTTCCTAATACCAAGACCCTTTAATACAGTTCCTCATGTTGTGGTGACCCCCAACCATAAAATTATTTTCATTGCTACTTCATAACTGTAATTTTCCTACTGTTATGAATCATATTGTAAATATCTGATATGCAGGATGTATTTTCATTGTTACAAATTGAACATAATTAAAGCATAGTGATTAATCACAGAAACAATATGTAATTATATATGTGTTTTCCGATGGTCTTAGGCGACCCCTGTGAAAGGGTCGTTTGACCCCCAAAGGGTCGCGACCCACAGGTTGAGAACCGCTGATCTAGCACATGAGCATAGCAGTGAGAACCTACAGATTGTTAACATAGGAGTATTGCTATGGGGTCCAAGATAGCTGGGTAACCAGTTAAATTTGGATTTTCCATAAACAACAAATAGTTTTTGGTATAAGTGATTCCAGGATGGTTGGCTCACATGGTTTTCCCTTTTACTCTAACTCAGTGGTCGACAAACTCATTAGTCAACAGAGCCAAATATCAACAGTACAAGGACTGAAATTTCTTTTGAGAGCCAAATTTTTTAAACTTAAACTGTATAGGTAGGTACACTGTTATTAACTTAATTAGGGTACTCCTAAACTGGCCTTTGCTAAAAATGTCCTCAGTCTGATTGAGGTACGTTCGCTGAGGTTGACCCCTTCCAACTCTCCCATCCACATTCGTCTTGTATACTTATTTCCTCTATCTCCTTTCGTGCATCCTCTCTATATGTCCAAACCATCTCAACATATCTTTCTCAATCCTCGACACTACATCTTCTTTCACTCCACAACGTTCCCTAAAATTAACTTAATAAACTTTACTTAAAGTTTTAAGTCTTAGTTAAACTATAGGTACATTGAATAAAACTTGATAT
>NW_005357764.1:8109719-8125700 GCF_000412655.1 Myotis brandtii | reverse complement strand
AAAAAATGTTTCATTTTATAATAATAAAGCCACCAACACAAAATAATTACAATTATTAAATTGATGACAAAAATACCTGTAGGATTTGCAGCTGGTTGGAAAAATACAGGTAACTTTATGCTTCGAGTAGGTACTTTGGTCACCTGTGCGCGATTTGCTGACATGACTAGTACTAACCACTGCATATGAGACTGCTGACTGACTGGCTCACTCAACTCGTGCATGAATCACGCGCACCTCCCCCGCGCTGTGTATCCCACTGCCCGCCTGCGCCACATCTCCCGTCACCCAACCGACCGACACCGCCCACTTCTTCCGAACCACTTCTTCAAAATAGACTCGCCCAGACCGAAAACCGACTTCTGTGCATGGGCCACGAAGTTTCAATCACACTGTACGTGCGCGCCCACATGTGGTATTTTGTGGAAGAGCCACACTCAAGGGGCCAAAGAGCCGCATGTGGCTCGCGAGCCAGGGTTTGCCGACCACTGCTCTAACTCAACTACTAACAAATAGTACAGAGAAAACCTTAGAGGGCATTCCCCAGAAGCTGATCCAACAAGGAGCATTTGTGTGGAAAGTGATTTAATAGGAAATGTTCCCAAGGAAGTGGGAAATGGGAAGGAAAGATGTCGGAAATCAGGCCAAGTCACATAGAGGGCTGCTTTGGTTCAGTCCCTCAGGAGAACTCCAATGACAGGACAGATCCAACCTCAGACTTGTCCCTCTCGGGGATGAGGGAACATATTGTTATTGATATCACAAAAATAATGATTTCAATAAGAGAAAGGCATTGATTTATTTTATCAATAAAATAAATGTCAAAGTAGACAATTTATACAAGAAAAAGTAAAAATGACAATAAACATAAAATCATTGCTGAAACTTGCCAATAACCAAAGAAATGTAATACTATTTTTCAACTATTACAATTGGTAAGGAATTTTTTAAGTAATAATACTTAAAATTGCCAAGAAAGTAGGGAAAATTAGCACTTTTACACAATTTTATGGTAAGTGTAAGTTGGTACAACCTTCCTAAGAAACAATTTGACAAGATATATCAAAATATATAAAAATGCAGGCCTTCTGATAAAGCAATTAAACGTTAAGCAATTTTTACTTAGGAAATAATTAATGTGTATAAAGCATTAAATTCAAAATGTTTATTGCAATGCAACTTATATGTAAAAATTGGAAATACTTGAAATGTTTACTAATAGAGGGTTCAATTAAACCAAGCATGTCAAACTCGCAGCCTGCAAACCATATGTGGCCCACAACGAATATTTTTTTGTGGCCCAGCCAATATAACGGTATGTAAGAAATGTTTTAATAAAAATTTCACAACTTAATTTTTACAGTATCCTATTATACATAATTATTAATAACGAACTACAATGTTCACTAATGACTTATTACTATAATCGTGTTGCATTCATTTCACTTATGCGCCTTACACACAGGCACGCCATTTCTCTCCACTAATACTGGCAGTGAATATTTTAGCAGCCGATTGCCATGTGATTAGTCTTGCACTGACTTGTTTGGTGTGCACAACCGGAAATATTTCGCTTTTAGAGAACAAGAAAAATAGGTTTATTTGCGTAACGCTTATTAATTTATGCAGTTATTCAGTGTCTGATAAGTTAATGTTCAAGAAAAAATATTAATTTTTATTAAAATGTTCTATTATTTTATGTTAACGATTACTCATTTATTTCAGCCCTTTGTATTCAGCATGTTTCTATCAAAATAAACCTACATTCCTATGAAAATTGAAGCTTTTGTGTTTTGTGGCCCACATTATGTTAAACCTTATTTATTTGGCCCGTGTTAGCCTTTGAGTTTGACATGCTTGAATTAAATGAACAGGTTATACGAAGTACAATAACTAACTATGTAGCCATTTTAAAATGTAAAAACATTTTTTCAACAGAGGAAGTTTATATTTTTAAGTTATTGTTTCAAGTATTACATATGTCTCCTTTTTCTCCCATTGACCTCTCCCCAGCCACCACCCCCTCCCCACACATGCTCTCACCCCCCTAGTGTCTGTGTCCATTGGTTATGCTTGTATGCATGCATACAAGTCCTTTGGTTGATCTCTTATCCCCACTCCCCTACCTTCCCCAACAGAGGAAGTTTTTAATCATGTATCATTAAATCAAAGAAAATTGATTGTAGATAATCAATTTGTAAAATGTGAACAATGTGATACAATCTAAACACAAGAACAAGTCTGAAAGGCTATGGATCAAAATATTAATAACAATTATCTTTAGGTATGGAATATGACGTTTAAATACTTCTTTTTGCTTATCTGTATTTTTCTAATTTTCCTACAGTAAACATGTATTACTTGAGTAATCAAAAATGTTATAAAATAACAAGATATTTCCTCTCTGTAATTAGTTAAAAATGAAGTACCCTCAGAGATTGGGCAGCAATACATATTTTTCCATTGTGTTAATTTCCTGTCCCATTAAGCATATGTAATAAAGAGTCTGCCAGCATTCCAGGTTGGATGAGAGCCAAGTGCTTCACAACAAACAAGGCAATGGAAAGCATCCATCCCCAGCTTTCACCTCGGCCAGCAAACCATGGCCTCAGGGCTGAATCTATCAGGTTTCATGTTTAGAAAAGTCTTCAGTCATGTTAAGAATCTATGTGAGTGGTAGGGGTCGAGGAAGATGGTGACCGGCAGGAAGGTAGGGAGGGAGAGAGTGTGAGAGCACGAGGGAGTGATAGAGGAGTGTGTGGACGTGTGTGGTGTGTGTGTGTGTATGACCTAGGGACAGTTAGATTCTGCAGGTCTTCTAAGGAGCTGCTAAACCGGGCAGTGTTAGACGGTGGAGCCCCACTCCCAGCGTGGACACTCCTGGGTGGCCAGCGCGGGCACAGAGACCAAGCCATCTTGAGAAACAGAGCTGCTTGAGACTAGGATCCTGGCCTCAGCACCACCCAGTCTGGTCTCAGACACAAACCAGCCCTAAGCCCTGCGTCTGGCGCCTGTCAGTCAGCTGAGTGGTACTCCTGCTGTGGGAGCGCACTGACCACCAGGGGGCAGCTCTTGCATTGAGTGTCTGCTCCCTGGTGGTCAGTGAGCATCATAGCAACTGATTGTTTGGTTGCTTAGGCTTTTATATATATAGATTTTATTAGTATAGACATCCAGAAAGTTCATCTCCCTAGAGACAAGGAATAGAGTCTGTGTGTACAGTGGTGGGCCCTTTTTTACCTGCTCATCATGTAATTAGTCCTCTTGTTCTGGGCAAAACTCTTTTTTTTTCCCTTCAAACTATTTGGCTTATTTAAAGTTCTGTGTATTCAGGATCTGTACTTTCAATGACAGAAAAAAATTAATAACTCATTTAAGAAACTGAGATTTCACTAGTTAAGGAAATAATTCACTCATATATGTCAATGTAGAGTACCACAGAAAAAAAGTGAAGGTTCTAGGTAGCAATATAAAATTACAATTTCTTTCACTGTATTTGTATTAACACATTTTTTAGATTTATATGTAAATATTTCATTTGTTGCTGGTGCTTTTGCAAATGGTGGTGTATTTTTTAAAATGTTCAGTTGTTCATTAGAATATAGTTATACAATTCAATTTTGTATATTGACCTTGTATCCTAAACTCAATAAATTCACATATTAGCTCTAAGTGATTTTTGTAGATTATTATTATTATCTACATATACAGTCAAACCTCAGTTCGTGAACATCTCCTATCTCAAACAATTCTGTTTTTGACCAAACTGTTCACAGAAAAAAACAAGTCTCAGTTGTTGAACAAAATTTTGGATCTGGACCTGACAACCCTTTTAAGCAGATAATAAAAAGTGTCTCTCAAGCCACAAACAAAGGAGAGAATGTGAGTCAGTTTACTGTAAAACCTGGAATTAAGATCTCAAGAAATTGTGCTGTGAATATTTTTGTGGGTTTTTTGGGATTTTGTTTTGTTTTGTTTTGTTTTGCTTTTGTTGCTGGTGAAATGGATGATTAGCACAACTTTAAAACATAAAGAGGCTATCAAGAGTGCTAATGTTGCTAAGGGTATGAAAGTGCTCAAAAGCAATAATCACAGGCAATTGAAGAGGTAGAAAAACTGTTGTTGATTTGGATAAACAAAAAGCAGTTAGCCAGTGGCAGCATTTCTGAGGCAGTGATATGTGAAAAAGCAAAGAAGCTGCATGCTGACTTTCTGAAAGACAACCTGTAACAAGTGCTGAAGTGACTCATTTAAGGCTAGTAGGGGGTGGTTGGATACATTTAAGAAGAGAAATGTTTGTTTATTGATTAAACAGGACATGAGATATGTACTGTATTTAAGAAAGGTTAAATCAGGGAATCATTTGTGGAATGGAATGAATTAATTCAATTTACATTATTTCTAATGGGAAAAAATGATTCAGTTTTCAAACAAATTGCTTCTTAAACAGCCTTCCAGAACAAATTAAGTTCAAGAACCAAGGTTCCACTGTATTTATGTATTTATTTCCTCTTGAATTACACAAAGGGTAAGAGTTCCTTCCTTTTGAAGCATGTAGTAATTCCATTGTGTAAATGTACCGGAACTATTTTATCCACTTTATTAGACTGAAAAATCCTTTCTATTCCTAATTTGTTAAGAATTTTTATCACGATTTGATACTGAAATTTGTCACAATATTTTGTCTGTATCTATTTCTGTGATTAGGAGCCTTTTTATTTATTTGTTTGTTGATTAATGAATGATACAGGGTGGGGCAAAAGTTGGTTACAGTTTTGAGTATGCAAAACAGAGTTTATTATTGTATTATTAGGGGTCCAGTGCATGGGATTCATGCAGTGGTGGGGGGCGTGGCCTGTGGGGCTCAGCCCACTGTGAGAGCACAGCTCATCCTGGTCAGCAGAGTGGCTGTGGACCTGCCCTCTGAGCAGCTGCTCCCTGGTTCGGCATCTTCCTTGGAGCCAGAGCATTCTCCTCTCCAGGGGACCTGGCTGGTCCCAGAGACAATAACACTGAGAGGCAGCAGAGTAGGCCACCTTTGCCCTGCCACCCGGCTCTTGCCTGCTGCCTGGGTTTCCGATCACTGTTCTTCCGTCCTTCCCCTTTTGCCTCCCATCATTGCACCTATGTATGCAAATTAACCGCCATCTTTGTTGGCAGTTAACTGCCATCTTTCTTGGCAGCTAATTTGCATATCACCCTGATTAGCCAATGGGAAGCATAGCGAAGGTACTGTCGATTACCCTTTTTGTCTTTTATTAGATAGGATTTTCCATAGGAACAACTGTAAACCTACTTTTGCCCCATCCTGTGTGTATTGAGTTTTAAAGTTCATATAACCTTGAAATCCTGGTAAAAATCCATCTGGCCTTTGGTTCTTATTTCTTTATTTATTCTGAAAACGACTGTTTCTTAATTGGTGTTTACATGAGTTACATTTTTAAAAATTATTGATATAATTGGATTTAGGGCTAGCATTTATTCTGTTTGTTCCCCTTGCCCTTTCTTTCCTGTACTCTTTTGGATTATCTGAATAGTTTTGAACTGCATATTTATTTATTTATTTATTTATTGGCTTTTTAACTATATGTCTTTGCATTATTTCATTTTTTTCCAGTGTTTCATTTTAGTGTTTCAGTTAACAGTCTCAGGAGGGCTCACGTCCCCTCCCAGCACTGAGCTCATGTGGAGCTAGTAGGAAGGAGGTCGTCTACATATTGAAGTAAAATGCACCCTAAGTCCTGTCCTGGGAACTTACACAGATCAGATGCTAGTGCTCCACCAAAGAGGGTAGGGGAGTTTTTGAATCCTTGTGGAAGTCTGGTCCAGGTGAACTGCTTTTTGGCCCCCATAGTTGAGTTTTCCCACTCAAAAGAAAAACGGGGCTGGCCAAAAGGGGCTAATCGGAGTCAGAAAAAGGTATCTTTCAGATCTAGGCATGTAAACCATTCAGCTTCTGATGGAATGAGTCTTAGAAGTGTATAGGGGTTTGGCAGCGCCGAATGCAAGGTTATAACAGCCTCATTAACAGCCCACAGGTCCTGTACGGAGTGGTAGTCATTAGTCCAGGCTTTCTGACAAGCAAGAGGGTAGTATTCCATGGTGACTGTCATCTTTTAAGGAGTCCACACTGAAGTAGCCGGTCTAAGTGGACCTGAATTCCTAGGAGGCATGCTTCCCTTGGAACTGGATATTGGCGGATTTTGACAGGCTGTGCCCCAGGCTTAAAGTCAATTAGTATCGGGGCATGGTCTTTGGCCAGAAAAGGGGGATTTCCTTCTGCCCAGACCAGTGGGAATTCTTCCTCTAATTCAGGCTCTAAAGGTGAGGCCTTTGACTGAGGGGTGTAAAGTATCCATTCTTCCTCCCGGGGCACTGCTAAGGACAGGATCATTGGAGAAGTTTCCTCACCTAGGCGCAGCTGTGCAGAGCCATCTGGGGCAAAGGTGATCTCTGCCCCCATTTTGGCTAAAAGGTCTCTACCCATCAGAGGTACTGGACAATCTGACAAGTACAGGAATTCATGAATCACTTGGTGACTGCCAAGTTGGCATCAGCGAGGCCGGCAGAATGGTCTACAGGTGTGGTCTCCAGTAGCTCCAATAATGGTGACTTCCTTTCCTGAGAGGGGCGCTACTTTCTGTATGACTACTGAGTGCTCAGCTCCCATATCAACCATAAAGTCCACAGTGTGGCTTCCAATTTTCATTCTGACCATGGGCTTGTGGGGGCCCAGCTGAAAAGATCCTGGTCTGTCTTAGTCAGAGTCAGCTGCCGCCAGCCCAATAAGGTCTGCTTCAAGTGGTTCTGGCCGATAGCAACTGGGTGGAAAAGGGGGCCCTGTTTTCTTGTTTTGCCGTTTGGGACATTCATTTTTCCAGTGCCCTATTTCTTTACAATAGGCACACTGGTCCCGTCTCAGGCTTGCTCTTCCTTTCCCCCCGATCTGTCTTCTTGCTTCCCTTTTGGGGCTGTCTGGGGATCTGAACCTCTGAAAGCTGCTGCTATTACATTGGCCCTTCTTTGTATTCTCTTTTCTTCCTCCTTTCTTGCTGCCCTGTCTCAGTTGATGAAAACCTTGTTTGCTATCTCTAGCAGTTCAGTAGCATTTTTTTCCTGCAAACCCTTCCAGCTTCTGTAATTTTCTCCTGATATCAGGCTGGGCTTGGCCTACAAAAGTGGCATTTACCATGGTTTGAGTGTCCGGGGCCTTAGGTTTAAAGGGGGTGTAGATCCGGTATGCCTCACACTGTCTATCATGGAAAGCTGCTGGACTTCCATCAGGCTTCTGGAAAATCTCAGAAATTTTAGCCATATTGGTGGGCTTCCTGGCTCCGGCCCTGACGCCCCGGAGAAAAGCCAGGCGATATCTCTCCAACCTGGTCTTTCCATCTTCTGAGTTTGGGGACCAATTGGGTTCCTCATCTGGGAGGGCCTCCCTTGCCCATCTGTCTGTATCTAATGTCCCCGCAGGGGCCTGGGTCTGGAGCCACTTCTGAGCCTTTGTCATTACTCTCATGCGCTCCTCAGTGTTAAAGAATGCAAAAACAGCTGCTTGCAGTCCACCCAGGTGGGCTGCTGGGTCTGGAAAATCATTTCTAGGTGGTCTACCATGGCCTGAGGTTTTTCAGAATAAGCTGGGGTGTGTTGCTTCCAATTCAGAATTCCAAGGGAAGCACACCTAGGAATTCAGGTCCACTTCCAATTCAGGCCCTTTCCTTCCACACTCACACACTTTCACCCGTCACCTGTGGTAAAAGGCTGATAATAATAGACCAGTCTTCCTTCCTGTAAGGTCCCATCTTCGCCAAGCACTTGGGCACCCCGAATCTCCCTGAGAGGCATCTGACGTACAGGTTGTGGTTTGGGCCCTTAATCGGCTGAATGCAAGCACCGCCCAACTGGCTCTGGAGAGCCTGGTTGAGGAGAGATGAAGGGGGACAGTGCTTTCAGACTTTCTGGACCTTCCAGGCTATCAGGGGGAAAATTTGGTGGTGCCTGTGGCTCATATGGAGGTGGTAAAACTGGTGGGACTTCCTTGGGAGGTCCTGTAGAATAGGGGCTCAGCTTCCCTCTGAGGGACCTGCTTCTTTTCTTCTGCCTGCTTTACCTTTGCCTCCTCCTGCCCTGCCTGCCCCTCTTTTGCCTGCTCCTGCACTGCCTGCCTCTTTTTAAAAAA
Organism: Myotis brandtii; assembly: GCF_000412655.1. Lineage (NCBI taxonomy): Eukaryota > Metazoa > Chordata > Mammalia > Chiroptera > Vespertilionidae > Myotis > Myotis brandtii. Next base: position 8,117,521 of record NW_005357764.1, on the reverse strand, counting down.
TATATATTTTTATTGATTTCAGAGAGGAAGGGAGTGGGAGAGAGAGATAGAAACATCAATGATGAGAGAGAATCATTGATCGGCTTCCTCCTGCACACCCCCTACCCTACTGGGGATCGAGCCTGCAAATCAGGCACATGCCCTTGACTGGAATCGAACCTGCAACCCTTCAGTCCGCAGACTGATGCTCTATCCACTGAGCTAAGCCAGCTAGGGCCCTGCCTGCCTCTTTACTCCTGCTACTAAAACCTTACTCTGTCTCTTCTTACACACACAGAACCGGACCCAAGGCGGCAAGGTTTGAGCCATTTCTAACCAGCTGTCTATGTAGGGAAACTGACCTGGGTGTCCAGGGTCTCCTGTGACAACTTTCCAGACCGCCCTGACCAATCCTTCATCTAAAGAGCCTTCTGAGGACCAGCTGACCCTGAAGGCTGGCCATTCTACTTCACAGAATTTCCTTAGTGTTTCAGTATTCATTTTAATACCATAATCTCAGTTGAATCCCTTTAAAAAAATTTTCAACGTGCAATTGAGAACAGTGGGTTTACTCTGTCTCAACCCCATGATGATCAGTGGCATGAGACAGACAAGGGAGGGGGTGACCAGTTTTCACAGATACTCACTCAAATGCCCGCCTGGCTGAGTCCCTTGGGAGCTTAGATTCATCTTAGCTAAGGTGCACCTGTATAAACCTCAGGCCTGGTCACCTCCAAGTGGATGTGAGTCACCGTTATGCCCTATGACAAATCGCAGAACCACAGGTTGGGGTCCACTCAGACTCCGTAACCAAAGTCATGGAACCACACAAAGGAGAGGAGAGGGCAGGCCCTTTCCTTCCACACTCACACACTTTCACCCGTCATTCACTCAGAGTTTAAACAATCTACCCAATTCCTGACTAATTGCCTAAGGAAGCCGTATGACTTCCAGAGAGGTGATCAAGCTTCCCCTTCCACTCACTTGGAGTGGGCCTGACTGTGGCCCCTACCTTACCAATTCTGTCGACAGGTCCAGAAGTGTCTGTCCACTCTCTCCAGATGCCGGCTGTGTCCGGGAGCGCCCAGAGTCCCCTGGTTTAACTCTGCTAAGATCAGCAGCATGCGCATCCCGGAGGACTGTCCAGCGCCCTGTGCCCCAAACCCGGTCCACTCACTGGAGGCCAAAAGGCCAAGCGTGGGTTGTTTCTCCCGGTATTTCAGGGAACCATTAATGTTAGAGAAAACTGGAAAAACATCAAGCAATGTTTGGAGAGTTTGGAATTACACCTTTTTTAAATATTCACCAGTGGGTTTAGAGAAAAATGAATTCAAATTCTAAGCAGAGCTACAAGCAGAACTTCCCTTTTTATTAAAGAGCCAGCCCTATGTGGGCTTAGTGGTTATCTCGCTAGTGGCCTTGAAAACAACACAGTTCTATCCAATTAAAAAATACACCTGGCATGGCATGAGAATATGGGCATATCTAGTCTCTGGCCTACAAGGTCAGACAGCTAAGTTTATCTTCCTTATTATTCAAGCAGGCTAGAAAGCAAAGTTATTTTTTTTCCAGATTAAGAGGCTGTCTAAAAAATAGAGAATTTCAAACAGTAGTTTTACAAAATAGGGGTTAACCTTCTCACCTTCATAGACAGTAGAATTGATAGTGGCATAGGGATGTGTGCAGAATTTTTATTTTTATTTTTACATGCTTATATCATTTAAATGTTTATAATGATCTTATACTTTTAAAATTTAGTTTTTAAAAACACCATATTTGATTAATCTTTTCTGATGAGTAAAACCTATTGCACAAATATGTATTGTGATTGTAATTGAAGATACTGGAGGGGCATGTTGACATTCTGACAGAACAGATAAAAGATGGAGTTAAGTACTATTGTGAATTGCCTATTGTGATTCTATTTGGGAGACCCCTCAGGTCTTTTGTATTTGTGTTGCCTGTTTTTATTCCTGAATTAGAAAATTTTGGTGGTGCTTTTGCTTGAAAATTCCCAATGTCTTTTTCCCCTTTCATTTTACTTAATGAATTTAAAGTTATTTCATTTGTCTGATAAATTCCCAAGGAAATCTGGCATAATCTAATTATTTTAGTAATAGCCCAGAAAGCTTAGCTTTCAGCGCCTAAGTGTAATGGTGACTTTCTTGTATTTATGAGCTGCTAGAAGCATCCAGCTAATTATGTTGTTTTTTTTTGTGGAACAGAAGAAAATCAATATGATCTACCCAAAGTTTTTGCTCTTCCATTCTAGGCCCATAACTCTGTAATAATTTGCCAGTCCTCCCCTTTACCTGACCAGAGCAGGAAGTATATTGTTTAACTGTAACATGAGGGAGATATGCAGTTATTGATTTAATGAATACATATTGTGCCCCTGAATTATGAATTGTGCTCTTAGGATGCAGTGGTCAATGAGAGCAGTCATGGTTCCTGGGACTTAGACCACCAGAGAGACAGACATTAATCAAATTATGTCTACCAAGGGAGACAAGAGTTTGAAGGAAGCAAACAGTGCTATAAAAGTCTTCAGGGATGGCTTCCCTAAAAAAACTGATGTCTTATCTGAGAAGAGTGATAAGGAGTTAATAAGGTGAAGAGGAAGAAAAGGTGTTTTAGAAAAAGAGAAACATTTTTGCAAAGACCTTAAGGCAGCGGTTCTCAACCTGTGGGTCACGATCCCTTTGGGGGTCGAACAACCCTTTCACAGGGGTCGCCTAAGACCATCGGGAAAACACATATATAATTACATATTGTTTTTGTGATTAATCACTATGATTTAATTATGTTCAATTTGTAACAATGAAATTGGGGGTCACCACAACATGAGGAACTGTATTAAAGGGTCGTGGCATTAGGAAGGTTGAGAACCACTGCCCTAAGGTAAGGGACAGAATACTGAAAGATGCCCACTATGAATAGAATACAGAAAGGTAGAGAAAGGTGGTATTATTTAAGGCCAAATAAGTGAGCAAGGGCCAGACAATCACCTGCCTTGCAAAATTCAAGCCCAGCTCTGCCACTTTCTACCTTTATGACCAGGGCCAATCTATTTAATCTCTATGAAACTCACTTCCTTACCTAAAAATAGGGATAATAATAATACTAACCTCACTGATGTTTGCGAAAGTCTAAATGAGAGATTATTGCACATAAATATACATAAATATTTAATCATACTGGCTCAATGATTAAATGACAGAATTATTAGAGGTGATTCCTAAATGGTCTTCCTAGTCCTCTACAATCAATCCTCTGGTCATTAAAATCCTTCTAAAGCATTGCTACTCATACACCTACATTTATTCAGCTCAAGAACGGATCCCATCATTTACAGTAGATTTCTAGGTGGAGGTTTCTGGACTCAGTAGTAAATATTCCGATAATTGGTTGGTAATATCTGCCATGGGTACTGAGTGTAATATGCAACAGGTGTGCTATTCCTCTGTCCAGAATGCAAGTACTTTCTTAATCTACCTCTTTCCCAATTTCAGTCTCCTTCTCTACTACCTTCTGTCCTCTTTCCCAATTAGAAATGTACCCAAAACGTTGTACAAATGTATCCAAGCACCATGTACCTCAAAAATACCAATAATGAGTTTGTTAGGCCTTGTACAACTATGAGCACCCTTCATTCCACTGCACAGTAACTAACTGCACATCATGTTAGTTTTTTTGTCTGGAATATTCTCTCCAATTCAAGGAACTCTTATTCATCCATAAGATCCTGTGTATCCTATTTGAGAAGTCTATGCCTCCGTTGTTCTAGGTCAGGCCCCTTGGATATCTGCTATCACAGAAATGTGCTCTTTCTTACCTTAAGAGACCTGTCTTAGTTTCACAAAGTCAGCAATGTGGTTGCATAATTACTGTCTGAATCCCTCATCAAACTCCCAGCTCACAAGAGAGGGAACTGTACCCATTTCTGCCCTCTCCATCCACCTCTACATCGCCAGTACTAAGCATCCTGTCTGCCTGGATGCCCAATAAAGCATCCTTGTTAAATATATAGATAGCTTTAAGGTGCTGTCTTTCTCATGTACCCTTTAGTAATTTTTTTACCAAATAATTCAATATGAAGCCAAACTTCAAGTAAGAAAAGAAGGGAAAAAAGATAGATGGATATTTATTTTAAATTCCCATGGCCTCTTGGTGGTCCTTAAATTTTGGTGAGTAGCAATTGCTTACTACTCTGACCCTCCTTGTCCCAAAAGCTTCCGTTATCCTTGACTGAAAGATCTGCCTAGATTCCCCAAATCATAATGGGAACACATGTGCCAAAATAATGCAGAGATCTAAAGGGAAATAGATGACTCTCCCTTTCTCCGTTGGGCTCTTTTGATGTGCTAATTTGTTATGTGTCAAAGTCAGAGGTTTCGTTTTATAGTGAAGATCAAAATGAGAATTCTAGTTCTGTATCCATTATTAATTCAGGATTCACACTGAGAAGATGGTAGATAGTGTATGGAGTCTATTACTAATATCCAGAGCTCTATAAATTAAAATCGAGGAGAGAGAAAGTAAAAGCATACTCTCCTTAGGGGAATTCTGATTTCAAAGTTTACCAGCTAATAACCCTCCTCCCCCCCTATACCAATTAACCTTAAATTTTAATGACAATAGAGTTCCAGTACTTAGCAGGAAGGAAAAAACATCTGTAATATTGAGGGAGACTCTATTGGAAAGTGTAGGTTTTATAAGAATTTGCCTATTTTATAGACTCAGGATAACTCTGAGAATGACATCCTCTGGACCTCCATTTTACATTATATGCATGTTGTTTTGGGACTGACAGGGATCTCAAAAACTTCTAGTCTAATACTTTCATACTATAGATGAGAAAATAAAAACGTAGTTATAACTCAATCTGTGAGATACTCCCTAAACCAGCATTTTCAAAGAGTATTCCTTGAACCTAAGTTTTGTGAAATGCTAATATCTGTTTCACACAAGGGGGAAAACGCATGTCATCAATTTTTTTTTCTTGGTAAATATTGACTTAAAGCAGAGTCAAACAAGAGATCTCAAAGCCTTTAGTTTGTTAGATGATGAAAAGAGAAAACAGCAAACAATTTCACCATCAGAACTATTTTTATGACTGTTTCTCAGGACCATGATCACTGAAATGTATTGGGCAAGAAATGCTCCTTCAGCCCACGTTTAAAGGGATTTCTTCGGGGAAAGCTAGAAATTGGTAAAGGGAAAGATAGTCAAATTAATTGAGCTTCTGAATAGACTGACCAGCAAAACAAGATAAAAGCAAAGTGAAAAACCACAAGGAGTGTCTTAAGGCCAAAGAAGAGAAATCCATCCATTTTGGCGAGAGCCTTTCTTAGTAATGAGACCCCTGCTACTTGGTTCACTGAGGCAGCCTGCACCCTGGGGTCTAGCAAATAGCTTCCCCATAGACGGCTTGCAGCACTTGCTCTGATCTCCCCAAAAGACTCAGGATGGAACCCAAATATAGAGTTGTGCAATAACTGGACTCCTCTAATATTCCTTCACACGGGATATACAATGGCGATTGGGAGCCTTTGAAGTAATTGCACTTGGCCTAAATCAATTCTGCCTTTGGTTACAATCAGATAATACTGTTTTAAATTGTTGCCTAATGTATTTGTGGGTTGTTAAACATCAAGTGCCTTTCATTTCACAGGAAATGGGTTTTGACTGTATAAAGCAATCTTTATGGGAAGTTTGTATTTCTCTTTATGCTTGTGAAGTGCTTTGGGACAGAGGTCAGTATAAAATCTAGATTTATTACTAATATTAGCAATAGTAAAAGTGTTATGAAGCCATTTATTCTGCCTTTAATATTGATAGCTGAAGGGAAAAAAAGGCTGATTCTCCTATATGCAATGGCAGATTCGCCCAGAATTATAAACATCCATCTTTGTCATGTGCTCCAAGTCCTCACTAAAGGTATGTTGAGAGGGGCTAAATGATGGTTTTGGCAACAGAGCTTTGGGCCTGGGCTGTCTGCAGTTGAAAGCTATGCCTTCCTCAATGGGCAGAGTCATGGGAAAGAAGTATGCAGAAATGGAGTATCAGAAAGCATCTAATGCTCATCCCAAACTATAAGAAGATTTGCTCAGGTTTTATTTTTATTTCCATATTTATTTATTAGTCTTCACTAGAATGATTTTAATGAAGTTATCTATAGGCTTTTAATGCAGTGCAGGGTAGAAGAACAAAGAGTGATTTCACTGGCCCCCTGGAAATTAGATTTTAAAAACTGTATTTTCAGATCTTTTGAGTCAAGCCAGACACAGACTGTGCACTCTGACATTGGGTTTTCATGTGCATTCTTTATCTGGAATTCCTCAATAGCAAATAAATATTTTCCATTCAAACATGTACTACACGGGAGAAATGGAGAAAGGTCTGTTTTTCATGAAAGTCAGCTTCTAGGAACCTTTAATTATTTATTCTGTTGAGCTTGTTAAATTTGTTTATGAGAATGCAAAGGTTGTTTTGGTAAATATCAGCAAACACATAAATCTCAGTTTATGACAGTGATGGCGAACCTATGACATGCGTCAGAGGTGACACTCGAACTCATTTTTTTGGTTGATTTTTCTTTGTTAAATGGCATTTAAATATATAAAATAAATATCAAAAATATAAATCTTTGTTTTACTATGGTTGCAAATATCAAAAAATTTCTATATGTGACACGGCACCAGAGTTAAGTTAGGGTTTTTCAAAATGCTGACACCCTGAGCTCAAAAGGTTCGCCATCACTGGTTTATGATGTTGTATAGTTCTTCATAGGAGATAATGAAGTAATGCAAGCTGGACTCCCTCAAATTCCAGCTTGCATTACTTATCTCAAAAAAATCCCTGTCCCTTACTTGGCATTATAGTAAACTAGAGGAAATGCAGTGAAGCTGAAGGACTGCTCATGGAAAGTTGTTTTAATATGGGAGAAACCAGAATATGTTTAAGTGCTGCAAAGAAGATCAAATAGACAGATCACACTGATGATACAGGGCAGAGCATGAATAATTAATAGTATATGGTTCCCAAGAAGATATAATAGGAAGAATCCAGAGTATAAGTGAAATTGAGAGGAGAGCAAAGAGGCTTACAGATAAGGGGACGGGGGGAACTCTTCTCCCTTGCCTTCTCTACTTTCTCTTTAAGAGATGATCACCTACTAAGAGGATGAAGGACATAGAAGGAGACATGTTCTGCAGATACCAGAACTGGATGAGCCAAGATAGGTCCACACTGACTGAAGGCTCAGTTTAAGCTGAGACCATGAATTTATAACAAAGTCAACTTGCCAGATGGAATAATTTTATCCAGCAGTGCTCAGCTGACCAGGTAACACTAAGAGAAGACAAGTGGCTGGGTTACTGATTTCCAGTAGTATTTAAGGTCAGGAATGTTCAGATAAGGAAGGTCAACTTGCAGAGGTTAAAACTAAACCTAAATGAAATGGAAAGAGGGAGAACCCTTAACTGTCTTGACCTTGAGGGGCTGTTTCCAACCCCACCTAGCAAGGGAGGATCTAGGACAGAAATGCTAGAAGTCAGAGTTCTTGAACACAAAAGCCCAGAGACTTCCTCTTTGTTCTCTGCAGCTCTACCTCCCTCCTGGTTTGGATATGTGGGGAAAATGCCTGTATTTTAGCACACAATAGGTCCTCAAAAATGATGACTGAGTGTGTAACAAGTCTGTGATGTTCTCTTTAAAAAGCACACTGGGGCTCTTGAATCTTGGCCACTGACATGCCATCCAGACTGAGGAAGACCTGAAAACTTCAGGGCCATGTGAGCACAGCCACGGCCACATTCACA
>NW_005357764.1:8088223-8109659 GCF_000412655.1 Myotis brandtii | reverse complement strand
GCTTGCATCATCACAGGATCAACTTCGACAAATATCAACCACTTTGGGAAAGTTGGTATGAGGCATTACCACTTAAAGAGGAAACAGAGCTTCTGCCCAACCGTCAACCTTGATAAACTGTGGACCCTGGTCAGTGAGCAGACACGGGGAAATGCTGCCAAAAGCAAGACTGGAGCTGCTCCTATCATTGATGTGGTGCAATCAGGCTACTACAAAGTTCTGGGGAAGGGAAAGCTCCCAAAGAAGCCTGTCATCGTGAAGGCCAAGTTCTCCAGCAGAAGAGCTGAGGAGAAGATTAAGGGTGTTGGAGTGGCCTATGTCCTGATAGCTTGAAGCTACATGAAGGGAATTTCATTAAAATGTCCACAAGTACTTTTGTCTTCTGGTCCTTTGGCATCTCTACTTCCCTACTTGTACTTAGAAGGAAAATCTCCCTAACAGGCTGTAGGAGTTAGGGTATGAAGGCCTGGGGTCTTCTGCAAACTTCCCTGAGAAAGAAAGTATGCAAGAGATAGTACCAACACTTAGAGGCCTTTGGGCCATTACCTGACTTTTCATTTATAAAGTGAGAATGATAGCTGTTGGTAATGTGTCTGTGTGTGTAGATAAGTATTAAATAGTAGAAAGGCCTGTTTGCATTATATACTCAAAAAAAAAATGGAACAATGGGAACTCAGCATTTTTTATTTATTATTTAGTCTGAGCAAAGGACAACTTATTTATATATTAGTAGTTGCAATTGGCTTTTGCTGTAACACTTGGCAAAGAAATCATGCTCTTTTCCCTTTGCTAGTAAAAATAAAAGGAAGGAAGAATGAAAGGAAGAAAGGAAACAGGGAGGGAAGAAGGGAAGCAGGGAGGGAGGGAGGGAAGGGAGACGGGGAGAAGGGGAAGGGAGAAAGAGACAAAAATGTTAAAAAGATAATTTTCTATATGTTTTGAAATATGCCTAAGAAAATGACTAATAAATGGTCTAATGAATTCTTAAGTAATTCAAAAACTCAAACTGTCACAATTCATTATGGTTTTCGATTCATTTTAAAATCTGTAAAGCTCTTACTTGGCCTTGTTACTTCTGTCTGGTCTGATAATAGAGCTTAGTAGTCTGTATTATATATCAACTTGGTTTTATATGGCTTTTAAAGATTTAAAGCCATAGGAGCTTTGATGAAAAGAAGTTGGTCCAAAAACTAAGGTGCATTTGATCATGTAAAGAAAATTCATAATTAATTATGTTTTAGTATATTAGCACATGAGGATTATTTTTTAATTGCTGGAGAGGCTCCTTCCCCTGGTTTTAGGTATAGAGTATGATAGGTAATTAGACATTTAAGTACTGAACCTAATTCAATACACTGCAATTTTAAAATATAAATGTGAGTATTCATATTCTCCTGATTGTAAAGGCATTTTTCTTTGGCATGTCTTCGTTGGGAATTATTTTGCGTTATAGTGATGATAAAATCAAGGAAAGCATTTTAATAAGACACAGGATGCCCATTTAAAGTGGATTATAATTACAGAAAAAAAATCCACTGGATTTTCCTTTTCCTTCATCATTAGAGCTGTGTCTAGATTCCTATGACATAAAAAACCTTGAAGGCTACAGTGATTTTTATTTCATTTCACTTCTTCAACTAAAATCTGAAGATAGCTGTGCAACAACCATTCATTTCTACATTTATTGTTTTTAACATTGGGTAATAAGATGACACATATAAGAGTTACTGAATTTTACAATTTATTACACTATAGTTTCCAGTTTACTCTAGCTAGGCATAATACCTTGCTGTTTGAGAGTGCTGAGTTTCAACGGTGCCAACTATCACCTTTTTTCTGGTTGCAAAAGCAATGCATGCAGGCTGTGTTTTCATCTTTTCACTCACAATAACTACATCTGCTTTGTCTAGAGAAAAATCATAATGATTGAGAGCAAAAACCTGGGACAAATCTGGCCTCTGTCATTTAGTAGAGGGGTCATTTTAGACAAACAATTGTACCTTCCTAAGCTTCAGTTTGTTCATCTGTACAGGCGGGCCGAAAATGTCTATCACTTGAAGTTATTGTGAAGCCTTGATTGGTGTACTTCTAGCACAGGGGTGGGCAACCCCTGGCACCCGTGCCAAACATGGCACGCCAGTAACTTTTGATGGCACGCGAAACCCTCTCTTATAATCTTCCATTTGCAATTTTTGTGAACATTTGAATGACTTCAATGTTAAATTACAAGGTCTGGCAAGGCATTTGTTGTTATGTATGGTTACATAAAGGCTTTTGAAAAGAAACTGGAAGTCTTTAAGAGGGATGTGGATGGTGAGAGATTTAGATATTTCCCAAACCTCAAGAGGCACATCAAAGACCTTCCAAAAGATGACAGAACAGACTGTCAAAGCCTTCAAAAGCTGGTTTTAAACATCATCGAGTCAACTATTGAGCAGTTCTTCTCAAGATTTGCGAAATTCAGAGAACTGGAAGAGACAGCAAAATTCATGAGGTTTCCAGACAGCATGAAACTGGAGGAACTAAACTTACAAATGTTTTCATGGATAGACATGGCTGACTTTGAAATGCAGTTGATTGAATTTCAGAGTAGCTCAATTTGGAAGCAGAAATTTATTGACCTTAGAGTTGACTTGGAAAACATTGAAAAAAAAAAAAAGCGATTAGAGACAGGAGTACCAGAGAGAAGTGTCAAAAACGAACTATTGAGGACTTGGAATGCCATTCCAGAAAATTGTTTCTGTTTAAAAAACTTTGCAACAGCGTTACTCTCCATGTTTCCATCCACATACGCTTGTGAATCTTTATTCTCAGTGATGCATTTTGTCAAGTCTCATAATAGGAGTAGCCTGACGGATGAAAGTAGTAACTCGTGCATATCTCTGAAGGTCACGAATATAAACTTGATGTAAAATCTCTGTCATCAGTGGTGCAGCAGCAAAAGTCCCACTGATAATGTCAAATGGAGTCATAAGTTTTCTGTCGGACTATCAGTGTACATGTATACATTAAAAAATAAATGTATTTTTTATCATCATATACTGTGTTTTTGTCGCTCAAATGAATTTTATTATTTCTTCAAGGTTCATCACATAGGTACACCTTAAGAGATATCAAGTAGGCGTAACATGTTCTCAAAAAATTAGGGTTGGCACGCAGAAGAATTTTGAGTCCGAGATTTTGCTGGTTTTGGCACGCACTCACAAAAAGGTTGCCCACCCCTGTTCTAGCACAATGCCTAGCCCCTGATGAGCCCTCTCTTAGCAGGGATGGGGAGGAGCCTGGAGGAGCTTTTCCATCCTTTATTGAGCTAAGAACAACTTGGCAGGTTGTTCCTTCTTCAAGTATCTAGGATTCTCAATTAAAATAGCAGAGATATGTCTGTCTGCTCAGTTCTGCAGTTTAAACCTGATGGGTTCTAGACATAACCCATATTCTACCTCCCAAGGCTACTGTGGATAGATAATCCCTAATCTATTTTCCTACTGGTTATTAAAAGAACAAAATAAAATTAGCATTGATCAGCCTGTGCCTGCTATCCAGTGCTGTGCTGATGCCCATTTGATTCAATACATGGTCTCAGAGGTTCCCCATGTCACTAGATGAAAAGGCCTCTCCACCTACACCCCTACCCCACATCTTGAAAAGATCATAATATCTTGATATGCAAAGGATTTTCAGTTTATAAAGTATTTTCAAGCTTTTTATCACAACAGCCTTGGGAGGTAGAGGGGATGGCTGTCATCGAAACCATGGAAGCCAAGAGAAATTTGAATTTTGAGGCCAAAATGACTCAGGATTCCAAAGCTAATGAGTGGCAGAGCCAGGACCCAATTTCAGTTCCCAAAAATCAGATCCAAAAACCAGTTCCTTAATTTCTTGTTCACTGCCTCTCTGTCCTGGCACTCTAGTCACAGTAAACATCTTGACCCAGCAGTTCTCAGATTTGGGTTCGCACAAGGATCATCTGGGGCATCTGTGAAAATACAGATGCACAGGCCCTACCTCCAGAGATTCAGATTCACTAATTCTGGGTGAGCCGTAGGAATTTGCAGGTGATGCTGATGTGACACCACACTTGGAAAAACCTAGAATTATTAGAACTCTGTTATTCTCTGAGAATGTCCTCTCAGAAGACCAGGCCATTTTCTCACTACCTTTCACAGAGATAGAGACAATATTAGTATCAGAAAGCTTAGACCACATTGTGTGGCAATAACAAAATATTCCCAACATTAGTGACTTGCAAAAGCCAAGACTGATTCATGGACTCACATTTATGTCCTTATGAACTGGATATGAATATACTATACTGTTGGGGAGCACACGAGACTTAATTGGAAAGTTTGTAAGGAGGACATTCTGAGAAAAGGGAAGTGTGTGTAAGGCCGCCTGCCCTGTTTATCGGAATTCTGACTTAGGGAAGGCTTAGGGGAGTGTCGAAGTTGGCGGCCCTGATTATTCCCTGACCTTTCCAAACAAGTCTGTGCATGTGCAGACCCCCAGGTGTTTACTGGAATCCTTAATCTTTGGGTGCCTTTGGTTAAAGGACACTACAAACACATGTATCCTCCCAAAATTACTTCCCCTACTGATTGTATCTTAAAGATAAACTTTATTTCAAACTGCTGTTATAATAAAAGGCTAATGAGGCAGGCAATCAACGTTGCCTGGCTCCTTCAGCCAGGTCATCCCTTAGTCCTCTCTTTCACAGTGAAACTGTGTCAGAGTATCTGTTTATCCATTGTTCAGGGGCTGCTGGTCAGCCCCAGCCCTATACAGTATGTCCTTTCCATTTGGAGATCTGGGACAGTCCCAATCATGAATTTTCTGAGATCATGGTAAAGGGAAAAGGGAGATGGGAGAATCTCTTAATGGTTCTTAAAGGAAGTGTCATATTTCATTTCTACTTATACTTCATTGGCCAAAGAAAATCATATTGGTTTTGACAGCAGCCCAAGCCTGCTGTCAAGGAGTTAGGAAGTAGACTCCTCCTTTAAAAATTGGCTGGAAGCTAGTGCTGATTTTCACAATAATAGGGGTTTTACCTGCAGTCTTGACTGAGTCTAACTGTCCATTTTTCTTGAACTAACCAAGTTTCTTTCGTTCCAACTAATTATTTGCTAAGTTTTATATTTTGCCACTATAATATGCTCCCATTCTTTTAAAAAAATAATTTTATTGATTCAGAGAGGGAGAGGGAGAGAGAAACACCATGATGAGAGAGAATCATTGATCAGCTGCCTCCTACACTCGCCCGACTGGGGATCAAGCCCACAATCTGGGCATGTGCCCTGACCAGCAATCAAACTGTGACCTCCTAGTTCAGAGGTTGATGCTCAACTGCTCAGCCACACCAACCAGGCTGCTCCCATTCCATAACAATCCTTTTCAGGTATTGTGTTTTCTATCTTGTATTGTCTTATTTCTGAATACTTTCAATTATTTAAACATCTAAGCATCTAAGTTCTGAATTCTAAAATTTTACATTGTTAATATTTCTCCATGTTAATAAATGTTTTAATATTTTTAAAGGTGACTCTGGGTCAAACAGTAATCCTCTGTATTTTAATATCTATTTCTGTGTTTGGAGCATGCCAGGGGCTACTGGCCACATGCTTCAATCAACGGCAATTTTCCTCTCTCTATTTAGCTCTGGTTCCCAACCAACAGAGAAAATAACTCTGAAGTTTTCACATTTTTGTAATAAACAGGCACTTCAAATGCCAGTGTCCTGTTCCTCATTAAAATTCATCTTATATTTTTTGCCCCTTCTTTGTATCCTCCCAGGTAGATGATGGTTGGTTCATGGTAGAGCTGAAGTGTCTGTTTTGTTCATGGGCCCACAAAGAATGAACTTGGCCAGAGTAATCTCTTATTTTCTCTGCAGAGTAAATGGTTGTTGGATAATATATGAATCCAATATATCTATAGACAGGAGAATATGAGTAGTATAGCAAAGACTTATAAGACATATCAAATGCATATCCTCATTTTGACCAATGCAAAATAGGTGGGGAGCAGCTGACAGGGAGGCAACATGAGTTTTCATGAGAAGCTATAATTATTCACAATTAGATTTTCTGTTCTTGGGGAATTGTGAATTTTATTTGAAATTGTAGCTTTAAGCTAATAAACTACATATAACCTCTGAAAAACCAATGTGAAATGGGAGTGAGCTCTCAAATACCAATATTTATCATTTGCTCTTCTTTCTTTCTTGTTTCCCTGTCTTTCTCTGTCCTTTAAAACCTAGTAATATTCCCAATCTTATTATTGATGAGCTCTGATCCACCTAATCTATAGAAATGCACTAAATGTCTATTGAGTATCAGGCCCTCTTCAGACCATTGGGAACAATGTGATAGCCCCTGCCCTCACAGACATTCCACTTTAATGAGTAGATATGCCATCTTGGTTTTTATGTTCATAATACATATATATTTATAACATATGCAACAAACTTTTATTAAACCCTTAAAATGTTCCAGGCATAGTTCCAAATGCTGGATATAGAGTGGGGAGTAAAACAGACAAAATTCCCTACTTTCATGGCACTTACATTTGGTGAGGGGCAACTGATAATGACCAAGTAAATGCGTAAAACAAAATATGTCAGAGGTATGTAAGTACTGTGGAGAAAGGTAAATTAGAGAAGGATAAATAGGGAGTTCTTGGGGCTGCAACTGAAATAAGATGGCTAACATTGATGAAGAAGAGAGTGATACAGGCATCTGGGCTCAGAGCATTCTAGGGAGGGGACATAGCAGGGGCAAAGCCCCGAGGCAGGAGAGTGCCTGGCATTTTCAAGGGGCAACAAGAAAGTCTTATTGAAGGCTAAGAACATACATATATAGCAATGACATGTCTAAGCTGCCTCTATTTGTGGAATAATGAACACTGTCTCATTAGTTGGGGTAATGCAGAAGTGGGTAGACAGCAAAGGATTGTGGCTGAAAGGGTCTTGCAATAATTAACATCTAAAATAGATGTGCAATGATGAGAAAGAGATTAAAATAAATGACAGCAGAAAAGGTCTTTATAAGCTGTCTTTGCCTGTATGTATCCTTTTTTTCCCCCAAAATATCATTCAGATGTTGACTATAGAAAATTAAAAATTAAAATCCGTATCCATTTTAATGCAGATGTTGAAACTATTTAGCTAAAGAAACACCAGCACTCTCTTTCTGGAGACATCCAGGTTATGTGTCCAGTACTGAGTAAAGTACAGTGACATGACCATTTTTTTTTCCTTTTGACAAGACCTGTAATTCTCAAGAAGATCTGCAATTTTCTAGGTGGCTTATTCCTAAATGTCTTCTTGTTTTCTCCATTCATTGTAAGGTGACAGAAACAGTTCCCTGCACCAGTCTTAGAACAAATCTGATTTTATAGCAAATGCTAAAATATATATATAAAAGGCTAATATGCTAAATGTCCCTCCCTCCATCCTACTGGTCACTATGATGTGCACTGACCACCAGGGGGCAGATGCTCAACGCAGGAGCTGCCGAGCTGCAGTGATTTGGCAGCGATGGTTCTCTGTTCTCAGGTGACTCACCTTGAAACCAGAGAGGACGGAGCCCGAGATTCCACCTTCGGCAGTGGGTTATGCTGTTGCTGGGGCACTGTAGGCCCCGAATGTGGTTTACTGCACACTTGCATTTGCATTCCACACCCTGTACAACAGCAACTTGAGGGATGTCAGAGAGCCAGTTTTGGCCCAATCCCTGCAGGTCATGCCAAGGTACCCCACCTGCCAGAGGGACCCCGCTCACTCCGCAAATGCCTTTCAAGCCACGACACCACCCTAGATGCGGCTGGCCAGGAAGGGACTGCGGAAGGTAGGCTCTGGGGTATGTCTGGCCCATCTCGCCCAGCCCCACCCTGACAGCCACCTTCCAATTAATTTCCTTTCAATGTGCACAAATCCATGCACAGGGTCACTAGTAAATATATAAGATTATAAGTATGATTTCTGGCTCTAACAATCACCGTATGCTATTATTTCAGTACTGTAATTCTATCAGTGCTTTGTGTTAGTTTATGATAAATGTATTGTTTTTGTGATGCCATTAATATTATTGATGGTGGTGTTAGGAACTCAGGTCATTTATTAAATAAGCTCCTTCCTACTTTCTTTTTTAAAAACCCATCACTAGCAGGCCTTTTTTTGTTTGTTTGTTTGTTTGTTTGTTTTTGACTGCTGATTAGAGGTAGAATTCCTAAAGTAACTAATAAAAATACAATATCAGACCACATAACATTGGCAAAAACCTATACTTTGGCCCTGGCCGGTGCAGCGCAGTTCAGCTTCTTCCCATGCACCGAAAGGTTGCCGATTCAATTCCCTGTCAGGGCACATGCCCAAGTTGTGGGCTTGATCTCTGGTAGGGGGCATGCAGGAAGCAGCCAATAGATGTTTTGCTCTCACACGGATGTTTCTCTCTCATTCCCTCTCCTTTCCTCTCTCTCTCTCTCTCAAGAAAAAAAAATCAACAAAAATGTTTTTTATAAAACCTGTGCTTTGAAAATGGACCAGAATTTGGGTGCTAACACTGACATCTTGAAGCTGTTTAACCTTGGCAGTTACTCTGACCCCTGTAAAACACGGAAAATTATTATATCTGCCCCACAGAACTCTTTAGAGGAAAACATAATATCACCTGTAAGATGCTTTTTGCAGTCCCTGAGCTCAAGGCATTTTAGCTAATATTATAAATAAATAACTTGTAGATGTTTGCTCATTTACACAAGGATCTGTCCAAAAGCCATACATGAGGGATATTATTTTCACATATATCTTTCTCTGGATCTTCCTTATTGTAGAAAGTGGCATCCAGAGGGCAAGGAAAGCCTTCTAGGTTTCATGAACAGGACATTGAGTGCTGTATTAATTTAATCTTGGACTGCTGATTACCTGAGTCACACTTTCCCAGACTTTCCAGGAGAAACACATTTTCACTTTGTGAAAATACGATTTGCCCTTTGTAAATAAAATTCTACTTTATCTTCAATCGGAATTCTAAAGTGTATTAGTTTTAAAATAGTTAAATCATTTCTTCAGTAGTTTAACTATTTTTATGCAGAGAGCATCCAAGAGGAGAATCGTTATTAAATACTCAAAAGAGAAAAAAAGTCTCTTAAAGCAGGACCAGCTGTTTAATAAATAATCCATTGAATTCTTGCAGCCCTTTCTTCCAGATAAAAAGCAACAGCAAGGATCGCTAAAGAAACTCATCACTGCAAAATCTACACCCAAAAGAAAGTGTCTAATAGAGTGAGATGACAGTACAAAGGACTGAAATGCACTTGTCTTTGTAGAGAGAACAAAGATGTCTCTGGCAATTACAACCACGTTTGTTTGTTTTAGCTGTGCTCATAGGCAAGCCTAGAGAAACCGCAGCATTTGGGGTGCTGGCTGGGTTGCCCTTCCTCCAAGGCAAGTGGCAGAAACACGTGTGTGGGGAGAAAATAATAAACAGATCAGTCTTTGGTATGAGACTATTTAAATGTATTATAAAATTATAGTCTCATAATTTTTAGTATTCAGCAGTTCTATGTTTAATTGTTATCTATTATATGGATATATATTTTATGTTCATGTGGAGATAAGCCATAATAGAACTGAAACAAATTCGTCTCCTGGGACCTTCATTAATTTGGCTAGCAAGGCTCTTCAGATCCAGGACTATTCTCCCATTTTAGAATATTCTGTTTCCTGTACCTTCACACCTGTACCATAGGCTCTGGCCAAACCTATGAGTTTGTGGTCTCCAAATGAGTCATGCCCTCTGATAGTTTTAGCAGCTGTTTCCTCTCCTGGCCCTTCCTCCTCCCAATTCAAGCATGCTTCTTGCCCAGTGTACTTCTACTCTCAGAAGGCCTCCCTCACTTCCCCAGGCAGAGTTCCTTGTTCCCGGTATTGTGCCCATGGTGCTCAGTGCCACACTTCCTTCAGGGCTCAGAACCCTGCAAACTATTTACTGGTATGTCTTCCTATGAGACAGAGATAATCACTTTCATGTGCCAAGTATCAAGCATAACCCTTGACTCAGAGAGAACCTTAATCAATATTTCAATGAATTAATAAATCAATGAATATGAACTAATGAATAAAAATCTATCTCTCTAAAATAATAGGATGCTTTTGCTTTTCTTTAGCCTTTCTGAAACTGGCATTTGCCCTAGAGCTTCATGAAAGTCAAGCTGTTGTTGGCTGTTTGGTTTGGACAGACAAGGACTTGCATATTCACTGTCTTCCACCATTATCCTGAGGAACAGCTAGACCAGGTTAGAAACTGCGGTCAGGGAAAGCTCTGTGAAAGTGGGACCAAAGCCAGCTCTCTCATTTCTGGAAAGGATTTAAAAGGCTAATAAAAAGAAAAAAAGAGAGAGAGAGAAAGAAAAGGAAAAGAGCCCTAGCTGGTTTGGCTCAGTGGATAGAGCATCAGCCTGCGGACTGGAGGGTTCCCAGTTCGATTCCAGTCAAGGGCACATGCTTGGGTTGTGGGCTCAATCCCCAGTGCGGGGTGTGCAGGAGGCAGCCAATCAATGATTCTCTCTCATCATTGATGTTTCTCTCTCTCCCTCTCACATTCTCTCTGAAATCAATAAAAATATTTTTTAAAACAAGAGAGAGTAAGAAAAAAAGGGAAAGAAAATAAAAGAAAAAGCTAATTTGTAAAACTATTCAATCTAGGATAACCAGGTAATCCCATTTTTGCTCCCTGAAAAAATAAAGTTTATTCAAGTCTTCAATAGATTGATACAAATTAGCAAATATATAAAATAACAGGACTTCAGATTTAGGACTGATAAAATGCAGAACAGTAGGTCAAGAATAAAAATCTTGAAAAATGAAGAATAAAGGTCAAGTTCCTATCTGACTTATCTGTGGATCCCAAGCTCCGGCCTCTAAGAGCACATGGTGACAAGTGAGCAAATGCAGGTCACAGAGCAGACGCCAGCTGGAACATACCCCAACACGTGCCTCAAAACTAGGAAAGCCACACCTGCTCTGGTGAGGTAGAGGGACTTCTTTTACACAATCCCTCGTCATTCCGGAAGAAGGTATTAGAAAGGGGTACAAGGTGTAAAATGTTAGCTCTATCACAACCCTGTTCTTGTACCTACCCAAGAAACTAGATGGCCTTGGTGCTTCACATTAAAAGTAAGTATTCAATATCTACCCAAGTCCAAGTCTGTGATGCCACCCACCATGTGGTCACCCTCTGCCCAAGAGGGGTTGCCAGTCTAGCAAAGTGGGACAGACAAATAAATTAATGCAGTAATCTGCTCTGGGAAGCAGTATAGAATGGGTTTAAGTTGCTGTGGGGCTAAAATGGTACAGACACTATGGAAAACAGTATGGAGGATCCTCAAAAAATTAAGAATAGAGCTACCATATTACCCAGCAACCACTCTTCTGGATATCTATCTGGAATTTTTGAAAATATTTATTTGCAAAGATATATGCACCCCTATGTTCATTGCAGCATTATTAACAGTGCTCAAGACATGGAAGCAACCAAAGTGTCCTTCAATATATGATTAGATAAAAATGATGTGATACATATATACCATGGAATCCTACTCAGCCATAAGAAAAGATGCACTACTGCCATTTAGGACAACACAATGGATCTTGAGAATATCGTCTTAAGTGAAATAAGTCAGACAGAAAAATCCAAGAACCATATGTGGGATATAAAACTGAAAGCAACAAATGAACAAACAAGGCAAATAAACAAACAAAAACTCATATACACAGACAACAGTATGGTGGTTACCAGAGGGAAGGGGGGTGGGGTAGTAAAGGATAAAGTCGGTCAAATATATGGTGACGGAAGAAGATCTGACTTTGGGTGGTAGACTCACAATGCAATATACAGATAATGCATCATATAATTGCACACATGAAACCTATTTAATCTTATTAGCCAATGTTACCCCAATAACTTCAATTAAAAAAAAAAGAAAAAAGTCCCTCAGGGAGGCTCAGAGGAACAGGAAAGGGTTCAAAAACAAAGTTAGCTCCAAAACAGAGGTTTAAGAAATAATGGTGGCTGCTATGGAGCAGGGCTCAGGTAGCATACAGTGTGGATGAGGGGGCTCCACAGAGCCAGGTTTGCTCTCCAGGAGAGTATGCTTGGGGGACTTCTGACAGTTGATGGGACTAGAGCACTAAGGATGTGGGGAGAGCACTGAGGAGTTGGGGCAGGTAGGAGGCTGCGTGGTAGAGGGGCCTGATTATTAATGGTTTAATGTACCACAGTGGGGAGTCTGGAGTCTAGCGTATAGAGGATCGGAGACCCAGAAAGGGTGAGAGGGCCCAGAAATGAAGCCATTTTTTACTCTCTAATTCACACATGATATTCATTGATCCTGAGACTCTCTAAGCAATCATTTGTGCTAAACACCAAAAACTTCCAATAATTACAACTCATTTCCATTCACTTGCTCCTGTCCTACATAAACTACTGTAAATCTGTATGCTTTTAATTGTCTGAGATATTTGCTTTACTCAGAACCAAACCTGTCCCTTCCAGCATGATGGTATGTTCCCCTATTAGGTCACAGAATATGGGCAAGATTTAACTCCCCACTTCTACCTGAAAGGTCACCCAACCACACAGCTTAAGCACTACTATGTTAAAATCTTGTTATGATTTCCAAACCCTCACATTATACCAAATGCAAGTCCAGCTTTCTCCATAATGTATCCAATGTCATGCACCAGACATTCTATCCCTAGATGCCCCTGCAACAGAATTACCTAGGTCCCAGACCAGACCTCCTGGATGAAGAAGAATGGGAGTAGGAATTGGGACTCTGTATTACAGCATGGTCCCTGGTCCAGATTTAGGCAACCTTATAGAAAAACAGGCCTCATGAGTACTTTGAAGGTATTAAGTAAAAGTAATTTAGGAATTTAAGGGAAATAGATGTTTATAGTTCCCCCAAAATATAAAGTTCATAAGCTGAAAACATTAACAGTAACTGCTATAAAGGCTTGTGTGCTTTGCTAAATTAAATGATTCTTTGGCATCTCACTTCTCCCCGCTTCGGTATCCTCACTTCTGATGTCGAGGTTATTGACTTCACACCTCTTCTTTCCAATGTCAGTTTCTTTTGTCTGAAGCCTTACTTGAAAGCATTAGGAAAATGTTTTTGTCTCTGTTCTCCCAGAGCAAAAGTCACCTATTCAGGAAGCTGTAGTTAACTCAATCATATACTTTTGGCTTAGCTAGCCATTAAATAGGTATGGGTGGATAGTAAATGTTCAGGAGTTGGGAGAGGCTGAGAGAAAGAATGAAGGACCTGGATTTGGGGGGATGGGTTAGAGTTCACCAAGAATGAGGAACGTGGGAGGGCCCTGGAAGCCAGTGCAGAGGCACCCTAGCCAAGGCAGGCTTGGGGGTATTGACTTTAAAACAGAATGTGGCATAATGGGAGTTAACAGCAAATTTAATATTGTTCAGTGTTCAAAGGAACCTTTTTCTTTGTGGAGTAAAGATGAAGCTATTTCACTGGATATAAGAAAGGCAGTATTTCTGATTGTCCCTGTGTATTTTTAGCTGTTGAGATAACTATCTTATACCCACAGTTAATGCATGATTTTCAGGGTTCAGATTTTCTGTGTTGCAGATTTGAATATGACATTTTGGGATCTCTTTGTGTTGAAGGAAGATAGATGTCTTTCTTTTTTAATGATTTAGAATAATTTTTATCTGAATTCTAACAGATTTTGTTCTTTTTGGAGACCCTTTTCTCTTTTTAAAATGACAAAGGAATAGAAAAATAGAGGTAGAAATCATTTCAAAAACATCTCGTCCAGTCTCCTGCCCCATGTGGGAACGTATTTCCATTTGAGTCATTTTGGACACTAATTTGTTTGGACACAAATGCCATGACATTCAAACAGAACATCCAAGTCTGGGTTTGCTCCAGACACCAGACATAGAAGTGCTAAAATGAGGAACACATGAGGTTTTGAGTTTAAAACATGTCAAGTCAAGGCATAAAAATACTAGTTTATTGATTTTAAGGAGTCCATGCTCACTTCCAAGCACTGTGGTAAAAGGGTATCATTTTGCACTAGCCATCCCAATGAACTTATACAATTTGGTACTGCATCTTTTTTCTTTAAAGAACTTTTTAAAAAAATATTTTTATTGCTTTGAGAGAGAGAGGAAGGGACAGGGAGAGAGAAATATCGACAAGAGAGAAACATCGATCAGCCATCTCCTGCACGCTCCCTACTGGAGATCGAGCCTACAACCTGGACATGTGCCATGATCTGGAACCAAACTGGGAACCTTTTGGTGCATGTGAGGATGCTCAACCAACTGAGCCACACGAGCCAATGTGGTACTGCGTCTTCATGGAAGACACCATTGGAATATTAGGCAAGTTTTTATTTTGCAACTCAAAAAATGTACATGAAACACTTTTCAAGACATTTTGGAAGGAGCTGATTCATATTACATGGAAGTCACACTCATATTCTGCTTGCAGGAGGAAAAATTGAACAACTTCACAAGACTATAAGCTTTGTGAAACTGGAGACTGTATCTTTTGTTTACATGATTTTTCTTCAGTGCCTATTACTGCCTGAAAATAATAGGTTCTGTAAAATATTTGTTAAATAAACACATTATTTAATGGGAATTTGTAAGTTTGGACCTACCATTTCATCTTTAGAAAGTTATTCTAAAGAAGTAAGCTGAAATGAGATCAAGGATTTAGCTATGTAAATTCTCATCATGATGCTGTTAGTGATGCCCAAAGAAAGTATGAGGGAGAAATGTAAAACATGGGAGGGGCTTAAATTATGATACATTCACAAAATGGAGTACTATGGAGTTATTAAATTAGTGTTATATAAAAGTATTTAACAATAGGAAAAGATGAATTTGGTTAATAAATATAAAATTAGATTATCAACATTTACTAACTGTAGTATTTATCAAAATGAATATAGCATTTATCATATGGTCTTGAAATAAAAAATAACTGTATTTCCTTATTTTGTTTATTCTTTACTTACTATCATGAACATGTATTATATATATATACTTACAACAATAAGATATTGTTAAAAACGAAATTAAAAGATTTTCCTCCTCTCTCTACCTCTCACCTGAAAATTACAGGATGATGCGAAATTGATACTTGCATCAATTAAGTTATATCAGAGATCATTAGCAAATTTCTTTACTTTCTGTTTAGACAAAAATTCAAAGAAAGACTCAGTGTTTAAAAGGTACAAAGGGACATATGTTTTCATTAAGAAATGGAATTCTGAATTCAATTAGAATTTTTGGTGCCATTGGAAAACAGTAATAAACCACAATCTAATCAACTAAAGGAGGTTTGACAATAATACAGAGTTCTGGGGAAAGGAAGGCTCCACTTTGTGTATGTTCTGGTTGTGGTCAGCCAAGATCTAGAGTTCCCATCAAAGAAGTGATGCTTTTGTGAGGAGACATGGCTATAAAGACCCCTGTTAAGATGCCAAGTGACTATCAGTGAGGATCACTGTGCTCAAACCAATGAATGTATAGATTGGCATCAATGACCATCCTTCTTATCAGCTGGCATATGTTCCCTATCTTAGTCAGCTTAGGCTGGTATAACAAAATACCAATACCAAAGTGGCTCAAACAATAAACACTTTCTTACAGTTGAGAGGCTGAGAAGTCCAAGGTCAAGGTGCCAGCAGGTTCTGGGTGAGATACCTCTTCCTAGTCTATAGACAGCCACTTTCTCTCTACCTGTTCAAATGACATGGCCTTTTGTCATTGCTACTTTCTAGCCCATTGTAGATGAAAATACAACTCTGAGGAATGATTAATGAATTTTGCACAAAATAAAGTCTACAATGTGGAGCTGATTGGTACCTGGTGAAGAGCAATACCATGTGTTGAGAAGGAAGCCACTGCCAAGAAGAAGTAGGAGGTAGCATTTACTGAGGACCTTCCAGGTGCCAAGAATGGCTTCCTCCATTATTCGATCCAAGCTTCACATGATTTCTACAAGCTGGAATTGTGGTTTACATTTTACTCATGAGAAAAACAAGGCTCAGGCAGGTTAGGTCACATAGATGAGAAATCATGGAATTGACCTTAGAACCCAGTGCTGGCTGGGTCCAAAGCTAGTAGTCTTCTCACCTAATCATGAAAATTGCTGGAATTCAATTTCTTGGAGAGGAGGGATCCTTGTCTTGTTCACTGATGTAACCCAAGCATATAGAATTATCCACATAGTGACTGTTCAGAAATTATTTGTTGAATAAATAAGTAAATGAATTAATCAAGACAAAACTACAACAGCATGGAAACATCAAAAGTCTAGCATTTTTCTTCTTGAGCTGAGTCTTCATAGACATTGCAGATTGTCTAAAACTGGATGGCTGTGTCTTGGTTTTGCAAAGTGTTATGAGTGACAAAGTACACACATCTCAATATGGTTCACAAAAATAATTAATTGCTAAAAGATGAATGGACTCATTTTGGTTGGAGAGATGACTCCCATTGGACAGTAACAACATGCCACCCAACAGGCTCTTTTTCTCCTGCCCATTGAGACTGCCACCTGTCCTCATTGCAGCTGCCCATTGAGACAGGAGAGCTGCCAAGCAGAGATGGAACCAGGGCAAGCTGCCATCAGCTTATACAGCCAACCTGATGTCTTCCTCCTTTGCAGCTGGCTTTACACTTACTATTTCAGCCCTGTCCTTGAATATGGTTCAAGCAAAGCAATTTAACATTTTAGTCAGTTTCCAATTCAGCGCATTCCCAATTCAATTTAAACTATGCCAAGCAGCATTTACAGTCATCTCTCATAGGCATTTCCCCTGAGCAATTTCCCCCATGCAATTTCTATCAGAGACTTAAGTTCAAAACCCCACCCAAGAACTATAGAAAACACCAAGATTGATTGAATTCTGATATATTAGTTTTTATATGTATGTCTAGGATAAGGCTAAATTTCTCAACCTGCATATATTTGCTTTTGGTACCTAGAATCAACACCAAGACAAAATTTTCTTTATGCCTATGGGTACCCAGATACAACACAAATTTGCACAAAGCATTTGAACTCTGTAAGCTTCCATTCCCTATTCTGTAAACTGAAAGCAACATAACCTTGGAAAATTCTTTTGAGTATTAAATGAAATAAGGCAGTTCCTGAAGTCCTCTTGTTGCAGGAATGGTCATCAATACCCTGAGAGAACACATGGTTTCCTCTATTCACACAGCTAGCTGGTGGCACCTCTGAATTAGTATCCATCTCACAACTCTGTGTCCCCTTGTCATCTTGTCACACTTCCCAATTTCAGACAGGAATTAGATCACATTGTGTATCATATCCTGATAACTTTCAGTCTAAAAAGCCAATCTAGTGTGTGTGTGTTTTAAAAAAAGAATATACAAATTCCATTTAAAACAATTTAATTCTTTATTCTCAGGATGTTGAGATACTTCATGCCCACTTACATCGATCACTTTGTTAGTCACAATATTAGCCTAGAGTATAATTATTTGTGTTATTCATGGAATAGTAACTTGTTCTTAATTCTACACACATTTTTTTTATTTTCCTATAGAAAATGAAAAAGCTGTGATTTAAAAAAATTCAAATAGATGATTTCCAAACATGTTCTTGCATTAGGGTAAATTTGTACTGCCAGATATTTTAGTAAATATTCAGGTTCAATCAAAACAGTGTTCTAATAGGCTCACAAGAAATGCCTAAAAATAAATAATATATAGAATCTACTGTGGGCTATTTGGCTGTGTTGATGAATTCTTAAATGAAATGTCAAGTTACTTGGCATTTAAAATCAGCAGGAAAATTCAAGGAATACGGGAACACAATAAGAATGCTAAGGTTCCAACATCTATGAAGCTCTCAACACTGCCCTGGAATTCACAGCCAGCATAGGAGCCCAGAGCCCTCACATCTGAGGGGTAGTCTGCTAACATACCCTGCAAGTAGATAGTGCTCTGGAGTTAGACAGGCGTGAATTCAAGTCCTGGCCATGCCACTTTACTAGCCCTGTGACCTTGAGCAAGTACTAGTAAACACTTAAATATCAATTTTCACACTTTCAATGGGATAAAAATGGTAGTCTTGTAGGGTTTACTATGAGGATTTGATGAGAAAATATAAAATAAAATTTAGGAAACCACTTAATATATAGTTAAGCACTGAAGAAATGTAATCTTTATTTATTTGATGTTTGTTTATTTAAACAGCTGCTTAACATCAGCTTGATTATATATTCAGCTGGCCACCTCATGAACACTGATGGATAGCCTCCAAGCATCTGTCCAGGTAATTAGGCAAGATGAATGTCCTGCTGCAGAGTCCTACCCTGTTCACTGACTTTATGGAGTGCCACGTCCAGCATTTGAAAGGCGGTACACCAACTAGGTTCAATGCATCTTTTTGCTGGTAACTTATTAGCTCTAGACCTGGGGCAAATCATATAAAAGGTCTGAACTTTGGGTTTCCTCATCTGCAAAATAAGAAAAATCTCTGAGAGATGTTACAAAGATTGATAGAAAATAATATATGTAAAGAACACAGAACAGTGATAGCATGATTAACTTGTCAAGCCCTCCTGTAAACTTTTGTTAGCATTGTGATAAGAGCATGCCTATTTTACAGAAGAGGAAATGGAAGCTCAGAAAAGTTAATTCCCATAACCAAGGTCACATAGCTAGTAGGTACCAGAACCAGAACTAAACCCATTCTGTCTCACTCCAAAGGTCAGTGTGCATTATCATCTCCTTACACTACCTCCCCTGGCCCCTTAATTAATAAGGGTCACAGTTCAATTCAGTGTCAAAACAGTAGATTCTACCCTGGCTGACATTGCTCAGCAGTTGAGCCTGTACACAGGAGGGCCATTGGTTGGATTCCTTAGATTCTACCCTGGCTGACATTGCTCAGCAGTTGAGCATCAGCCTGTACACAGGAGGGCCATTGGTTGGATTCCCGGTCAAGGGGGCATACCTAGGTTGCAGGTTTGACTGATCCCTGTCCCCAGTCTGGGTGTGTGTGGGAGGCAACCAATCGATGTGTCTCTCTCACATTGATGTTTCTCTCTCTCTCCTTACCTCCTCCTTCCATTCCACAAAAACAAAAACAAATCAATGGAAAGAGAACAACAAGAAAAACCCAGAGTAAGTAGAAGGAAGGAAATAATAAAGATTAGAGCAGAAATAAATGACATAGAGACTAAAAAGACAATACAAAAGATCAATGAAATCAAGAGCTGATTCTGTGAAAAAATAAACAAGATTGATGAACCTTTAGCCAGACTCATCAAGAAACAAAGAGAGAGGACCCAAATAATTAAAATCAGAAATGAAAGTGGTGAAGCAACAACTGACTTCCGAGAAATACAAAGGATTGTAAGAAAATACTATGAGCAACTATATGCCAACAAGCTGGACAATGTGGGTGAAATGGACCAATTCCTAGAAAAATACAATCTTCCAAAGCTGAATCAGGAAAAATCAGAAAACCTGAATAGGCCAATAACAATTGTGGAAATTGAAGCAGTAATCAAAATCTCAGCAAACAAAGCCCTGATCCAGATTGGGCTTCACAGGGGAGTTTTACCAAACATCCAAAGAAGAACTAACATCTATCCTCCTCAAACTATCCCAAAATATCCAAGAAGAAGGAATACTTCCAACCTATTTTTATGAGGCCAGCATTATCCTAATTCCAAAACCAGATAAAGACACTATAAAGAAAGAGAATTATAGGCCAATATCCCTGATGAATATAGATGCTAAACTTTCCCAACAAAATATTAGCAAATTGGATCAAGCAATATATTACAAAGATCAGATGCCCTGACCAAGTGGGATTTATTCCAGGAATAAATCTGGTACAATATTTGAAAATAAATAAACATGATACATCACATGAATGAACTGAAAGAAAAAAATAACATGATTATATCAACACAGAAAAAACATTTGACAAAATCCAACACCCATTTTTGAAAAAAAACTCTCAGCAAAGTGGAATTGAGGGATCATACCTCAACATAATAAGGGCCATATATGGCAAACCTACAACCAACATCATACTCAAGAGGCAAAAACTAAAAGCATTTCCCCTAAGAACAGGAACAGGATAGAGATGTCCACTTTTACCCCTTTTATTCAACATAGTACTGGAAGTCCTAGTCACAGCGATCACACAAGAAGAAAACATAAAAGGCACCCAAATTGGAAAGGAGGAAGTAAAACTCTCATTATTCAAAGATGACATGATGTTGTACATAGAAAACCCTGAAGACTCCATAAAAAAAACGACTAGACTTAATAAAGGAATTCAACAATGTAGCAGGATACAAAATTAATACCCAGAAATCAATGGTATTTTTATGCACCAATAATGAACTCACAGAAAGAGAGACTAAACAATCCCATTTACCACAGCAACAAAAAAAATTAAGATACCTCAGAATAAACTAAACCAAGGAGGTAAAAGACTTAAACTTGGAAAACTATAGCACGTTGAAAAAAAGAGATAGAGGAAGATATAAACAAGTAAAAGAATATATCACGTTCATGGACTGGTAGAATTAACATCATTAAAATGGCCATATTACCCAAAGCAATCTATAGATTCAATGCAATCCCTGTTAAATTACCAATGACATATTCTACAGATCTAGAATAAATACTCCAGAAATTTATATGGAACCAAAAAAGACCTGGAATAGCCACAACAATCTTGAGAAAGAAGAACAAAGTTGAAGGGATCACAACACCAGATATCAAGTTATACTACAAAGTCACTGGAATCAAAACAGCCTGGTACTGGCACAAGAACAGAGACATATATAGATCAATGGAACAGAATAGAGACCCCAGAAACCAACCCAAGCCATTATTCTCAATTAATATTGTACAAAGGAGGCAAGAATATACAATGGAATCAATAAATGGTGTTGGGAAAATTAGACAGGTACATGCAAAAAAATGAAACAGACCACCAACTTACACCATAGATGAGAATAAACTCAAAATGGATAAAAGACTTAAATGTAAGATGTAAAACTATAAAATCTTAGAAGAAACCATAGGCAGCAAAATCTTAGATACTTCTTGTAGTAATATGTTTGCGGATACATATTCTCGAGCAAGCATGTCAAATTCAAAGGCTAATATGGGCCAAATAAACAAGGTTTAAGTTTATGTAGGCCACAAAAAAAAAAACAAAACACTTCAATTTTCATAGAAACGTAGGTTTATTTCTATAGAGACATGCTGAATACAAAGGGCTGAAATAAATGAGCATTTGTTAACATAAAATAATAGAACATTTTAATAAAATTTAATATTTTTCTTGAACATTAATTTACCAGACACTGAATAACTGCATAAATTAATAAGCG
>NW_005357764.1:8076476-8088177 GCF_000412655.1 Myotis brandtii | reverse complement strand
CTGCTAGTATTAGTGGAGAGAAATGGTGCGCCTGCACCCAAGGCGTGTAAGGAAAATTAATGCAACACGATTATAGTAATCAGTCATTAGCGAACGTTGTAGTTCATTAATAATTATGTATAACAGGATATTGTAAAAATTAAGTTACAAAATTTTTATTAAAATGTTTCTTACATACCGTTATATGGGCTGGGCAAAAATATTCGTTGTGGGCGTTTGACATGGTTGTGGGCATTTGACATGCTTGTTTTAGGCCCTAAGGCAAGGAAACTAAGGAGAAAATAAACAAATGGAACTACATCAAAATAAAGAGCTTCTGCACAGCAAAAGAAAACATCAACAAACTGTATGGGAGAACATATTTGGCAATGATACATCTGATAAAGGGTTAATATCCAAAATATATAAAGAACTCGTACCACTGAACAATAGGAAGACAAACAATCCAATTTAAAAATGGGCAAAGGACAGAAATAGACACTTCTCCAAAGAGGACATACAGATGGCCAAGAGATATATGAAAAAAATGCTCAAAGTTACTTTTCATCAGAAAGATGCAAATTAAAACAGCAATGAAGTGTCTCCTCACACCTGTAGAATGGCTACCATTAACAAATCAACAAATGACAAGTGCTGGTGAGGATGTGGAGAAAATGAAACCCTAGTACACAGTTGGTGGGAATGCAGACTGGTGCAGCCATTATGGAAGACTAGAGGCCTGGGTGCACAAAATTCGTGCATGGATAGGGTCCCTAGGCCTGGCCGGCTATCAGGGCCAATCTGTGGGGCGACTGGCAGGGCGGGCTGGGGGCAGCTCCTGCATTGAGCATTTGCCCCCTGGTGGTCAGTGTGTGTCATAGCGACCAGTCATTCTGCTGTTCAGTTGATTTGCATATTAGGCTTTTATTATATAGGATAGTATGGAGTTTCCTCAAAAAATTAAATATGGAACTGCCATTTGACCCAGTGATCCCACTTCTAGGAATATATCCTAAGAAACCTGAAAAACCAATCAGAAAGAATGGATGTACCCCCCTTATGTTCATAGCAGCACAGTTTATAATAGCTAAAATCTGGCATGTATCATTTTCTGGAGCTCTGGAAATAACCTATGGACACAGACAACAGGGTGGGGGCAGGCTAGATGGGGTCAATGGGAGAAAAAAAGGGGACATATGTAATACTTTCAATAATAAAGGTTTTTTTAAAGATTAGTAAATATGTTTTAAAACAATAAATGGAAAAATCATCCTCACTCCTGGAGTAAGGATTAACAAAAAAAAACAACAAAAAAAAACAACAACAGTAGATTCACTAGGCATTTCATTCTCTAAATTTTGTCCTCGATTAATTCTCTTCATCCAGATACCAATATCAATCTTTGAACCAGTGGAATGTGTGCATCAGGACTTTCTCTCTCTGAGTCTTGTCATGACATTAAGAATAAAGAATGTGCCACTCCCTTGGTCTGGGTATGTGAAGTGCACCATTGTATTTTATCTAACAACTAATCTATTCTAGACATGCTGGAGAGAAACTGTCTGAGTCTCTGGAACTGCGTTCAAAATCAGTGTAGCACCAGAATGCACCCTCCCTCCCACATACAGTATAAGGATTAGGGACTGGCTGAACTCATCAAAAATAGTACTTGCAGGAAGCAAATGCAATCATTTACTGGAGCTCTGGAAATCTGTTAAGCTTCCTCTAAAAATCTTTCAGCATTTAGAAGAAATAACAAATTTTAGGATAATGAAAAGGCAAGATCTTCTATTCTACTATGGAAAAATGTTATTATGTATCACTGGTGGAGAATGGGAAAGGCTTATACTACATAAAAGATGTTCCCGTGTTCTTAGCTTGCTTCAATTTGGAGCCCAGCAGTAACTATTTTGACCAAAGCTGTTTTCTCTTTCCCTTTATCCCTGCTGGCAGGAAGAAGATGAAGTTCTTTGGAGAAATATTGCACCGAGATATTCTTGATACTTTAGGCTGAAATGTCTTATTGAATCTTACAACTCCATAAAACCTGAATTAAAGTGTGAGTACTATCTGCTCACTACCTAATCCATCTTCCTGGAGAGGCACAACATTTTTTCCTGGTCATTTCAAAAGTCTGCTGTTTTGTCTGTAACCTAATTTGGAGGCGGTTATTGAAAACAATCAGTAAGAATTGGGCCTTTGTGGTTCTGGGTCCAGCCATACAGCCATCGCTCACTCTGGCTCAGTATCCAATGGAAGATTGTGAAGGGTGGCCGTTAATTCCCCACATGGCTTCCTTTCCCATACATTTTCAGTCCTGGCACTAATACCTTGGTTCAGGATATAGAATACAGCCAGCTGAAACCAGAAAAATCCTTGCAGGGTGGATGCCTGTTATGTCCATTGGTGAAATACTACTCCCCCTAAAGGTGGAGTGAAAGATTACCAAGCAGAAGCTGTAAACTGTATGTAATTTAACAAATATCCGATGATTACCTACTAGCTCCACTCTGCTAACTATTAAATATGTGAACACTTGAGAAAGCTACCTAACTTTTCTACACCTCAGTTTTCTCATCTATAAAATGGAGATAAGAATAGAGGTCCTCGTACAGTTCTTGTGCGACTTAAATGAGGTAATCCGTGTACATGAATTAATCTTTGTAAGTACTTAGAATAATATTGGGCACATGGTAAATGCAACATAAATGGCTGTTCATTAAATAGATGCTTTGTCTAGTGCCTGGCAAATAGAAAGTACTCAATAAATGCTTGATGTTATTGTTAATATCACTATCATTCTCTTTTAAAAATATTTTTTATTGATTTTAGATAGGGAGAGATAGAAACATCAATGATGAGAATCATTAATCAGCTGCCTCATGCACTCCCCCTACTGGGAGTCGAGCCTGCAACTGGACATGTGCCTTGACCGGGAATCGAACCATGATCTCCTGGCTCATAGGTCAACACTCAACCACTGAACCATACCGGCTGGGCCAATTATTGTCCATTTTATGACTTCCCAGTGAGTTATGAAACTTGTGAATATTATTTTAAACTTTAGGTGCTTTTTAAAAAAATCTATATATATAAAAGCCTAAGCAACTGTTACTGCAGAACGACCAGAACAACCAGTCGCTATGATGGGCGCTGAGCAGGCAGGCAGGCAGGCAAGTGGTTAGGGGCAAGCAGTCCCTGATTGCGAGATGGATGTCCAACTGCTGGATGTACAACTGCAGGGATTGGGCCTAAACCGGCAGTCGGGCATTCCCCCAGGGGTCCCCTGGATTGCAAGAGGGCACAGGCCAGGCTGAGGGACCTCAACCCTTGCTTACTTTCTATCTGACAATGAAAAATGCAATCTTTTAATTATTGTAACAGTTTTACTGGGATACAATTCATATACAATACAAGGCACACTTTAAGGTGTGAAATTTAGTGTTTTTTAGTATATTCACAGAATTATGCAACATCACCATAATCAATTTTTAAACTTTATATCATACCCCCCAAAAAAGAAATACCTTACTCCTTAGGAGACAATGACATTTTCCTAAGTCCTAAGGTCTAAGCAAATAACAATTTACTCTCTATTTCTATAGATTGGCCTATTCTAAATACCATATCTTCTATAAATTAAAAGATGCAATGGGGGAGAAATGGGTCATATACCTAAGCTTTTGTTAAAAGCTAAAACTGTAAAACTTCTAGATGAAAACAAAGGGAAAAATATTCACAAACCTAAAATAGTCAAAAATACTTTATACAGGACACAAAACATTAATAAGAAGGCAAACAATCCCATACAATATGAATAAGTAAGTTGAAGAGGACACATAAAAAAGAAAGATATACAAACTGACTATATGCACATGAAGAGATTTTTTTTTTAAACATAGGGTAAAGCAAACCAATCACAGTGATATATAGTTGCACACCCACTTAAAAGATGACAATTAAGAAGACTGATAATACCAAGTGTTCACAAAGTGTGGAGTAATTAGAAATGTAAAATAAAACAATCACTTTAAGGAAGTATGTGAGTATACTTCTTACAAAGTTAAATATACACTTATCCTATGGCCCAACAATTCTATTCCTAGATATTTTACCTAAGACATATGAAAACATCCACAAAAAGACTTGTATAACAATATTTGTAGCACATCCTATATAATAAGAGCCTAGTATGCTAAGTGTCTGGCCATCCGGTCAGCCATTCAACCAAAGTATAATATGCTAATGATATGCTAAGGCCACTAAACTGCTTTCTATGATGTGCACTGACCACCAGGGGGCAGATGCTCTGACCAGTAGGTTAGCTTGCTGCTGGGGTCTGGCTGATCGGGACTGAGCGAGATGGGCCGGACACACCCTGGAGCCCTCCTGCAGTCCCTCCCCGGCTGGCCAACCTCCACGTCCCTCCCCGGCCCCGATCATGCACCAGTGAGGTCCCTCGGCCTCGCCTGCACCCTCTCACAATTCAGATTGAGGGACCCCAATCTCCCCCAAGTGCAAGAATTTTGTGCACCGGGCCTCTAGTTTAGTCATAATAGCTCCAAACTGGAAATAACCCAAATGTCTGTCAACAAATGAATGGATAAACAAACTTCAATCTATTTATGGAAGGGAATACTACTCAGCAGTAAAAAGGAACAAAGTACTAACTTACACACCATAAATAAATCACACAAACATAATGAATGTAAAAAGACAGACACAAAAGAACATACACTGTGTGATTTCATTTATATGGAGTTTGAGAACAGTCAAAACTCTATCCTATATAATAAAAAGCTAATATGCAAATTGTCCCTACTGGTGGGAGTTCAACCAACCTGGGAGCTAGACATGTGCTGACCGCCAGGGGCAGCACAGAACATGGTGGGTGTCAGGGATGTGGCGCTGGCATTGGGTAGGCAGTGGAGGTGCTACCACCCTGATGGGCCCCAACGAGAGCGGGACTGGGGCGGGATGGTGGAGCAGGTGAGCAGGTGGTGCCAGGCCAAGGTGGGTGCGAAGGGAGGCCCCAGCTGTCAGCCTGCAGCCGGCAGCTGGCAGCTGCTAGGGACACTACCTGTGCACAAATTTTGTGCACTGGGCCTCTAGTACTATACATAAAAGATCAATGTTTGACTGATAAGGGGAGTGACAGATTGCTTGCAAAGGGAGCTGAGGAAACTTTTGGAATGATTAAAATGTTCTATATCTTAATTGGGGTGATGGTTACATTGATGTATATATTTATCAAAACTCGTACACTAAAATTATATACATTTTATTGTATGTAAATCAATCAAAAGCATTGATAAAGAAATGTTTAACAATCCATGTGGTGTTAGGAAAGGGATGGTGGTGGTAGACAGTCAAGTGGTGGAAAATGTACAGAGACATCAGGACTCAATCTCCTTCTATGTCCCATGTACTCTGCTAATGTCTGAGTATTCTGTGACAGGAAATCAACACAGTCCCTGCCCTCATGACACCACTGGGTAGGGAAGTGAGCAAATAATGAAATACAATGAGAAAAATGCTCAGGTGCCATGGAAACACTGGAGGGGTGACTAACTGTGTCAGTAGGAGGGCTTCACAGGGGAGGTGATAATCAGCATTTTGAAGGGGGGAAAAATCAGATATGCTCGAGGCAGGGAGGGTAACTGGTGGTGAAAAGAAAAGTACTGGCAGAGGCAAAGGAGCAGAAAATAATATACAGATTGGTTGGAATACAGAAGGAAGTTCAAGACAGATGAAGCAGACAAGATCTGTGTGGAACCAGACCCCATACAGCAAAGAATTCTGATTTTACTGCAGATGATTGGGGAACAGTCACCTAAGAAGAATGTGGCAAAGTTTTTACTTTAGAAAGATGATGCTAGCTAGCCTGGGTTAGAGAAGGAATAAGGAGAGAAACTAGAAGCCACTGAAGACTGGAACAGTAACTGAGGCAAGGGATAATAAATAACTGGAGCTTGGGTTGGCAAGAGATGGTGAGTGGAGGAGGGCCAGAGATCAGCACCTCCTAAAATGCCTGAAGCAGGTCACCAATTCAAGTCCATTATCTCTCCCAAAATGAAACTCATCCTACCATCTCAACCTCTTTCAACTATTAAAAACTAATTAGTGGCCCAGCCAGTGTAGCTCAGTGGTTGAGCGTGGCTCAGTGGCTGAGTGTCAACCTATAAACCAGGAGGTCAGAGTTTAATTCCTGGTCGGGGGGAAGGGGGTGTGCAGGAGGCAGCCGATCAATGACTCTCATCATTGATGTTTCTATCTGTCTCCCTCTCCATTCCTCTCTGAAATCAGTAAAAATATATATTTTTTAAAAACTAGTGTATCAAGTTATATAGAGCCATAATTAGCACCAGCGCTTTCTTGTGACTGGAAAGGAAGTACTACCCATGCCTCTGAGCATCAGCTCATTGAAATTATCCTTTCCTACCAACATATCTGGCAGGAGTCTCTAAACAGTAATGGTTCTACAACATGTTGGATAGGAAACTCTTTGTTTTTGAGCATCCCACTTTGTCTTCACAGTTAACTGCAATTCTTATGCACTTAACCTTGTCATTCATCTGTCTCCCACAACCCTGGGACCAGACCACTCTTTGTATCCTAATGAGATCTGATTGCAGAGCAAGCCACTCTGTGTAGTGTCTGGTGGCAGCTTGGACAAGTGGCTATCCCCTTATTTGTCAGGCCATGTTTAACTACTCAGGAAAACAGTTACAACAAACTGGTCACACACTGTCTGAATATTTAGTGGGGATGAAAATGGTCCAAACTGCCTCTCCATCGAGAGTCCTGAGAATGAAGAAACAGTCCAGGATTATTTAGATGGGGAGTATGATGATGACTCCACCTCCAAAATTCCAGTACTCATGCATCCAAAAAATAATTACTCAGGCCCTCAATGTGCCAGGCCTGTACTATCTATACTAATAAAAGGGTAATATGCTAATTGGACCAGACATCTTCTGGACAAAGCCACGGTGATGGGGGCCAAGGCAGAGGCAGTTAGGGGTGATCAGGCCGGCAGGGGAGGGCAGTTAGGGGCAATCAGGCCAGCAGGCAGAGGCGGTTAGAGGCAATCAAGCAGGCAGGCAGGAGAGCAGTTAGGAACCAACTCTCCTGGATTGCGAGAGGGATATCCAACTGCCGGTTTAGGCCCGATCCCCCAAGGGGTCCCAGATTGGAGAGAGTTGCAGGCTGGGCTGAGGAACCCGCTCCCCCCCTCCTCCACCCCCGTGCACAAATTTCGTGCACTGGGCCTCTAGTATACTATAAAGGCCACCAGAGGAGGAGTCCTGGGGGGTCACAAAGGAACTGTAGAAGACAGTTCACTGGCTCTTATCACTATTCTTTGAAGGCATACCAGGCGCATACCAGCCTGAAAGGTGAGTCAGGCTGGGATCTGTGGGCAGACTAAGGCAGAGACCTGATGGATGCTCCTGGCACTCAGGGTGGAAGAGATTTTCAGCTAAAAGACTCTGATGCCTAGTATGCTGGCATGTAGGAACAAGAAACCTTTCTGCTCTCAGGGACCTGTGGGAGATGAATCATTCCCCCTGATGCTTTGACCTCTTGGACTGTAGGAGGAGGTCAACAAGTGTCTTTCCCCTCACCTGAGCCTCTTCACCTGCAGGGGTGACCTTCCTGGCCTTCTTTCTCTTCTCCACCTCCTCCATAGAGCCTTTCTGATAACCCAAAGCAGAGTTATATACTCCATCTTCTCTACTGACACAAGTCCTGTATGTCATGGAGATGGTGGCATTGTAGCTGAGCTTAAAGAATGGGTAGGACTCAGGAAGAATTACGTATGCAAAATACCAGTACATACAGGAGCCAGTTACAATGGGAAGTTTTGGAGGGGTGGGTGCAGTCCCACAGTCACTCATTCATTCAATATATATTATTGAACTCTTACTATCTTACTAAATCTCTATTCTATTTTTATATATAAATAAGGCTTTTTCTTTTCTGTCCTTGCTATAGGCTAGATAAGAATCTTCTTAGAAATTTTATATCTCTGGAGCTAACAGGAGGATGTATTATTCTAGATTTTTCCCATTTATTTCTCCACAGAAAGAAATGTTGATTTTTAAAAGATAAAAAGTCTCCTGGTCAGTTATGCAGCCTCTGAAGATATTGATGAGCTTGATTATTCTGATCAAGTTGAATGCCACAGTATTTATCATATTCAGAGAAAAATATTATTTGGATGTGGCCTTCTTTTTAAGAACTAGTTAGAAAATTCAAAGAAGGAATTTTCCAGTAGTCATGTACTTTCCTAGGTCTGTGGACCCCCAAATTTGAACTTTATTTTGTTATAGCTGTTTTTAGCCTCCTGATCAATGAGTTATATGGCTTACTAATCTTCAATAAGTGAAATGTAGTTTTCTGTTAAAGGAGTATGTATTACTTTTTGGAATAATAGGTGGTTCCCTGGAGAGACAGAGAATGGTCAGAGGGTCAAAAGCTGTCTGTCTATGAGCCCATAAGCCAACCTTGCCAACACTTTGGAAAGTAGGAGCAAGATGGGGGGAGTTAGAGCTCACCGACCTCTGCCCGTCATCAGGTCAGGCTCAGGCTGGAGAGAGAACCACTAGGAGAATTTCATCCTTTACTCATCCAACATACTTGTTTTGAGAGATCTTGGAGGGCACTGGCCCCAGTGGGGAACAGTCACATACCCTGCCTCAGTTAGGAGACAGACAAGAACCTGGAGGATCTCTAAAATGTGCCAAGGCCACAAAAGCAATGAACTCCAGGTGGATGGGAGAGGTATACTGAATGGAAGACGGAAGAGATGATACTTGAATAAACTTCAAAGGGCAAGCAGAAGTGAGTCAGGTAAGCAGGGTTCAAAACATTCCAGAGACAAGGGAAGCAGCATATACAAAAATGTGGGACATGAATGGTTCATACTGCAAACCATGTCACTCTGCTTGGCTGGAACAGTGGGGGCTTAAGGAGTGCAGGGAAAAGGGGGCCTGATGGTATCTGGCAAACACTATATTTAATCTTTATAAGGAAAAACCAACAATCTACTCTAGAATCTTTCTGCATGAGACTGGGCAAGTTATTTTACATGTTTGTGCCTCAATTTCCTCATCTGTAAAATGGGGATAGTTGTGAGTGCAATAGCAATCATTACAACACCTACAATCCTGACCTCATAGACTTTACATTCTAGTAAATAATACACTCAATATGCTTGGACCAATGACTATTATAAGTCCTTAAAATACTATAACTGCTATCTCTCTTTTTAAAATACTTTTTATCACCATCATTCATCATTATTACTCTTCAGCTTTTCTCGAGAATGTTCTTACTAACAATCTGAATTTTGGGGAGACTTAAATAATAACCTTGTGTTGTTGACTTAAATAATAAGCCAATCAGATTATTCTCGCTTTCCTAACTCATGGCCCAATATAAAGGTATTGCCTTATGTGAATACTCAGTGATCATTAGAAACACACTTATTGACCTTTAATTGGTAAATTAAATATGTCCCATGGGAAGGAACATGAATGATATAGAGAGTAAAGCTATTTATACAAAGAAACCAACCCCTTTAAATTAACAAGAAAATTAAATGTACTGGAAAGAACTTCCTTTATTCCTCTGTTTGAAGGAAATAGTCCATCCATCTGACACTAATCAAAGACTTAAATAAAATATTAGCTAACTGATATAGCACTAAGTTTAAAGAATGAAAACTGATGTCAGTGCCAGACTGGTTCCATATTAGAAAATGTATTAATATACTTAATCATATCAATCATGGAAAGATAAGAGGAAATGACTGTGTGATAATACAGAAGCAGTTTCCATGGAATGGTTGGGACAGAAGCTCTGACTGCAGTTAAATCCCAGTGTAAATTAGATGAGGACGTGGAGCCAGCAGGTATAGGAGAATCCTTGAAGGCTTGGTATGAACAAGCACAGGAAAAAAAAAAAAAAGAGGGGAGTGGTACTTTAATACAAGGGCACGAGGTCAAAGGAATGTGTATGGTGTGTGTCTTTTAAGGTATCTGACATTAGACACATTTACAGCTTACAAGAAAGGAGCTAATGTATGGGGGAATATGTAAATACTGGAGGTCTGGTGCACGAAATTTGTGCACAGGTAGTGTCCCTAGGCCTGGCCAGTGATCAGGGCCAATTGGGGCCTTCCTTCATTACACACTGCCCCCTGGTGGCCAGTGCACATCATAGTGAGCAATCAAACTCCCGGCGAACTCCCAAGGGGACAATTTGCATATTTGGCGTTTATATATATAGATTAGGGAAGGAAAGCAAAACAGGTGAAATATCCAACAACTAATGAGTCACATAACTCATAAAGAGTTTAGATTCTGAAGCCAAACTGATGGATCTGAGTCCTGTCCCCATCATTTACTAGCTGTGTGACATTGTACAAGTCACCTAAGCTTTCTGTACCGTATATCCTCACCTGTAAAATGAAATTAATAATGATGCCTTTTTCATAGAGTTGCTATAAGTGAGGTAAATAAAATCAATGTCTTCTAAGTATAGAACACTTAGTACTACTAAGTATAATACTTAACACTGCAAAGTATAGAATAGATATTACATATCTATATTATAGAATGTAGAAAGAAGCATGGAAACAAAGAATTGAGATTTCAGACAATTAGAGGAAAAGCTGAGATGGAGAGTTCCTGATGTCACCTACAATCACCATCAAAAAGGGGTTCCACACAGTACTGAAGATATGAGTCAGCCAGAAATCCCCAAATCCATTTGCTCCCAGATGACCTTGACCATGACAACAAGATTAGGAAGAAGCATAAGGGAGGAAGGAGTAACAACAAACTAGAGTAGGACACAGATGAGGCAAGAGTCCCAGAGAACAGGGTTCAAAATGGACCATAATGCTTGTTCTATATACTTCAGAATTGTTTAACTTATGACAGTGAAAACGTATTAATGTATATTTAGGTGCTAAATAAATAAGTTAATTAATAATAATTAAGTGCATCAGGGGAAACTGGTGAGTAAAAGGGTACATGGGATCTCCCTGTATTATTCCTTATAACTGCATGTGAATACTTATGTGCATCATTAGAAATTTCAATTTAAAGAAAGAATAATAATAAAGAATGTGCTTTTTAGAGAGATTGGAAGAAAGAAGGAAAGACAGAACAGAAACATCGATGTGAGAGAAACACATGGTTGCCTCCTGCACATGCCCCTACCAGAGCCCAGGCTAGGGAGAAGTCTGCAACCAAGGTATGTGCCCTTGACCAGAATAGAACCCAGGACCCTTTGGTCTGCAGGCTGGCACTCTATCTATTGATCCAAACTAGCTAGAGCTTAATTGCAAAAGAACCCATGGGTTTTATTAAAAGGCAGCCTTGGGTT
Source organism: Myotis brandtii (assembly GCF_000412655.1). NCBI lineage: Eukaryota > Metazoa > Chordata > Mammalia > Chiroptera > Vespertilionidae > Myotis > Myotis brandtii. The sequence continues at coordinate 8,076,801 of NW_005357764.1, read as the reverse complement.
CAAATTTCTCTGCTGTTCATAACTATGTTGCCCTGGGCAATTTTCTTAACTTCTCTAGGCCTCTGTTTCCTCATCTGTAATAACTAGAGGCTTGATGCACGAAATTCATGCGAGAGTTGGCCTTCTTTCCCCTGGCTGCCAGCACCAGCTTCCCTCTGGCAACCAGGCTGGGCTTCCCTTGCAGCCTTGGTTTTGTCCTGAAGGTTGTCCAGAAGGATGTCCGGTCTAGTATATTACTCTTTTATTATTATAAAATTACTAGAGGCCCGGTGCACAAAAATTTGTGCACTCGGGGGGGAGGGGAGGGCCCTCAGCCCGGCCTGTG